>NW_023458563.1:33772885-33777544 GCF_013731165.1 Rhagoletis pomonella
AAGAATTGCCAAATTGAGCGCAAAGGCATCATAAAGAAGAAAAAAGCTAATTTGATCATAATACATGTGAGAGTGTGGCAGCATTTTGCAGCATCGCACGAAAACCGAACCGTTGCCTATTGGGATATGTTAGGCCGTTCAGAATGCAATAAAAAACATATTTTTAAGTTTCAGTTGAAGGTTATTTGGTCTGACAAGACTAAATTAATCGCTTTCAATCAGATGGCCGGGCATGGTATTGGATCAAAGACCCAAATTAAGCCTAAGCGCATCATGTACTGCAAACTGTGAATCACAGTGGTAGGATCTTAATTGTTTGGGGTTGTATTTCAAAATTTTTGTTGGTCCGTTAGTACGCATTATGCGTAAGGAACAGTATCTGTTCATATTTCAGCAAAATTTGCAAGATGTAGTCGAAAAATTAGAGTTTCTGCTGAAAAATCACCCAAAACATACTGCATATGTTCGCAAAGACTGGATACAAAACAAAAAATTTGCTAATTTGAAATGACCTCCACAAACGGCGGACATGAGTCTCATCGAGAATTTGCGAAATCAACTAAAAGCACAGCTAATAAGTATCAGAGACCGTAAAATCGAGTACATGAGCTGTGAAAGCAAACTAAGGATATACCTCCAGAATTTTTACAAAGATACAAATAAGGTATGCCAAATCACATCCAGGAACTGAAACAGGCAAAAGAGTACTGAACATTGTGTTAGTAGTTCTTTTTTTTCGCGAAAGTTGTTAAAAAGCTCTTAAAAATGTGTGAGTGTAAAACTGTAACATCTGCCTTAATTTACATTTTTGTCGGCTGTTTTTTTATTGTTGTTGTACTGACTTCAAATCATTATGAGAGAGGGAGTAGGGATGTACCAACAAGAATATACAGCAAAAGTATGAAAGTCGTTAGAACTTGGAAATATAGCGGTGGCTGAAACAAAAAGTGTTAAACCATGTTACAGTTTTGCTCGTCACTGTATGTATATCGTTAACCGTTTTAGCAATTTGTACCAAACTCGGTATGGTTATTGTGCTTGCCACATAAAAGCAAACCGTTGAAAATTATTGAAATCGTACTAAAATTACGGCCGCTTTTCATATTTTAGAAATGTTTGAAATTTCAATATTTCGAAATTTAAGGATGCTAGTTTACTTAATATTTATACACCCGCTTATCATGTAGCGGTAGCTTTCGGAAAGGTGGAAAACATATATTTAATACTTGCGCCGGGTATTTAATGTTCGGCTCCGCCCGAACTTAGACTTTCTTACTTGTTTTAAATAATTTTAATTATTTTTTTATGAAATTGTAGCTCATTATCAAACAAAAACCTTGCAAATAAATCGAAACTTGAAAGAATGAAAAAAATCAACAAAGTTTCATCAAATTTTCACAGTTTTTGTTCAGAGTTTGTAGACATGTTTTGGGTTAACAACTTTGTAGCCCATTCATTCTAGTATAATAAGGTGCAAGTTTGAAGTGTCTAGAAAATACCATTGATTCTAGTATAATAAGGTGCAAGTTTGAAGTGTCTAGAAAATACCATTGATTTTTTGATTGTTTGATGTTTTGATTTGTTTGCGGTGTTGCACACTTTCTTCCATATATCGAACGTTCGCATTTTATGTTATATGGATGAATGCGCGTGTAGCGTTGTTGTTTTTTATTCCAATATTTTAAATTAAGCTTTATTTTTTAGTTTTTCCTAGACAATGATAAATGATGTACACAAATTTCAGTATGAAAAAAAGTGCAACACCTTCACCGAAAAAAGTTCTCAAAAATCTACGCGAATTGAATGTACTATCTCGATCATTTAAACATCTCGGACTCGCCCACCACTAAAAATGATTATTTAAATCTAAAGTATATATTAAATGATATTTAATATTTGCTTTAGAGATGAAATTTCGACAAATTTGTTTAAGCAAAAATGTTAAGCGCATATGCAGAATGTGGAAGCGAGATTCTTTTGCTTGCGTTTCTATGTTTATATCATTTATCAGTTTAAGCACATACGATTAAATGTAAAAAAAAAAATATTTTTAATTGCGGATCCGAAAGAAATATTTATTAGTTGCATTGAGTTACGCAAAAATAGTGCCGAAAATCAATAGATTGTGCTGAAGGTGCCGGCTGCTTCCCAAAGGGCCGAAAATGGCACAATGCACACTTATTTTCCATCACTGTCACACATACAATCTCACTATTCTGTTGGCTTCGTTTTCCCCTTCCGATAACTTTTTGCTTCCGCGCTTGCCCAGCACCGCTGTGCAAAGCTTTGCACGCGCAGTCGCCCGCGATACATACATATGTGCTGCTTTGGGCATCCCTAACCAAAGTGATTAAAGCTGCCCAGAACTTAAAAGTACCAATTCTTACAAAATTAAGCAAGTCCCTAGCTCCGAGTTGGCAACTCCCACAACACTCAGTGAATAACTCGCAGCGAAAGTTTAAAGAAAAAATAACACAACAAACGAAATTTACATACAAAACTTTCTTAAAATAAAAGAAGACTTACATAACTTCAAATTTTTATACACAGACTACTCAAAACAAACTTATCGCTCAATTTATAGCATCGTCGATGAAGACAAAATCATTCCAGTAGCACACTTGCCATAATATACCACAAATTTTGGTGCCGAACTACTAGCCATCTACGAAGCAACCAAACTGGCAAGCACAAGAAGGAGAAAAGTAGCAATCTGCACTGACTCTCTCACGTCACTAGACGCAATTACAAACCCGGTAAACAACAAGCATTGTCGGCCGCTGTGGTATAGTGGTAAGCAGTGCGCGCTTCCACTCCGCAATGCCTGAGTTCAAACCCTGGTCAAAGCAACATCGCAAAAAATATAGAAAAAAGGTTTTTTTCTTAACAGCGGTCGTCCCTCGGCAGGCAATGGCAAACCTCCGAGTGTATTTCTGCCATGAAAGACAGCTTCTCATAAAAATACAATCGCTGTTCGAAGTCGGCGTAAAACTGTAGGTCCCCCCCGCTTTGTGTGACAACATCAAGGCGCACGCCACAAATCGGAGGAGAAGCTCGGCGAAACACTAACATATGTGTAAGCGCCAATCTATTATTATTATTATTAAACCACAACCATTACATTGTCATATAAAAACATATTAATTAAACATAAATCCACTATCAAGGCAACGAACTAGCCGACAAAGCAGCAAAAGATGCTCTACACGCACGGCTGACAATAACTCAAAATTTTTTAACATCAGACATCATAAAACTCATAAAAACTACCTACCAAAAAATTTATAGAGATCGATTCTATTAAGCAATATTTTGCCTAAGTGTCTTTAGAATAAATTAAAAAGAGTAAAAATACATATCGGAAAAAAATATGTTTCGGGACATATAGTAAAATTTTACGTGGAATAATTTTGTAGAACATTTTAACCCTTTATCTCCCTCACAAAAGGGTAGTTTTGGCCCTTTTTTTAGAAAGTCGGAATAAAATGGCATTTTGAGTATCGCTGAGGGTTAAAATCTTCTAGAAAATTATTTGCCATACAATTTTTACTAGGGGTCCTATCATACAAAATCTTTGTATAAAGAATCAGTAAGTCCACAGAAATCATATTTCCCCTGGAAATATGCAAAATTAATGCTTTATTTATACAGGTATATTGTTCATATATATATTGTTCATATATGTATTAGGGATGTTGCGAATGTGAAATTTAAAACATCCGCGGATGCGAATGCTAATGCGGATGTCAAGTATTTTTTAAGAAACAATCAGGCAAGTAAATTAAGTTACTTAGGTAAATGAAAAAAGGGAAAAGTTAGTAATTTTTAATAATGTTTACTTTATTTAGTACTTGAGTTTAAAAATTGGAACATTATATCGATGGCTGAGTGGAAGATCGACCTATCTCGGGAGCCAGTTCGAAAACGCTCTATCTAAAAAAACTTTTCAAGAACGCCCTATTTCAGAATTTAATTGAAAAACACCCTATCTCAAAATTCGGTTCAAAAACCTCACTTCAAAATGTATTGAAAATATGCTGATATAGGGCGTTTTTGAAACGAATTCTGAAATAGGGCGTTCTTGAAAAGTTTTTTGAGATAGAGCGTTTTCGAACTAGTTGCCGAGATAGGTCGATCTTCCACTCAGCCATCGATATGTAATAAAAAGTAATGAGAATTGCATCGGGGCCGAAAATTTCGGATGTATCCTCCGGACTTTCATCTTGACTTGAAGAAACTAGCATAATGGCGAGATCGTTGTTTAAACAACGCTTAAATGCCAAACCATATGTCTCAGGTTTTTCTAAAGTTTTTAAAATGAATTCTTCATTTTTATTCCTTTGGCTGTTTCAGAATTGGGGGAACCTGTAACGCCATCAGCTTTTTTTTTGAATTTAGATTTTGTAATAGATTTTTACTACTTTCTTCTGCGACTGGTTTGAAAAATTTGTGCTTATAGCGAGCTAAATATGTGGATATGGAAAATAAATTATTATTTTGCATGAATGAAAATTTTGAACAAAATTCTGTTTCCAAAGTCGTGGCTGTCAGCCGAATCGGATCAAAATATTGCTTTATGTAGCCGAGAATCAAAAATATAAAAGTCTTTATGCTTCAAGATGAGAAATAGGAGTGAGTATTTATTAAACAACAAATGTA
>NW_023458563.1:33777644-33780420 GCF_013731165.1 Rhagoletis pomonella
CTGTCAAATGCAAAACTGAGAGTGAGAGCAAAACTGTAACATCTGCCTTTATTTACATTTTTGTCTGCTGGGTTTGTTATTGTTTTTGTATTGACTTCAAATCATTATGAGAGAGGGAGTAGGGATGTACCAACAAGAATATACAGCAAAAGTATGAAAGTCGTTAGGACTTGGAAATATAGCGGTGGCTGAAACAAAAAGTGTTAAAAACCATGTTACAGTTTTGCTCGTCACTGTACATTTTTTTACTTTCAACCCCCGAATTGCTCAAATACTTCTATTTCTGCAGGATCGCCATTAGGTAAATTGCATTTCCAAAGATTTTTTCAAAATAAATAGCGATGAGGAATATTTCACCCGCCGGTGATAAGAAATCGCAATCACCATAACGCACATCACTACTGTTCACAATCACGTTTACATTCAAAATTACAATTCATAATTTCGTTTTGTAGCAAATATGATATATATGTAGGTATATCCATTTACTTAAATGTAAACGGATTAAGAATCAAAGTGCTAGAAGAGATTTGAGCGTTTGGTACAAAAAGTATTTTTGATGTTGAAATTGTACTTAAAATCGGCAGATTGTACTTTTGTACATTTTAAAATTAATTGTACTGAAAAAAGTACAATTGTACTTAAAATAACAACACTGTTTCACTGGCGCTGTACTTGCTGCAGCGATGCCAGATTTGAGCGTACCCAATTTTTTACCGATAATAACTCATGCGAGGGATCTGGGTATTTAGCATTTTACAAGCCTATTAGGAAGTATACATATCTGTGTTCGTATCGAATAGTAGCTTATGTCGGAAGACTGGCTTTAGTATAATGAACCATTCGCAGCATACGATTGCGAAAGACTCACTGGCACCGAGTCGTTCAAGAACTCTTGGAAAATAAACGTAAAAGACGGTAATGTTAATAGCGATGCTAGCAAGTCAATATTCGTATAAAGTTTCATAAAAAAATTCCTTGTGGTTTAAATAATATAGGAAATGGTACATTTTACTAAAGCCAGCCTCCCGACATAAGCTACTATTTCATACGAACACAAATATATTCGTCTACAAATAATGTTGATTATTTTAATTAAGTCCTAAGATAAGTTTGTGAATCTTATCAGTGTTCTATGTAAGAACCAAAAATCAATCCCCTCGCCAATTAGAACTTTTGCTTTAAAAGAAAAATATACATAGCGCATTTACTCAATACTTGGACTGGCATCACTGTTTGAGCGTTGATGTGCTCAGCTCACTGTTGCCAAGGTCGTGCATTTTGCACTAAATTTAGTGCTTTTGGTAAACCAAAAAGCCAAAATAATTGGAATTCAATGCTTGGTGCGGTATTTAGTGATGCTTTTTTAATTTAAGCACACCGAATGCATAGGTACATACATATGTATGTATGTATACACTATACACTAATATTCTACATTAAGATGGAATTCATTTACTGAATAAAATGTGAGGAATAGGTAAATTAAATATGTTTTGCGTTGTTATAAATGTATTGAAATTAATTTATTAATAAAAACGTGACGAAATGGATATGTATATACACTTTTCACTGAATCAAAAAAAATATTATATATGATTATAAAAACTTGGCGCTTTTGTTTTGGAAAAATTGGCTTTTTCTGGTGGCCTGATGCCACACTGGCTCAGTTGTCGCAAAAGTACACATACATACACGCATTTTTACTTGAAAATAAGTGTGTAGTGGTTAATATGTATACGATGCCATCTCCGTGCAGCTCACTTCGCCTCGCCTAGCACGCTCGCGTGCGCGCAGTTTGCCCGCGACGTCGACTGCGTGCACCTCTGCTGTGCATCCCTAAATTAGTGAGTCATCATTACAAGAGCAACAAAGAACTCCTCCACCTCTTACACAGCAAGTTTTTACCGGAGAGAATTCTTCACTGTCACGCGATTGCTAATAATTATAAAGCAAGGTCTCGAAACAACTAATGACGGCACACAGCTAGGAGGTACTTCCGAGATTACGAGAAGTCTGCAGAGATTACGGGTGTAGACAGTCGCTTAATAAAGCAATTTGCTATAATTTTGCAAGCTATTTCTTCCGGGACAAATATTCAAACAGACAATTTTGCAAAGAAACGCTGGAACTATATGTCAGCTTGTATCACATGCCTGCAAGTGTTCATAAGCTATTAGTGCACGGTGCAGATATTTGCCAACATTACTCCTTTATACAAATTGGAATGCTGTCGGAAGAAACTGCTGAAGCACGAAATAAAGATTTTCCATCGCTTAGGGAGAGACATTCGCGAAAGATTGGCCGAACACAAACCAACGAAGATATCCTGCACAACTTTTTGATAAGTTCAAATCCCTATATAACGCGCACAAAACCAAAATTTAGTAAAGTGGAAAGTCAAGAGATGCTTCCAGGAGCAGCGGAAATGCTTAAAGAAGACCAATTTTCATACGACCTACGTGAAATCGAAAATAAATCTCTACCGTATCTAGTTGCTTAGCTAGTCAAAATTTATAGTTTATTGCATTCTTAGCTGTAATTAACTCGCCCTTAATTTTGCTATTGCAGTTAACATTTTTATTAAGTGCCTGTATCTTTTCAAGTCGCAGACTTATTCTTTGTTTCTTAAAAAGTAGGAAATATTTAAAAAAAAATTATTATAATAAAAGTCCACAGAAAAAAATTAGACCGATTCTTTGAATCTCGGCCCTAATTTAATTATTTCTTTTTATCAATGTTATTGTGGCTTGTTAACATTTTATTTTTAATATTT
>NW_023458563.1:33780520-33783679 GCF_013731165.1 Rhagoletis pomonella
TGTGGGGTGTAAGTGATGTGTGTGTTCTTACCGCCGTTGGCTGTGTGCGCTGCTGTGATGATTGCCGCCCTGTGGTGGTGGCGGGAGGCGTCGCATTTGAGGTCTGCGACCTAGCAGCGCAACACGGGCCCTCGAAGTTCCCAGTCCAATCTCGCGTGGTACGCAGACCTGAGCATGCCCTGATGTGGCACCAGCCAAGGCAGGTGTTGCACTTGACTGATGTCACATTACGGAATATCCTGGTCTGACATACCGTGCAGATTGTAGGGGGAATCAGTTGTTGGCGGCGGCATGTGGGTGGTGGTGCGGTTTTGTGTGTTATGTGGTCTGTCGTGGCTGTGGTATGGTCTGTGGTGTTATTATGTTGTTGTGTTGTGGTGACTGTGTGAGGCTGCTCGGGTGGACTGAGGTTAGCCGTGGAGGCTGCTCTGTTTGAGCAACAGGGGGCCACGTACGACGTGGTCCACTGTCGATATGTCCGTAGTCCCGAGCAGACGCTGAGGTGACTCCACCCCTCGCAGGCATTACACTTGACTGAGGTGGAGTTGTGGTGTAATCGTCTCCGGCATATACAGCAGGTGTAGGTTTCTGGCCCTGGGTTTGACTCGATGCCAGCCCTGAGTAGAAGAATACGTAGTGAATCTAGCCCTATGGATGAACAACTTCTGAGATACTTCGCCGACCTAAACGGGGTTAGATCGCCGAAACAACAGCCATTGGTCGGGTGAAACCCGAGCCATTCCGGTACGTAGAACCGGCTGTCGTGGGAATGGGTGAAACCCGGGTCATTCCGGTACGTAGAACCGGCTGTCGTGGGAATGAGGGGGGTCTAACAGTTCTCTGTATGAAGTTTCAAAGCGCGCAACCTTATACTTTTTAAGGAATTTGTTATTGAAGTTTGTAATTTTAACCAACTTGTATGACACTATTTTACAATATATAATACACTTTCCACTAAATTTACAGGTTATTTACATTCAATATATGCGCAGTTAGAGTGTGCACGTTCAAAAAAATAAATACTTTTAGTATATTACAGCTTTTTTATCAAAAATTGATTGTTGTTTAATTTTATGAGAGTACATGAAGAATATGTGCAAATGGCAGCAGGAGTGTGTTGCCATATCTAAAAAACCAAGAGTGGAAAGCAAGACCAAAGAAAATACGATTAAAAGGAAAATACGATAAGGTTCTTTTGTTCAGATAAAAATAAATAGTAGGGGGCTTGGGGTCATATTCCCCTCTTCCGGCAACACAGAAAGGAGAATTCTACGTAGTGAGGGTTATAAACCCTAAGTGCGGCCGAAGGCCGCCTACGCAGAAAGGTGCAGTTGGCTTTCCTTTATGGCCAACCAAAATAGACATCACTGGGGCATCAGCCCCAGGTTTACCACACAGAAAGGGAATTCTAGTTACCTGATCCTTTCCCAAGGTTACATCACTGGGGCGGTAGCGCCAGTTAGGTCACACAGAAAGGAGAATTCTACGTTGTAAGGGTTATAATCCCTAAGCGCGGCCGAAGGCCGCCTACGCAGAAAGGTGTTCTATGCAAAAGGTGTTCGGCCCCTTTTCTTTGGCAACACAGAAAGGAGAATTCTATGTTGTGAGGTTATAATCACTAAGCGCGGCCGAAGGCCGCCTACGCTGAAAGGTGTTCAGCCCCTGATCCCCCTACTATTTATTTTAATCTGAACAAAATAAACTTATCGTATTTTCTTTTGGTCTTGCTTTCCACTCTTGGTTTTTTTAGATATGGCAACACAGTCCTGCTGCCATGTGCACATATTCTGCATGCACTCTCATAAAATTAAACAACAATCAATTTTTGACAAAAAAGCTGTTATATACTTAAAGTGTTTATTTGTTTTAACGTGCACACTCTTACTGCGCATATATTGAGTGTAAATAACGTGTAAATTTAGTGGAGAGTGCATTATATATTGTGAAATAGGCCCATACAAGTTGGTGAAAATTACAAACTTTAATAACAAATTACTTAAAAACTATAAGGTTCCGCGCTTTAAAACTTTACATATACCCCCTTTAGAACCCCCTCTAGCCCCCCCCCCTTCCTTAATTCCGTACTCGGGGGTTACCATTCTAAAATTTTCCCTTTTTTTCACCAGAGAAAGTCAAACTTGGGCAAGAAAACATCAAAAAGTTAAAAATCCCAAAATAGTCCTAATTTTATGATGGTTTCTTAATATATTTTAACTACATTGCATTTGAGTATGGAGAAGCAACTATCTGGAAGTATTTAAGGGTGGGGTTTAGTAGCGCTCACAATTATTTCGGGCTATTCCGTCCAAAGGGATGGCCCGATCCAAAAAAAAATTCCACACACTTGTAGTCTAGGGGTTTGAAATATGCCCTTTTTGGTAAAATTCGGAAATTAGCGTACATTTATCACTCCTATTGTACTTAAAGCAGCCACTTCACCAATACATTTTTGTATTTCCCTTTACTTTACACTTTACTCGATTAGTTATAACTTGCTTTACGACTTTAATATTAACCAATTAATCACAATTCATTAAATCTGTGTTCGTATGGAAAAGTAGCTTATGTAGAAAGGCTGGCTTTAGTATAATGCGGCATTCCCTTTTTTCTTTATATAACAAGGAATTTGTTGATGAGACTTAAAAAAAATATTGACTTGCCACCATCGGAACTATTTTTGGGTGGAGTTTAGTACCGCTCACAACTATTTCGGGCTATTCCGTCCAAATGGGTGGCCCGATCCAAAAAAAATTTCACTCACTTTTGTAAATTTTGGTTACTAATTTATTTAGAAATTGGGTTTGAAATATGCCCTTTTTTGTAAAATTCGGAAATTAGCGTACATTTATCATTCCTATTCTGCTTAAATTAGCCACTTCACCAATATATTTTTGTATTCCCCTTCACTTTACACTTGACTTGATTTGTTATAACTTGCTTTACGACTTTAATATTAGCCAATTCATCACAATTCATTAAATAAAAACACCTTCAAAATCACGCGTCTGACTTTGGTTGCATATGCAAATTAAATGGCGGAGTTCAGCTGTCAAACTCCAAAATATGCAAAAGAATGAGAGACAAAAGAAGATAGGATATAACCCAGTAAGCATTAAAAATATACAAAGGTGTTCTCTGCAAAAGGTGTTCAGCTCCTTT
>NW_023458563.1:33783779-33787278 GCF_013731165.1 Rhagoletis pomonella
TATGTAAAGATGTGATATTTTATTTCTGCTCTTATTTTATTATAGCCATGATAGCAGAATATGGTAGGTTGTATAACTTGGGTGTTATGGAATGAAATGCAATAATAATTTTTTGGCACAGCAGGTGTTTTTATTTAGGTTGAAATATCTCCAACAAATTATATAGTAGAAGAAATACCAATGTTGTAATATCTAAATTTTAACTATCTAATTTCATACGAATAATAACTCTTATATTATTTCATAGCATAGTTTTTAATACTTCAAAGCATCTATTGACATAAATGCATTTTCCAGTGCAATTATCATACATTTTATTTTCGATAAAGTTTTGGGTTTTACTTTTAAAAGCATTCTTGTTTATTGTCATTGCAAAAGCTAGGCGAACTGAAAACTGAAATCTTTTAAATTCGAAAGGCATATCAAAAGGAATTAAAGCCCCAATTTACAAATTCATATATATATATATACCTAACTATAAGCACCAAATTTAAATTTTATGTGGCTTATGGTTCCGAAGTTATGGCTTATTAAAAATGCCATGACTATGAGATATGCCACGCCCCCTCCTACAAAGTCATTTATATATAAGCACCTACCATAGATATGTCTGCATACCAAATTTCAAGTTCATGTGACTTATGGTTCCGAAGTTATAGCTGATTGACACCATATTTGCAAATAAAATCATACCTGTAACCTTTCCGGGGTGAAAACAAATAAGTGCGCAAAGTTTCGCGCGATTCCGTGTCGTGGTTCAAAAGTTATAAGGTAATAAACAAACAGACATTCACATTTATATATAGATTAATATTTTTGAAGTGAAACTTCTTTAGCGGCGGTTGGTTGGTTGGGAGTAAATTGGCAAATTCAGCGGAAATTGCACACGGAAATGGTGCAACGGAAATGGTGCAACAGAAATGATGTAACAGAAATGGTGCAACGGAAATGGTTGGAGCTGAAACATGTGCTTCTTGTGTGTATGCAACGGAAATGATGCAACGGAAATGGTTGGCGCTGAAACAAGTGCTTCTTGTGTGTATGCATCTGGTATTAATTTAACAAAAATTTGCTAATAAAAGGTTAAAGAATAACACTTAGAAAAAGACCAATACAAGAATGAAAGTAAAGGTGACTACGTACATAAATGTAGAAAAGGATAAAGGCAAAGGTAAAAATAAAAACAAAAACAAAGATGCATAAAGATAAAGGCAAAAATGAAAACCAATGTAAAATGTAACTGTGACTGCAGAATAGTTCGGTCGTGTTTTCTATCGCTCTGTGTTTATTTTCATTTATCTCGCAATAATGCCTTTATGTACTAATTGTACGGCCCATTGTGGGCTGAAAGATAAAATCTTAAAGGCGATTTCGGATTTGGAAAAATTAAAAAGCATTTTTATCGCATTAATTGAACCAGCAAATGATAATTCTATTTCGCCGGCTCCTGCTACTAGTGGAAACAAAAGAACGACGCGTTCGCAAGCAAAAGCTAGTGATAGTGTTGTTGCTCAGCCTGGTAAATTGCCAAAGCGCGCTTTCACTGCGCCATGTAATGATGCTGTTGCTGACTCTAATACCGTGGCAGTACGAAAAAGTTCTGAAATGCATTGTGTTTCTGATGCGCCGGGTATAAATACTGGTTATACCGCTCTTGATACTAATACCGGTGTTTCAACTACTCCTAGTAGTAATACCGGTTTTTCTGCTGCTGTTGCTTTTACTCGCTCGCCAACTACTCCTGGTAATAACATCGGTTTTTCTGCTTCATCTCTTCCGCCTGCTTGTACTTCTCCCTGTTCACCAACCGCTGGCCCTGCTAACGCTGTGCCTACGTATGCCGCTGCTGCGGCTTTGGCGAACAATGCTAGGTTGAGCAACGCACAAGCGAAAAACGCAACTAACAATGCGCAAGCAAATAATGCACAGTGGTCCGCTATGGATAAAAAGCGTACTCATAAGAGACATAGGCGCTGTGTATTTGGGTCAAATGAGAACTCGGAGCTGGGAGTTGTTGTTCGCCGCAAATGGCTGCACTTATCATCGTTTTGGCCTACTGTAAGGACTGATGACATCTTTGGCTATGTGGCTAAATATGCAGCTATCGATAAGAAGACAATTGTATGCTATAAACTGGTCAAAAAGGATTCTGATTTGGAAACTATTAAGCACATTAATTTCAAGCTTGGAGTTTCAGAATCTGACTACTCAAAAATTCTGTCATCGGATATTTGGCCCTCCAACGTTGCTGTCCGGCCTTTTGATTTTTTTCAAAAAGATGCCCAGCCGCAGCCTAAGAAGTAAAAAGTCATTCCACCTCTGGTGATCGGAAAATAAGTATCTATCACCAAAATACTTCGGGACTCAGGACAAAATCCGAATCTGTCTACATTCTCAGCTCACAATTGGATTATGGCTGCTTCGTTCTGACAGAAACCTGGCTGAATGCTAACTTTTTTCGATGCGGAGTTCTTTAATCCAGCTCTCTTTGACGTTTTTCGCAAAGACAGAGATTTTGCTAAAACTGGTGTTAGTAGGGGTGGTGGTGTACTGATAGCTGCGCGCAGATATCTTCGAGCTTCTTTTTATCCGCTGCTAGATGCCAACTCCCTGTTGGATCAGCTTTGTGTAAAATTACATGGCCCCTGTGGTGTGCTGTACATTTGTGTGTCCTACATTCCGCCGGGCAGCTGTGATGTCATATACAAGGCACTTGTTGACAATATACTGGCACTCCACGAGAAAATTGGAAACAGCCAACTTTGTGTTTTAGGTGACTTTAATTTATGTAATATTTCCTGGAGCTTTATTGATAACAATATTTTCCTCACCCCATCAAATATTACTACTTTATCTGAATCATATTTAATTGATAATTTATTATGTATTGAATTATATCAAATCAATGGTTTTTTTAATGAGTTAAACCGAATTTTAGATTTAATATTTATTAGCTCTAATATAAATTTCAAGCTCTCTCATGCGAAGGGGAATATGTAGCTGAAAAAAATGATGGACATAAAAGTAAAGACAAAGAGGAGGATGAGGATACCGATAAAAGCAAAGATGAAGAAAGGGGAAGAAAGATTAAAATAGAGGTAATTAAAGAGGAAAGGATATAGAGAGAGACACAGAGACTCAATCTGGGAACTATTTTGGAATTTTAGAGATTTTCGGGATTCTAGAGACTTATCGATAAAATAATCGATATTTTTATAGGTTTAGGATTTTAGAGATTTTCGGGATTCTAGAGACTTATCGATAAAATAATCGATATTTTTATAGGTTTTGTTATCGATATTTATCGATATTTTCCGATTTTGTTGTCGGTATTCATCGATTTTGTTATCGATAATTATCGATTCTTATCTATTTTGTTATCGATATTTATCGACTTTGTTAGCGATATTTATCAATTTTGTTATCGCAAAAAAATTTATATTCCAAAAATATCTTGATATGGAAGGAACCGCTTTATACTATCAATAAAAAAAATTGC
>NW_023458563.1:33787378-33788513 GCF_013731165.1 Rhagoletis pomonella
ACGCTAACTAATCTTTCTGTCTTCACTGAAGACTGTTATTCAGCCTTTCGTCGAGGCGTGCAGGTGGATACGATTTATATGGATTTTTCCAAAGCCTTTGACAAAATTTCCCACAAAATTCTTTTAAGCACTAAGCTAGAGTGCTTTGGCTTTCATTCAAATTTTTTAATGTGGACTAAATCGTACTTGCACAACAGAATAAGTGCGGTTGTCGTAGATGGTGTGGCTTCGGACCCTTTTGTTGCTACCTCAGGTTTGCCTCAGGGTAGCATATTAGGTCCTCTATTCTTTAACCTGTTCATTAATGATATCTCTTCGTGTTTTTCATCCTCTAAGTTTCTGCTTTATGCGGATGACTTGAAACTCTACTCTGAGATTGGCTGCACCAATGACGCTACAGCTCTTCAATTGGAGCTTAATAAGCTTAATAATTGGTGCGTTAGGAATCGACTGTATCTAAACATTAATAAATGTCACAAAGCGACGTTCACTAAACTGCACAATCCCTTGCACACATCGTATAGCATTGCAAACTCTACGCTTGTGTCGGTTAATGAAGTCAAGGATCTGGGGGTGTACTTTGACACTAAGTTTACGTTTGCTATGCATATTAATTATACGATAAAAAACTCGCTTGCAATGCTTGCGTTTGTACGAAGGAACTCTTCTAATTTCTCAGATCCATACACACTTAAGATGCTGTTTTCGGCTTTTGTGCGGTCTAAATTAGAATACGCGGCATTTATTTGGAGACCATATCATGCTATTCATATAAACAGGTTGGAGAGAGTTCAAAAAATTTTCCTCCGTTTCGCTCTTCATTCGCTAAATTTCACACTCCCGATTCCGTCATATGAGTCTCGGTGCCGTCTAATCAGCCTACTGTCCTTAAATGATAGAAGAACACTCTTGGCGTTATCTTTTATTTCTGACATTGCTACAGGCAGGATTGACTGCCCGTCCCTGCTTGAGAGGTTGCACTTCAATGTCCCGAGTAGAAACCTCCGGCGGTTTGAGGTATTTCGTGTTGGCCTCAGCAAAACGGCATATAGTGCCAATGCTCCGATTAATAGAACTCTAGCTGAGTCTAACGTCTTCGCAAATTCTTTAGACCTAGACTTATCAGTTTCTAAAT
>NW_023458563.1:33788613-33792006 GCF_013731165.1 Rhagoletis pomonella
TCAATAGGATCAGTGAGTTTGGCCAACATACTCTTCAAGACCCTATTCACCCGCTCGACCTGCCCATTTGACTGCGGAGACGCTACAGCGTTCAAAACGTGTTCTATATGATGCTGCCTACAAAACTCCCTAAACTCAACAGAAGTGAAACAAGACCCTCTATCACTGATAATTCTTCGGGGCCGGCTGTAATCGGTAAAGTACTTGCGCAACGCACATACGGTCTCTTCTGTACTAGTGTTTACACCGTATAATTTAACGAACTTGGTAAATGAATCTACGACTACCAGAACATGCCGGCGCTTAGACCTCACCGTTTCTAGAGGACCAAAATGATCGATGTGTAGAGTATCCCATGGTTCGGGCTTCTTTCGAATACTATACAAACACCTTTCATTGCTTCTAGCCTGGCCTGAATAATAAATACACTTCAAACAATTAGCTAGGAAACTCTTAACCTTTTTTCTCAACCCCGGAAACCAATAGTGTTTCTTTATCTGGTCGACACATTTATCCACCGCTAAATGACCATACGTCTCATGTACTAGTCGAATCACATTATTTTCTATCTCCCTAGGTACGTAGAGTTGTCGTCTACCATCCTCCACATGGAACACCAGTCCGTTCTCCATGTCAAATCCAGACACCTCAGCCACTTCCAACTTCTTTTTCAACTCTTTAATTTCCGGGTCTCTCATCTGAGCTATCTGAATGTTAACGTCTACTTCACTTTCTTCCACTGTGCCTACACACGTTGACCAGCTTAGTGCGTCCACATGTGCCATCTGCTCTCCTGACCGATGTTTAATCTTGAAATCAAATTCTGCCAAGGCTAGGGACCACCGAGCAATCCGTGGATTGATCTGTTTCTTACTCAGAGCCAATACCAATGAATTGCAGTCTGTCACAATGGTGAACGGGATTCCATGGACAAATACTCTAAATCGCTCCAGAGCCCTAACTATTGCCAACGTTTCCAGTTCGAAGCTATGGTAACGCGTCTCGGCATCTGTGGTGCTTCTTGAAAAATATGCTATTGGATGGAACTTATGGTCCGACTGCTTCTGCAGCAAGACGGCCCCATATCCATGCGCACTGGCGTCTGTGTGTAGCTCAGTCTCACGATTCGGGTCAAATATACTCAGAACGGGCGACTCCGTCAGTCGGTTCTTTAGAGTCTGAAAGGCGTCCTTGCACTGGGCTGTCCACTCGAATCGGACATCTTTACCCAGCAATCGACTAAGTGGTTTAGCTATTCGCGAAAAATTTGGTACGAATCTCCTAAAATAGGAAAATAACCCAAGGCACCGTTGTACTTGTTTGACCGTCTGTGGCCGTCTGAGACCGGGGTTGCCACCCAAATCGGGGTTGCCACTCGTTCGGCGTTACATCAGAAGTACTACAAACGAGAAACTTCTCAAACGGTCCTGGAAACGGTCGTTTGGTGGATTCCAACATCTTCACTAACGCCTACCTTATAGAAAGCAGATAAATTTGGGTTAAATATGCAAAGCCATTAAAGTCAATATTTACTTGGAAGCTCGGATCACCAATGTACTGCAAGAAAGTCTGCATTTTAAGCTCATTTGATAGGGCACCACCTCTGGTCTCGTGATTTTCTGGCAAGAAATTAGATGAAAGCCAATGTACATTCTCCCGCGAAAACCGATAAAGCGCCCGATATGTTAAATCTTCCCCAGTTCGTCTCTTTTTGAAAGTCTTCTTTCTATTTTCAAGATTCAGGAACATCGCCATGATATGGAATAAAAACGAAGTCTACCTTTACCCACACTTAAAAATCAAATAGCGAACACTTATTTTTTCAAGTGATTACAATTTTTATGCATTTCAATTACAAGGATATACTTTTTCGAAATTGAAGTAGTAAACTCAAGTAGTGATTACTATACAGCGCCTTGCTTTTATGCATACCGATTTTGAAACTTTAAAGTGATTGCTATTGAAAATAGTATTCATTAGTTTTATGCATATGACCCCTTGAGTACATCCGGAATTCTTAACCTACTCTTAGGTTACGAGAGCACTGGCCATCTTCACTTTCCCACACACTACGCAAACAGCTAGTTATCAAAATGTGAGTAAACGAAGAGTATCATAGCGTTGCATTTTTTTTCGCTATGTTCAATAACAAAAATTAGAGCTTGGTAATCGGTGCTCGGTAAGGTCCTGTTTCCACAGGAAAACGCCAATGTCGTGATAACCATGTCAAAAAATATATTTCCAATGGACACCGCCTATTTCTCATAGGCTGCAACATATGTCAGCGCTTATTGCTTGATATCTATTGCAGGAAATTTGATAGGTTGACAGAGTTCACTTGAAAGAAAGCGTGCTGGTGGTAACATCAATGAAATATTAATGTTAAATCGAAAGAAGAATCTGTTCCCTATTGGATTGTTTATGATAACGTTTTAGGAAGTTATTCAGCTAGTTTTTTTAAGATTTAAATGGTTTTAAACACCGAGAATTGAGAGAATGTTGCCTGGCGGCGTCATGCGGCAAATGCTTATACATATCAAGACATCAAAGTGCCCACACACAAAAACTTGCAATCATGCTGCTCGTCAAAATGACACCTGGTAGGCCATCGGTGTTTGCCTGTGGAGTTTTGCGGTAAATTTTCCCATGTCTTTTGTTTGTGTAAAATTATTTTAGTATCGGTTTACCGGTTACCGAATTATCGTGATCGAAGCTTGATAATTTTTCTGGTAGTTGGTAAACTGCAATCAGCTGTACGATATTCATCCAATTTTGAATCCGCCCGCTGCCGAAAGGCATAACGCATTTGAGTAAATAAAATTCCTTAAATTTTTTGTTACAATTTATTTTTTTTTGGGAAAAAAGCTACGAATCAGCTGTTGATAAACATAGTTTACCAGAGTAAAGGTGTGGTTAAACGTGGCAATGCTAGCTCTTTTTCTACGAATTTTGCTGTCAAAATGCGAAATCGAAAGTCTACTTTCCCGTGTAAACAGTCAGAAAGTCCTTTTTGCAGGTTTGCAGAAATCACTTTCGGCAATAAAAATTGCAAGGGGTAAGTGCAACTGAAATTACGCAAATCGCTTTCGGGAAATAATTTCAACTTGCTCGTGCAATAAATGTTAAATTGATTTGGAAAATGGTTTTTCATACAAATTGTTGGTTTTATTCTATATTGATTTGCTTTAAAATTCATTTGATGTAGGGCAGTGTTTTTGTATTTATAAAGTACTTGTGCGTTCAACTCCTTTTTGCGTATAACCCTAAGTACATAGAATTCTCTTTCCGTTTTGCGAAGAAAAGAAGCTGAACACCTTTTGCAGAGAACACCTTTCTGCGTAGGCGGGCTGCGGCGTCGATTGATACAGCTAAAGTGCACTTTTACCCATTTTT
>NW_023458563.1:33792106-33792489 GCF_013731165.1 Rhagoletis pomonella
TTAATTTGGAACAAAGACGAGTTTCACACGCAATTCGCCGCAACATCATATGTATGTTGAAAGAGACAATAAATAAAATGTCTGTTTCATATAATACAAAACCAGAATATCGTTCAAAAGTAGAAAATAAGTCAAAGAAATAACTTTTTAATACACAATCTTACTATGTCGTTATTTTCCTATCTTATTAACTTATCAGCTTATAAGAGGGTAACAAAATTTTCCGGTATCGAGTCTGCGCGGAATGGGAAAAGGGTTTAAAAAATTTACAGCGAAGAATAGACCAGACTATGATATGATTTCTTTTATTCAAGATTTAAACTCTATACCGTGCAATGAAATTTTATATCGTGTGCTTAGACCAGAGGTGGGCACTCACTATC
>NW_023458563.1:33792499-33793502 GCF_013731165.1 Rhagoletis pomonella
ACTTTTTTGATTCAGTCCTACATGTAACTATTACTACGTTTATGCGTAGGTTAATTCACGAATTCATTTCATGAATTTGGTTTGAAATTGGCTGCATAAACATTATTTCATGAATTCAATTATACACGAAGGTTAACCATGAATTCGGCATCATTTCATGAAATCGTGAAGTGCAAGTCCGGCAACGCCACGTTTCACAAACAGCTGTATACTAGGGTTATGATGTTTTTAGATTAATAACCATGAGTGGCATAACCAGGATTTTAAACACGGGAAAAGTTATGTTGAATTGTTCAAATATAAAATAAATTCAAATAGAATAAACTGAAAATATAATAAAACCAATTTAAATAAAATATGGTTCAGTGCCTGGTACCAACGGCTTTTGCAAATTCAAAAGGAGGCAAAAAAATCACAACCCTACTGTTTAGTCTCTCGCCAGGGCGTTGCTACCGAGTCCTTTTCTAGAAGGTTGTGAATGGTCCTACCCAGTGTGACCGTTTTGATCCAAGTCGATCAAAACCGATACATTTTTCGATGAATTTTGGAGAGATACTTTTTTTCAATTTTGATACTTTTCCAAAAACAAATGAAAAGAATCTGTAAATTTTTATGTATTACAAAACATGTCGTGCACCTTTGGCAACGTACATCCAAAAGTTCATTGTCGTTCTCTGAACGAACCTTTCATGTATTGTGACTCATGGTCCATGTCGAAAAACGTCAAAATGTGCACAAACGAACAGTATCATAGCGCTGCATTTTTTTATTTTCGCTATGTTCAATAACAAAAATTAGGGCTTGGTACTCGGCAATTCGGTGCTCGGTAAGGCTCTGTTTCCACAGGAAAACACCAATGTCGTGATAACCATGTCACAAAATATATTTCCAATGGATACCGCCTTATTGCTTCACATTTATTGCAGGCAATTTGATAGTTTGACAGCCATATTTTCACTTGATAGAAAGCGTGCTGGTGGTTATATCGATGAAATATTAATAT
>NW_023458563.1:33793602-33795276 GCF_013731165.1 Rhagoletis pomonella
AAATCAAAATAAGAATCTGTTCCCTATTGGATTATTTATGACAACGTTTTAGGAAGTTATTCAGTAAGTTTGTTTAAGATTTAAATGTTTTTTAACACCGAAATTGAAAGAATGTTGTCTGGCGGCGTCATGCGGCAAATGCTTATATATATCTAGACATCAAAGTGCACACACACAACAGTTGGTAGGCAATAAACATTGCAAGGTGTAACTGCAACTGAAATGGCGCAAATCGCACTCGGGAAATAATTTCAACTTGCTCGTGCAATAAATCTTAAATTGTTTTGGAAAATGGTTTTTCATAAAAATTATTGGTTTTATTCTATATTGAAGCTTTGATAATTAAATGAATATTGATACATTTTAAGTCTCTTTTGCTGCTACAATTTTTCACAAGCACGCGGTCACACTGCTAACCACACTTTAGCACAGCAAATCGAAGAACTTCCGAAAGAGATTGCGACTCTGAAATCGCGTGTATCGTCACAGTTGCGCAACCGCAACAGGAGTTCGTCATGGAGCAGACCACGAACGCCCCAGTCGACTGCACAAACATGCTGGAACCATTTTAAGTTTTGCGAAAACGCAAAAAGTGCCGCCCTCCGTGTACCAAGTCGTTACACTAAACGCTCTGTCCTTAGGGGCGGTAAGTGACAGGCGGAATACGACCAGCCGCCGCTTGCTTATTAGGGATTCGATCACTAAATTAAATTTTTGGTTGATACTGGGGTCGAAGTTAGTGTGTTCCCAGAAACGACTACACAACGCCAACACCAATTGTTACTATTATCCTTGAATACTTGACGGATTTCCTAATTGTTAAATAACGGATTAAATGACGGATTGTTAAATAAACTCTCAAGGTGACCAAATTACGATACAATTAACTTTATTGTACAAGAAACACTTTACAATACTCGCTAATGCAATAACGCCACTTTACAATACTTGTTAACGAAATTAAAACATTTTAAAAAATTTGATAATGCAATTGATGGCTGTTTTACAACTGAACTTGTAGTTTACTGATTCGCAACTGAACGTGGTGTACGCTGTAGCAACGCCTTTATATACCCGCGCTGCTTCGCACTCTTGGCGACTCTAGAAAGCCCTGACATCTATCGCTAACTAAACTAAATCTCCCTCTTTGAAACCCTCACTCATAATTTGAGTACGCTATGTCACAAGAGCAGATTCTTGTCCACGACTTTCCGCAAATGCTCTTCGTGGTTCGGTTAAACCGTTCCACCACGCCATCTGATTGAGAATGAGGAGCCATTGTTCGAGTTTTCCGGATACCCAGTATTTGGCTCATCTTTTAGAACAGCGCCGATTCAAAATTTCTTCCCTCGTGAGAGTGCACCTCTATAGGTACGCCGTATCTTGCAACACAATTGTAGGTGAATGCCTCCGCTACTGTTTTAGCTTCCTGGTTAGGAATCGGGTATACCTCCAGCCATTTGCTAAAGTTGTCCATAACTACAAGGACGTATTTGTTTCCCAGTCTTCTCATAGAAAATTACCGGCGAAATCCATGGCAATCCACTCGCATGGTGCACGCAAGTTATACTGCTTCATATCGTCAAGACTTCTGGATTTTGGCCCTTTAGCTGAAATACACTCCGCGCGGTTGGCAATCCACTTTGCGACCGATAGCCGACAGTCAACCCAATA
>NW_023458563.1:33795376-33800818 GCF_013731165.1 Rhagoletis pomonella
AAGCGAACCGATTCCACCAAAGTCAGAAGCAGTTGTTTAAGCAAAAAACTGATGGAGATTGTGTGACAAACAAATTGTGGGTTGTTGAAGCAACACGAAATTCTACACCGGACGTACTTATTGGCAAAACCCTGGCTAAGACGCAAAAAGATGCACGCATTCCAGTTCGACTTCTTAATGAGCTCAAACCACCAATCAAACTCCGAAGAGAAACTTTGCTGGGACATTGTCGAGAGATATGGTTCATCTTCAATTGCGAAATGTCACCCGAAAGCTATTCTATTGGCGAGAATGACATTGTGGAAGACATAAGTGCACGGACGGAAGGGTTGGAAGGAAAATGTTAGCACAAGGCTAAGGAACTTATCCGCAGATACTCCACCATATTCGACAAAGATGGCAACAAACCAGGCAGGGCCAACGTTGTGAAATATCGCATTGATACTGGTGATGCAAGACCGATTCGTCAAGCTCCTCGAAGTGTTCCACTTGCCAAACGAGACGCTGTAAGGCAGATCATAAAATAAATGAGCGAACGTGGTGTGATTGAACCATCAGCGAGTCCATAGTTCGCCGGTAGTACTTGTTAAGAAAAAGGATTGTCAAATGCGGCTCTGCGTAAACTACCAGAAACTAAATGATGTGACGAAGAAAGACAGCTATCCACTGGTCAGGATCGACAATACTCTGGACATTGACTGGCACGAAATGGTTCTCACACTCGATCTGAAGAGTGGTTATTGGCAAGTGGAGGTAAGCGAAGAAGAAAAGGAGAAGACATCTTTCAGCTTTAGAGATGGTCTTTGGCAATTCACGGTGATGCCTTTTGGATTATGCAACGCCCCTGCTACGTTTGAAAGACTTCGAGTGGAACAAAGACCAGGACTAGGTTTTCCAAGCTCTGAAAGAACGGCAATGTACCCGGTTCCAGTTGCAACATTTATTTTGGATACGGATGCTAGTGGTTATGCCATAGGAGGAGTACTGTCGCAGGTAATTGATAAAGTTGATAACTGGCTGTTTGCGTAGGGTGTGGGAAAGTGAAGATGGCCAGTGCTCCCGCAACCTAACAGTAGTTCCAAGATTAAGAATTCCGGACGTACTCAAGGAATTCCACAATGGTTCAAGTGGAGGGCACGTGGGAATCAAGAAGACCCTGGAAATGATAAAGCAGAGGTTCTATTGGGTTGACTGTCGGCTATCGGTCGCAAAGGGGATTGCCAAATGCGCGGAGTGTATTGCAGCTAAAGGGCCGAAATCCAGAAGTCTTGACGATATGAAGCAGTATAACTCGCGTGCACCATGCGAGTGGATTGCCATGGATTTCGCCAGTAATTTCCTATGAGAAGACTGGGAAACAAATACGTCCTTGTGGTTATGGACTATTTTAGCAAATGGCTGGAGGTATACCCGATTCCAAACCAGGAAGCTAAAAAAAGTAGCGGAGGCATTCACCTACAATTGGGTTGCAATATACGGCGTACGAATAGAGGTGCACTCTCACCAGGGACGAAATTTTGAATCGGCGCTGTTCTAAGAGATGAGCCAGACACTGGGTATCCGGAAAACTCGAACAATGGCTCCTCATTCCCAATCAGATGGCATGGTGGAAGGGTTTAACCGAACCGCGAAGAGCATTTGCAGAAAGTCGTGGACAAGAATCTGCTCTTATGAGACAGCGTACTCAAATTATGAGTGATAAGATGAAGGCCAGGTATGATAAGTCGGTGTACTCTGAGGATTTCAAAGAGGGAGATTTAGTTTTGATGTACAATCTACAACGGAAGTAAGGTTTGTCCCCAAAACTACAGTGCAACTGGGAAGGTCCGTATGAGATTGCTATACAGTTGAATGACGTAATGTATGGAATCCAGACCGTTGAGAGGCCAAGAAGCAAGATGAAGGTGGTCCACTTGGAAAGGCTTGCAGCGTTTGTAATAGCAAGTATGTTTTATCGGGACGATCAGACTTAGGTGGAGGGCAGTGTGGCGAATACTCTTCGAGGAATGCCGTAGAATATTCGACTGCGAGAAACGTCAAGTGGATGAATACTGCGAAGAGGGAGAGAATGAGAGAATGGGTGATAGATGTCAGAACTTTCTAGAGTCGCCAAGAGTGCGAAGCAGCGCGGGTATATAAAGGCGTTGCTACAGCGTACACCACGTTCAGTTGCGAATCAGCAAACCACAAGTTCAGTTGTAAAACAGCCATCAATTGCATTATCAAATTTTTTGAAATGTTTTAATTGCTTTAACAAGTATTGTAAAGTGGCGTTATTGCATTAGCGAGTATTGTAAAGTGTTTCTTGTACAATGAAGTTAGTTGTATCGTAATTTGGTCATCCTGAGAGTTTATTTAACAATCCGTCTTTTAATCCCTTATCTAACAATTAGGAAATCCGTCAAGTATTCAGGGATAATAGTAACAATTGGTGTTGGCATTGCGTAGTCGTTTCTGGGATCACACTAACTTCGGCCCCAGTATCAACCAAAAATTTAATTTCGTGATCGAATCCCTAATAAGTAAGCGGCGGCTGGTCGTATTACGCCTGTCACTTACCGCCCCTAAGGACAGAGCGTTTAGTATAACGACTTGGTGCCAGTGTTAATATTTGAAGTACAACTGTACTTTTTTCAGTACAATTAGTTTTAAAAAGTACCAAAGTACAATTGACCGATTTTAAGTACAATTTCAACATCAAGAATACTTTTTGTACCAACACTTTGATTTTTAATCCGTTTGCATTTAAGAAAAGGAACATACCTATATTTCATATATGGTACAAAACGACATTGTGATTGGTAATTTTGAATGCAAACGTGTTTGTGATTGGTAATATTAGTGATGAGCGTTATGGTGGTAGCGATTTTTTTTAAACCGGCGGGTGAAGTACTCCTTATCGCTATTTATTTTGAAAAATAAACTGACGGGAACGATATGGATAGGTAAATACATAAGTTAATATAATATTTCAATATTTACATGAATTATAATTAAACATTCTTTTTTTTCAATGGATTGTAAAGGATGCTACAGTGCTGGCGCGGACTCGGCCAAGTGAACTATGTGAAGAAAAGTAAGTAATATAGTTTTTTTAACTTACATATTTGGAGTAATATGATAAACGTTCTCCACATTTCTCATAGCAACAATGACATTGAAGCAAGCGACGGATCTGGTACATTTAAGAAAAAAAAGACTTGATTCCGTAAAGAATGGAAAGACGAATTCGAATGGCTGCTAGAGGATGCTGATTCCAAACAAGGGGAAAAGTGTCATATTTGCAATGTGCCTATTGTGGGCGGTCTAACTCACATAGAAAGACATGCATCAAGTAGAGCTCATGAAAAAGCTTTAAGCAGCGTGCGAGGTTCACTAAAAATGAATGAATTCTTTCAATCAGAAGCCTCTGAAATACCGAGAGCTTGAGATTCGTCTCAGCTTATTCATTGCAGAGCACAATCTGCCATTTTCTGCTTTGGATCATTTGAACAAGTGCTTCAAATCGGTTAATGATTCCAAAATAATCGCAAAATTTACAACGAATAGAATCAAAGGGCAAAAAATATAAATTCAGTTACCGGTCCACATAATTGCAAGTTGATTTCCGATATAACTAATAAGCAATACTATTCTGTTATCATCGATGAAAGCACAGCCATTAGCTTGAACAAAAATTTAGCAATTATTATAAGGGTCTGCCGGGAAAGGTGTCAAGATCGATTCCTTGATTTTGCGCCAGTCAACGACTCGTCAGCTGAGGGTTTTTTTAAGGCTTTACTTAAAGTACTAAACGATCATAACGTAGCGTAATGATAGGGAAGCAAAATGGTGTGCAGGCAAAACTAAAAGAGATTTGTCCGAAAATTCTAATACAGGGCGACGTTTGCCACAATCTAAACTTGTCGTCTGAAGCAGCTTCTGCGACACTTCCGACAGAAATTTAGAAGCTTGTTCGCGATATTAATAAACACTTCTGTCACAGCCCAAATAGGAAAGGTGATTTTGAGAACTTTCAAACGGAATTCGGAACCGAACTACATGCTATATTGAAATATGCCCCAACTCGCTGGCTTTCGAGGCAGGTCAATAATTTAATTTGTGTATTTGCTTTTTCGCCAATTTGTGATGCTTATCATGTATTCTGTTTTTAGGAGGTCATTGAACGAATTTTGGAGCAATGGACACCTTTAAGGTACAATTTTGAGCTACACTCCTTTGAGTCTCCGTGATCCAGTTTTTAAGATGTATTTTTACTCTTTAAAATATATTTTAAAGATTATTAACGATATTAACAGAGAAATGCAAGCAGAGGAAGCGAGAATACGTATTCTTCTTCCGCGGCTTAATTTCCTGTTCAACCAAGTGTGTAGAAATTTCCTCCACAAAAATAATATGGATTCTAGTTCTATTTTTTGTATTGACTTGAGTAATCACATTCCAATTCCTGAAATATTTTGTGGAGCTCAAGTTGAAATGTTTTGTTTAAATGAAAATGTTAAATAATCAGATCTTCTACAATTTTAAACGAATGTTTTAAAATTTTATGTAACGTTCTGTGATAATTTAAGAAAGAGGATTGATTTTAAGAATGAAATTCCTAAAACAATACCTGTATAAGTCCAAAGCATGTTACTTCTGGTGACACAAACAGTGTATACCGCCCATATTAAAATTATTTCCGAACACTGAAGTGCGAAATGCTGAGCAAATTTATGCAGAATACCGAGCAATCGCGGATTACTCGGATATAAAAAAATGCAAAATATGCCCATCACTTCATTTTGGCATGAAATAGGCCAGATAAAAAATAACCTTAATGAGCTACTTTTTCCCAATATTTTTCGAATAGTACAAGGCCTTTTGTCTTTATCTCAGTCATCAGCATGTGTTGAACGCATATTTTCCATTAATAATCTGATCAAAACGAAATGTAGAAATAGACTCGCCTTAAAAACATGCGCCTCTCTTATCCAAACAAAGGACTTAATAAAGAATTACAAGGATCTATGGAAATGCAATTTACCTAGTGACGAACCTTCAGAAAATGAACTAATCGAATAATTCGAGGATTAAATGTAAACCCTTTTTATGTAAATTTCATGCATTGAAATTAAAAATTTCAATCGTGGATTTGCATTTTACCGTTAGTGATCTCATTTTATGTCATTTATTTTCATTCATATAAACTGATTTATCTACTGTAATAATTTTTTATCGTCGGCCGCTGTGGTGTAGTGGTAAGCAGTGCGCGCTTCCACTCCGCAACGCCTGGGTTCAAATCCTGGTCAAAGCAACATCGCAAAAAATATAGAAAAAAGGTTTTTTCTTAACAGCGGTCGTCCGTCGACAGGAAATGGCAAACCTCCGAGTGTATTTCTGCCATGAAAAACAGCTTCTCATAAAAATACAATCGCCGTTCGGAGTCGGCGTAAAACTGTA
>NW_023458563.1:33800918-33802744 GCF_013731165.1 Rhagoletis pomonella
TTTGCAAAGTTCTCGACGAGGTCATGGGGACCCAAAAGCGTAGTATTTTGTTAATATCTAACGCTTTTGATGCTAAATTCAAAGATCTTTCTAATCAACTTGATGCATTAAAAAATCTTGTTTTGGTAATTCTCTAGGGTGCGGTAACAACCCCTAAAAAAGGTGCGGAAAAGTCGGGAGGGGTATCAAACGACGCGTTTCGGCCCCCCTATTAACAATCCGGAGGGGGGGAGATAATATTATTAACCATTTAAAAGTTATGAACAAAAAACTTTGTTAAATTTCGTTGTTTTCGATGGGCAATTACACCGACAAAGATTCACTAAATCACCTGTTCACACTTTTTAAACACTATTAAAATATATAATTTAACTTATTTATTAAAGAAACACATAGTTTTATCAACCTAAGATAGATTATTTTGTTATTAAAAAGAAGTTGACAATCTTTGCGAGCTGAAACGCGAGATTCCAAAATAGCTATAGTGCTGCCACTGTATTAGTATTTCGTAATAATTCACTTTTCCTTATGAGATGTGTGCACTGTTCAATGCTTTTCGGTATCTTCTTTCGTTTAATATATATATAAATGAAAATTTTTAATAAAAAATCGCGCGATTTTTTATTAAAAATTTTCGCCTGCGTCGCTTTTTCCATAAAAATCAATACTTCGATAAATAATGAAAATTTTTAATAAAAAATCGCGCGATTTTTTATTAAAAATTTTCGCCTGCGGCGCTTTTTCCATAAAAATCAATACTTCAATAAATAATGAAAATTTTTAATAAAAAATCGCGCGATAGCTTTTCCTGAATGAGCAAACCACTTTGCTCTTCTTCTTCTTAATTCTTGCAATTCTTTGTCTGCGGCATATCCAATATTTACCAACCCGTCTGCACGGGTTGGAGCACTGTCCGCACACCATGGAGTCTCTCAGGACCCCATGAGCCACTAAAAACTCCTCCAAATCTTTTCCTTTAAGCTTTAAAAAGCTTGTAATTGTAAAATCGCACATTTGGCACTCCATGACGCTTACTTTTAATTAAAGCTAAAATAACTGTTAACCATAAAAGTAGCGCTGCCATGGTATAGCGAAATTTGCTATTATATTTTGGTTACAATATCTCGTTTAGATGAAAGTAAAAAGAAGAAGAAGAAGAAGAAGTGTATAGTGTATAGTGTAAACTGAGTATAATAGCGCAAATGAAATGTGAAATAAAGTGGCAATACCAGCGATTTGAGGTTATAATAATTTTAGCAGGCGCAAAGTTTGTTTACTCTGTTTTATTAACGAAATATATAAAATAAAAGTGAATAAATGATTTGGTTTGTATAAAATAATAACCGGAAACGTTTTAGTAGTGTTTTAAAAGTGGAAACTGGTGATTTAGTGCATTTTTGACGTGGTAATTGCTCATAGAAAACAACAAAATTTAACAAAAGTTTTTTGTTCATAACTTTTAAATGGTTAATAATATTACCTCCCCCCCTCCGGATTGTTATTAGGGGGGCTGAAACGCGTCGTTTGGTACCCCTCCCGACTTTTCCGCCCCTTTTTTAGGGGTTGTTTATTTATTCTTTCGTAATGGCCAACTGCTGTGGCAAATGTAGTAAAGCGTTTTCGAGATCTGACGCGAATTTGGTGCCGTGTAATAGTTTTTGCCGGAAAACATTCCATCGTGCGTGTTGTAAAGGCATATCTGAATATGATATGAACTTGGTTAAAATAACCGGCATTTAATTTACCTCTGTGAAGATTGTGTTGTCATGCCGGAGAAACTTTGCAAAGTTCTCGACGAGGTCATGGGGACCCAAAAGCGTAGTATT
>NW_023458563.1:33802844-33803532 GCF_013731165.1 Rhagoletis pomonella
ACTCATTCAGATACTTCGTAAGGAAAACATATAGCTATACTCGTCTAGCATTGCCCCCTTCTGCAGGCTCAGGGTTGCGTTCTCTTCACAGCGAATTCAAAATAACCTTAGAAACTTTAAATAAAAAATCCTAAAATATTTTGATTTTTATTTTGCAAAATTTATTTTCAAAATGCATAATATACATAGTTAATAACCAATATTATGAATAAAACTTGTAATTAACATTAATAAATATATTTTTACATACATACATATGCGCTGGCTTAATTTCTTATTATTAGTATTACTCATTTGCACATAGATGTTTAAAAAGTTGGAAAATTTCTATAACAAAGTAAAGCGATTTTAATTATATTATAATCAAAAGAAAGGTAATCGATTTATCTTTCTTTTGATATATATTAAAAGTTGCAAATCATTTATAATGGTTCACAAAAATTCAGTCTCGTTACAACTTTGCAAAATTTGATTGCGTTTTTTCGACTTATATATAGACGGTTTCAAAAGTTGCAAAATTTCTATAAAAAAGTTAAGCGATTTTAACAATATTATAATCAAAAGAAAGGTAATCGGTTTACCTTTCTTTTGATATATATTAACAGTTGCAAATCATTTGCACTAGTTCACAAAAAATCTGTTTTGTTGCAACTTTGCAAAATTTTACAAATTTTCCACTGCTTATATA
>NW_023458563.1:33803632-33805007 GCF_013731165.1 Rhagoletis pomonella
AAAATTTGACAAGTTGGACCTACACTTTGAAGGTGCTCCTGGCGTTGAAGGTGCTGAGGGCGGAAGGTACTCACGGTGCTCCTGGCGATGAAGGAGCTGAGGATAGAAGGTACTGGTGGTGCTCCTGGCGATGAAGAAGCTGAGTGCAGAAGGTTCTAATGGTGCTCCTGGCGATGAAGATGCAAGCGTTGAAGGTGCTGATAGTGAATCTGTAAACAAGCAAAAATATCAATTAAAATTTATAAACATAAAAAGTCTCAATACATACCTTAAGAATGTGACTAAGTCGCTGCTGTTTTGCAATCTAAAATAAGAAATTACATTATAATTAAATAAAATTGTTAAATACGTATTCTTACCTTCAAAATTTTCGTAGTGACATTTCTTCACAGTATGTATACTGTCATCAAAACTCTTATGTTTCTAACTTGCTCGCTCTAACGCATAGAATTCTTGTTAGAGTACGAATTCTTATCGGGTATGTAGCTCTAACAAAGGGACATTTTTTGACAGTTCGAACAAAAAATTTGTAAGTGTGTGGGCGAGATGACTAAAAAGTTGTGAATGTGTTAGTAAATCGTTTGAATTTTAGGGGAAAGTGGTGAGCCGTGTCTGGCAGGGTGAGTTCGTTCGTTTCGCCACTCGCTAACTGTTGGCGAATCGATGACGGCTACTATTATGATATGTTTTCGATGTCGGTCAGAACATGGTATTGTTGTGTTGTCAATCGATTAATCGAAAGGAAAATTTTATCCAAGAAATCGTTAACCGAATGAAAATTACCGATTATAATCGGTTATTCGATTCATCGTGCCATAACTAATGGTATCGTATAGTGTCCCTACTAAAATCTAAAAAATAGTTTGCTTACGAAGTGGTTCTTATGCTCACAAAGCTTTTGTAATGTCAAAATGAAATTCAATGCTGCTCTTAATAATTTAAGATAGTCAAGCTGTTGATAAATAAGATATACACTAATGCATTTAACGTAAAGCTGGATTTCAAGATTTGGTATACCAGCAAATAAGATTTTAAGCGTGGCATTGCCTGGCCACCAAGCACAGGCTTGATCATACCAAGTCATAAAGTAATAAAATCTGTAAGAAAATGGCTAAAATGCTATACAAATAGGGTGTTTGTCATATCATAAATCTTATATTTATTTAGCTTTTCGTCAATCGTGTTTTTTTACCGAGAGGTGGAAGGAGTTACAAAAAATGACGGAAGAAACATTCATGCTCGTTTTACTAGTGGCTGTTATGCTTGTGGGTTCATACATCGCAGGGATGATTCCACTAATAATGAAATTAAGCGAGGTAAGAATTGGGAAAATTTTAGTAGACGGTCGGCAAATTCTAGAAAAAGGGGGACTAGG
>NW_023458563.1:33805107-33808850 GCF_013731165.1 Rhagoletis pomonella
TCGCTATGTTTGAGTTCCGGTCGCTTAAAGAAGAATTTTGCATGTGACAACAACAACAAAGTTAGCTAGCACGGATAGACGATAGCGAGTTTGGTTGTACCTAATTGAGTTCGTTCGTTTCGCCACTCGCTAACTGTTGGCGAATCGATGACGGCTACTATTATGATATGTTTTCGATGTCGGTCAGAACATATATACAAACTATATGTTATAAACGTAATCAGGACGATATTACATTAATACACCATAATGGTCGGTATGTTGAAGACAAAAGACAAATAGCAGAGGTGTTAAATACTTTTTTCGTAGACAGTATAGTGGATATTAATAGCAGCATTGAGAACATAGAAAATAATGAAAATAATTATTATGATATTGATACTACATTTAAATTGGAAGAAATAACATTAGAAGATTTAGAACAAATTATTATAAAGCTTAAATACAAAATTGGTGGGAAAAAACTTATCAGTGAAGGTGTAATCAGAGATTCATTACCATACTTAGGTTACTTCTTGACAAAACTTATCAACAAAAGTTTAGCAGCTGGTGTAGTGCCCGAGGAATGGAAAGTATCTACGGTAGTTCCGGTCAAAAAGGTTGAGAACACAGTTAAGGCTGAGGAGTTACGACCAATCAATACCTTACCAAATCTTGAGAAGGTCTTAGAAACAGTGGTAAAAAATCAGCTGGTTGAGTATATTGAAACCAATAATATATTAATCAAAGAACAGTCTGGGTTTCGGGCAAAACATTCATGCGAAACGGCTCTCAATTGGGTTATATCTCAATGGAAAGAAGATTTGAGGGGGAAAAAAGTTATAGTTGCAGTATTTATTGACTTAAAAAGAGCGTTTGAAACCATTGATCGAGGGTTACTGTTGGGTAAGTTACAGCAAATAGGCATCAAGAAGGTTAAGCTGAAATGGTTTGAGAGCTTTTTAACCAACAGGAAGCAGCACACAGTCATAGGGGAAGTGTTGTCTGACGATTTGCTCGTGGATATTGGACTTCCACAGGGTTCAGTGCTAGCGCCTATTCTGTTCAACATTTATATCAACGATATTTTATCATCAATCAGGTATTGTAAGATAAGATTGTTTGCTGATGATGCATTGTTGACCATAAGCGAAGATGATTTAGGCGCAGCAATCCATAAAATGCAAAACGACTTGGACTCACTGTATATCTGGTTATGCAAAAATAAGTTAATGTTAAATGTAAAAAATACAAATTTTATGGTAATTTCTTCATCTAATAAAACGAGTCTAGAACAACATGAGTTACATGTTAAGAACGAAAAAATTTCAGAAGTAACTACAATTAAATATCTTGGTATTCAAATTGACAATAAATTAAAATTCCATGGTAACATTGACCATATTGTGAATAAAACGTCGAAAAAAATTGGATTTATGAAAAGAACATGCAAACATCTATGTAGGAGATATAAAGTCATAGTTTATAGATCAATTGTCGAACCACACTTCATATACTGCCCTACTATTTTGTTTATAACATCGGACACGCAGATAGATAAGTTACAAAAAATGCAAAATAGGGCTATGAGACACATTCTTAACGCCCGATACGATACCAGCATCTCGTCAATGCTGAATGAGTTAAACTGGCTAAATGTGAAACAATTAATTTTCTTCCACTCAATGAAATTTATTTATAATATTAAGAATGGAGCCCTTCCAAAATATTTGAGTGACAACTTTAGGTATAGTAGTGACACTCACACCTATAAAACAAGAGTTAGGGATAATTTTAAACTCCCATTCTGCCAAACGGAAAACCTAAAGCAAGATTTGTACTATAAAGGTTTAAAAACATACAACGAACTGCCGGCAAATATAAGAAGCTGCAACAGCTTACAACAATTCAAAAGTCGATTATACCACCACTGCAAAATATATGTATAGAATGAAATGATAAAAAAATTTTATTTTAAAGGATTGCTGCTTGATCCAGTAGAGAGGGTCGGCATGGAAACTAGTCCTTTCCATTCGCCCTACAGTACGGCTCAAGATCTAGATCCTTTCCAGTAGAGAGGGTCGGCATGGAAACTAGTCCTTTCCATTCGCCCTACAGTACGGCTCAAGATCTAGATCCTTTCAGACCACTTGTATAACAGGAATATTTAAAGATAGATTGGCTCGGAAACTAGTACTTTCCGACTGATCACAAATTACTTTATAGCCTTTACATATGACCACAAAGCCTGAAGTGAAGTTGCGACTTGGAATAAAGTCCACAGCAATGGTACAGGAAGTGCGGCTCTGGAACTCGTCCTTTCGGGCCGCCCACCTAAACAGTACCCAACATTCGGGCTGCTCGGGATCCCGTCCATTCCGACAGCCACGGTCACACTTATAATTTAAATTAATATAATTAATAAAATTACCTTGTTTAAATGTATATATATTTGTACAGGATAAATGTTAGGATAGTCCTCTCAAAAAAATGTGTAAGAACAAAATATGTAGCAGGGGAGGAGGTGTGCTGATTGCAGTTCGTGGCAGCCTTAGTGCGGTGCCAATTTCTTTACATGTTAGTGATACATTGCTGGACCAGTTATGTGTGTGTGTTCGTGGATCGCAGGGCTCAGTTTATATTTGCGCTTCTTATATTCCGCCGCAAAGTAGTGAAAACATCTATAGAGCGCACGTTGATAATGTGCTTACCATAGGCCGTACCGTGGGTGATAATCAGTTATGCGTTTTTGGGGACTTCAATTTACCTAATCTTAGTTGGTTACACTTGGGCAATGATTTATCTCTAACACCATCGAATATCTGTAACTCATGCGAGTCATATCTTATTGATAGTCTGCTTAGTTTAGGTTTAGTTCAAGTGAATAGCTTGCATAATAGCCTGCATCGCTTACTCGATTTAATTTTTGTTAGCTCTAACATAGATTTTAGTATTTCGCAACCTGCTTCTTCTATCTCTCCGCCGAACATGCATCACGTGCCTGTATTATTGGAGATGCAATTCACTGAATTTTTTGACTTACCTCCTACAAACGCTAAAACTACTTTCAATTTCGCTCGTTGCGATTTTAATCTCTTAGACTCAGCAATTAGTGAGTTTGATTGGCAAGTTCTGTTTGGCGACAACGAAGTAGCAGGTTGTTTTGACATCTTCAAGTCTAATATTGCAAAGCTGTGCACTGAATATGTTCCAACTTTCAATAGCAAAAATTTTAAGGTACCATGGTCTTCTATTAAGCTAAGACGGCTAAAGAATTTGCGAAATAAGTTTCTTAAAAAATATAAGTCTACTAAGGAGCAGCGCTTTTATGACTTATTTGTGTCCTATAAAAATGAGTTCAATGAGCTAAACAAAGTGTTGTACAAAAGGTATATTCGGAACTATGAACTGGAGGTAAGGGATAATCCGAAAATGTTTTGGCGCTACATTAATTCCAAAAGAAAATCCTCAAGCATACCCAAAACAGTTTTTTATAAGGAATTCACAGCTACGTCAGTGAAACATGCGGCCAACTTGTTTGCTGATTTTTTTTCGTCTAATTTCGCTTCGGATGAAGATGTGTCCGACGATGATTTGGATTGTATTCAACGGGAACTTTCTTCTACCATGTCTTCTCCCGTTGACTTTGGCGCTCTCGTTCTTTCCGATGAGGACATAATTAAAGGGATAAGATACATAAAAAATTCCTCGCTCACTGATGCTGATGGTCTCTCAGCAATTATATTTAAGAGTTGTGATTCGCT
>NW_023458563.1:33808950-33811007 GCF_013731165.1 Rhagoletis pomonella
TCAATGCTCCAATGAGGATGCTACGCCAACATGATATGTTTTCGATTGACCTATGTAAGACTAATTATGCTCTAAATGAACCAATTATAAGGATAATGAATGATTTTAATGCTTTATGCAAAGTGTACAATGAAACATTTTTGCCAATAGGATAGAATTTAAGACAACCTTGTGTACATGTTATTCTTAATGTTACAGTTTATTAAGTTTTTTTTGTTATTATAGTCTGTAAGATTATACTAATCATAGACTCCAATAAATAAATAAATAAATAAAAATAAATAAATAAAGTTAAAGGTAAAAGTTAGAGATAGCAAAGATCTTCTGGCTTCCAGAGATTTAAGGTCTATTAATAGCAAACCAGACTTATACGATGGAATAGGCTCGCTGAAGTTAAGATTTCTGAGGGCAAATTTAAGAAAAACCTTCTGAGCCCTTTCAATCCTATTAATTAGGTTTGAGTGGTATGGCCTCCGGATAAAAGAACCATATTCTAACTTAGAACGAACAAAATATGTGTATAACAATCTAAGTGTATAGGGGTCAGAGAACATTGAGCTCTGACGCCTGAGAAAACCAAGTACAGCGTAAGATTTAGAAATAGAGCTCTCGATTTTGTTCGCACATTTTCAAACAGCCCGGGTATATGAGCAGCGAGTACTCGCACACTTGTTCAATGCTCATTACTCGAAAATTTTCGAGCATGAGCTCGAGCAATTCGAGTAATTTGAGCAATGTTTTTTTTATTATATTGACATCTTTGGTAGCAACTTTTTAAATTTTTCAAATTATTGATATATAATGCAAAGATTGTTACATTGGTATTTAATAATATAATTTATTTAACATGAAATAGAAAGCAGCTGCTGACAAATACAATTTAAATTTTCTTTTGTTTATGAAATTGTTCAAAAACTCGACAATTTTGAACAAACATTTGAGTAGTTGAGCAATGAACGAGTTTCGAGCGAGTATCGAGCTATTCGCATTGCTCGATACCCGGGTATCTAGAGCTCTATTTAGAAATGATGTGACTGGTATGACTGCTAAAAGACCAATTAGAGCTGAAACTTACACCAAGGTCTTTGATTTCTTGGACTTTTTGAAAATGAGTTTGAGAGATTACATAAGACGTCGAAAGAATATTGTGACTTTTGGAAAAAGTAACTTGAAAACATTTTTTAATATTCAGAGAAAGGCGAGAGCTGAGACACCAGCGGTGTAGAATATTAATCCCGGACTGAAGTCTTAGCGCATCATGCGCATTTTCAATCAAAGCAAAAATTTTTAAATCGTCAGTGTTGGCTTTCATATAAACTGTGTAATATTGTTTTTGATGTGAACCTTGGGTAATACCGTCCTTTTATGTAAACCCTGTGTAATATTATTTCGATGTTAACCTTTTATCAATGTACTACCCCTATCCCTGATCGATAAATGGCAATTAGTTATCGATGTGCGACAGAAATCTAGGAGCACTAAGCCATTTGCGATCTGGAAATAGAGGGAAACACACGAAAGTGTGTGTATTTAATTTGTCGTAATTTATCTGACATAATTTTGTAAATCCTTATAGGAAATAAAACTCATCACCACATTTTCACTTGTACGTAATTGCTGGTGTTTTATTTACCCCCTCACCAGATCGGGAATCAACAGTCAGCATACAGCAAAAATTTAGCAAATGAAAAACAAGAACTCACATAATTTATAAATAATACAAAGAGTAAGGGACATAAAATGCTACCTTGAGGAACCCCCGATGAGGCAATTAAAGATTCCGAAGAACAACCATTAACAGAGACCACACAGCGCCTATCCGACAAATAAGATTTGAGCCATTGCAAAAATACTGAGTGGAAACCCAGTGAGGCTAGCTTACTGACCTACAAACTGTGCGAAACTCTATCAAATGCTTTGGCAAGATCAGTGTAAACGCAGTCGACTTGGAAACCGTTCGAGATAGCTGCAATACAATACTCACTAAAGACGCCTAGATTAGTTACCGTAGATCGGTTGGGGACGAAACCATGTTGATTGGGTGAGACTAGACTTTT
>NW_023458563.1:33811107-33813992 GCF_013731165.1 Rhagoletis pomonella
ATCACTTTTGCTGCCACTTTTAAGAATAGGGGTAATTGAAGTCAATTTCAATTCATCATAAAAAATACCGGAGGCTAGAGACCTATTGAAAATAATTTTTGAAGGAGAGATCAAAGCAGGACACTTCATAAAGTTTGAAGAGAGCCCATCAATATCTTACGAAAGTTTAAGGGAGCCAAAACTAGTAGAATTCACACTAGCAGAGAAACTAGAATCCACAGTAGCGACATTAGCACTAAAAAATGCAGCAAATAGATTTGCAACGTCAGCTGGAGTGGAGGCACATTTATCTTCAAAAAAATACAGCTGAGGGAATACTAGAGTTGTTCTTCTTAGACTTAATAAAATGCCAGAAGATTTCGGATCTTCTCTGATATTGGATTCAATACCTAAGATATAATTTCTGTAGAGGAATTTATTCAAGCAGTTAAACTTTTTAAGATGGACCTGATATTTCTCAAAGAAAAACTGACTTCCAGAGGCCTTAAACTTATTATAAAATTTGTTTCTAAGATTCTTAAGTTTTTTAAAGTCACGATTATACCACGGTAATTTATAGCGTCTTTTTCTAATTATTGGAATGAATTTAAAACAAAAATCAGAAATTACAGATTTGAAAGTAGCGAAGCATTTAGCTACATCGGGGCAAGAGAGTAAGCTTTCCCAATTTAATTCACCCAGTAATCTATTTAACTTGGGATAATCGCAGGCTGCATAATTAAACTTAGGTTTGTCACCAGCATTGAAAGACGGGAATACATAAAATTCAAATTTTAGTAGCAGAGGAACATGATGCATATTAGATGGAGTGATCGGATTGTGGCAAACTTCAATGTTACATTTAATGTTATCACTAATAAATATGAGGTCAAGAATTCTATCCAACTTGTTAACAAAATTATTGATTTGTAATAAATTAAGGCTTAAGAGGCTATCTATAAAGTACACTTCATGGGACGTATTGACATTAATTGGCGAGAGACCAGCATTGGAAAAAGATGTGGACCAAGATACATTACAAAGATTAAAATCGCCTAACACACAAAGGTGGTCATCTCCTAGCTTATTTAATTATTGTCGGCCGCTGTGGTGTAGTGGTAAGCAGTGCGCGCTTCCACTCCGCAACGCCTGGGTTCAAACCCTGGTCAAAGTAACATCGCAAAAAAATAGAAAAAAGTTTTTTCTTAACAGCGGTCGTCCCTCGGCAGGCAATGGCAAACCTCCGAGTGTATTTCTGCCATGAAAAACAGCTTCTCATAAAAATACAATCGCCGTTCGGAGTCGGCGTAAAACTGTAGGTCCCTCCGCTTTGTGTGACAACATTAAGGCGCACGCCACAAATCGGAGGAGAAGCTCGGCCAAACACTAACATATGTGTAAGCGCCAATCTATTATTATTATTATGTTGTCAGCATGCGCTTTATAAAGATTATAATTACTATTAGGCGGGGTATAAGAAACAATCAAAAACAGAGTCATAACTAGATGAGGCACTGATGCGAACACAAAGCTGATCCAAAAGGGAATCATCATTTTCAAGCGAGACAGAGATCGAATGAAATTTACGCTGAATAGCAATAAGAACTCCGCCGCCTTTCAGACAACCAGTCTTAGTTACATCTCTGTCCTTCCTAAAGACATTATAAATGTTTGAATCAAAAAATTCCTCATCATAGAAATCCGCATTTAGCCATGACTCAACAATAACAAAAACATCGAAATCCCTTTGCGAGCTAATAGAGCGTACCGCTGCTGATTTTGTTCGAAGGCTAGAAATATTCTGGAAATAAACCTTCAAAGAGCTATAATCATATATCTGCCCATTAACATTTAAATATGCATTACAACTTAACTTATTAATATCCAATACTACGGGATCAGGCGCATCCGAGGACAAATAAACTAGTTGGGATGAGTTTGTTTTGTCCCTCTGTGAAAAAAACGGAACGGCCGAACAGAAACATTAGCTGGCCACAACTCTGGATTAGATTTTCGCAATCGAACTCGCTGACGCCAAGCTTAAAATTGACATAGGATAAGGCATCCAGTCTCGACTCTTTTTTGACTAACCTGTAGCAGGTTAAGTGCCGCTTATCAATGCCAGCGTGTCTCACCACATAATCAACAATATTGTCACAGGAGACGGTTGACACGAAAGACGAAAGGTGCAACCACTTAAAGCGGGCAGCCACTCCAAGATCACTACAATCATTTGATCCCACCACGCGAGTTCGCTTTTGGATGTGATTTGTCCTTTTACTCTCAGCAGTAAGCCAAACAGGGCTGCGGGTAGGAAAAGGAGGATTAGGCACTTCCGCGGCCGTAGCATTAACAGCATCAGATTCAGCACTAACACCACCAGTTGGTATATGTTGTGAAACAGGTGGGAAACCAGCAGAAGAAATATTTTTCACAATTACAGGAGCGAGTAAATATGAATTAGCAGCAACAGAAACATTAGCAGTGCACGGTGTTGTTGGTTTCGTGGTGGTAGTAGTACCCGCAAGTAAATTGGCAGTGCAACCTGCGACAGTATTTGTGTCCATGAGGCCGTCAACATGACGTACAGTTTTAGAGCCACTAGAACTAGCAATCCCGCCAGAATCAACTTTGCGAGCGGGAGAGATGACGTTAACACTCTAAGCCGATGTGCGCTCAGACAAGACGCTTTTAAAGCCAAACGAATGAGGGGCAGCGGGAGCCACAACAGCACCAGGCGATGAACAGTAATTATTGTTGTTGTACGAAGCACTAGCACCAAACTCAGCAGCCAACAAACCCACATTAACAGCATTTAAATTGCTGTTGTTGGTGGAATGCAAAGATAAAATAAGATTTTTTAATGCATCAAGTTGATTAGAAAGATCTTTGAATTTAGCATCAAA
>NW_023458563.1:33814092-33852520 GCF_013731165.1 Rhagoletis pomonella
TTTACATAAAAGGACGGTATTACCCAAGGTTCACATCAAAAACAATACTACACAGTTTATATGAAAGCCAACATCCCCGCCCCCGTGAATCTACCCAGATTCACCAACTTCTAATTTGGCTAGGATACAGGCCGGGCGTTTGATTATACCGGTCGACGTTCGTATTTCCGCTGCTCTTACTTGGCCATCCTTCCCAGGAAACACTTTGGTAATGCGACCCAAGGGCCACATTGAACGATGGGTATTCTGGTCGCATACGAGAACAAGGTTATCGACTTCCAGTGGTTTTACGGGTTGATGCCATTTCGGTCTGCGCGTAAAGTCAGGAAGATATTCCGTCATCCACTTCCTCCAGAACCGTTGCTGCATTTGCTGCACTCTATGCCACTGCTTCCGGGTAGCTCGATGTTTTTCATCATGAGGGTGCGGTGTCTGCTCAGTATTTGGGGTACCTATGAGAAAGTGATTCGGGGTTAGTGGTTCAACAGTGGGACTATCAAGGGGAATGTGAGTCAGTGGCCTCGAGTTCACAATATTTTCAGCTTCGCACATGAGACTGTATAGCGTGTGCTCCTGTAGATTTTCATTATAGAGCGGGTGACCAATGCCTCTCTTCACACTGCGAACTAGACGCTTCTAACACCCACCAGCATGGGGATTTAGAGGACAGTTGAAGATCCATTCGATATTTTTGGTCGAAAGTGCATCAGAAATTTTATCATTGTCGAACTGTATGCGTTGCCATTTTAGTTCATTATCTGCACCAACGAAATTCGTTGCATTATTCGTGCGTATTCGAATAGGTATTCCTCGTCCATTCATAAAGTTACGGATGCACATTAAGCAGCTGTCTGTGGAAAGATCTTTGGCGACCTCCAAGTGGATGGCGCGTATTGTCAGGCACGTGAAAAGTGCAATCCATCGCTTCTCACTACGTCGCCCTATGACTATTTTGAACGGTCCCATATAATCCAGACCGCATACGAAAAAGGTCTAACAAACGGAGTTAGACGATCCAACGGCAATTGGCCCATCAACGGCGGAGAAGGGGCTGTTCTTGTGTTTTTGCAGACCTGCCACCTTTTTCCAGCACGTCGCACTTCTGTTCTAATTCGTGGTATACAATACTTCCGCCGTATTTCTACTATTAAACTCTCGTTCTGATGCTTCCACAGTCTATGGTAAAAATCGATTACTAGTTGAGTTACGTAGTGTTCTCTCGGTAAGATAACAGGACGTCGTGTATATAGGGGAACTGCTTCAGCCGCATCTATTCGCCCTCCTACTCGCATCAACCCAACACCATCTATATACGGACTAAATGTTAGTAACGCACTGCTCTTCTTTATTGGGTTTCCCTCCCTCAGTGCACCATATTCCTCAGGGAAGGCTTCCATTTGCGTTCTTCGAAATATTACCTCTTCAGCTCGTCTTAGCTCGTTAATGCGTAGGACTCCATAAATATGTCTCACTTAATCTTTTAGGCAATTACCCAGGAACCGGAGGACCCAGGCTACTATTTTTAAGCGAATAAGTGATGAAAATTTTTTAAAAGGTGTAAAAACATTTCTTATTAAAATGGTTGGATATTTGCTGCGTATTTCTAGATCAGTATTATGGCATGTTTCATTCGGAGGCCAATTTGATTCGTCCTGCGTAAGGAATTTCGGGCCACTTATCCAAAACGATTCGCGTTTTACGTTCTTTCGCCGTGTGCCAAAGTCAGCCGGATTTGTCGCACTAGGTAGCCACCTCCATTCGCTAATGCTACTCCCTTCCAGAATTTCATTCACCCTGTGCGCGACATAGGCCTTATAGCGTCTATAATCTGATTTGATCCAAGATATGACCGTCTTCGAATCGCTCCACATGAATACTCTAGCCGGTTTATAATTGTGGTAACTTACTAGGCTTTGCTTGAGACGTGTTGCAAGCACTGCTGACTGTAGCTCCAGCCGTGGCACCGATACCAACTTAAGAGGTGCACATTTAGTTTTCCCCGCAATGAAGCGTTACCTAACTCCGTTGGAATCCTCCAATATGCGACTGCTGCGTAAGCTGCTTCACTTGCATCTGAGAAGAAAGTACCATAGCAACGACGAATGCTTATTTGCGCAAGCTCCTTCAACAGCCGTAACCAACTCTTCCAGCTTTCATACACGCCACATGATATATGTTCATCCCATTCCGTACGCTCACGCCAAATAGCTTGCAGTATTAACTTAGCCTCCAGTGTATAACCGGCTGCTATTCCAAAGGGATCAAATAGTGACATAGTGGTTTTTAGCACCTCGCGTTTCGTTGGCCTTCTATCTCCTTTCAATAGAGCAGGATCCACTTAACCAAACGATAGGACGAACTTGAAGACGTCGTTGTCGGTATCCCAATACATACCGCGTACCTTTTGGAATAAATCCGCATTATCTCTGTCAAGATTAACGATGGATGACATGGTTTCACTTTCGTTCATATTCGTAATGAGTTTGGAATTGGAGGCGAATCCTCGCAATTCGAAACCTCCATTTTTATGAATTTCTACAACTCGTTTAGTTATGTTGAACGCCTCCTTTTCACTAGAGAAACAATGCACAAAGTCGTCGACATAGTGGTTCTCAATTATGGCAGCTACTACTTCGGGAATTGTTTTCTAAAACCTTCCGCGTTTTTAATTTTTACGAATTGTGCTGAACAAGGTGAGCAGGTTGCTCCGAATATCATAACGCTCATCGCATACACCTCCAATGGCTTATCTCTTTGAGTCCTCCAGAGAAAACGCTGCGCTTGCTGATCTTCTTTTCGAATCATCACCTGGTGGAACATTTCGGTGATGTCCGCACATACTCCTACTGGCTTTTGTCTAAACTTCATCAATACAGCTGCTAATGGCTGCGTTAAGTCTGGTCCGCACATTAATACTGAGTTTAAGGACACCGTCTGTACTCTCGCTGCAGCATCGAAGACAATCGCAATTTACCAGGCTTGTTGGGGTTATGTACTCCGAAGTGAGGTAAATACCAAGTGCGATACTCTTCTTCAGCAGCTTCAGTTTTGGTTAGCTTTCGTGAGTAACTCTTTTTTTCGTACTGTGCCATAATTTGAGTGTAAGCGTTCTTCAAGTTGACATCGTTCTCAAACTTTTTTTCTAACATATAAAACCTCTGTTCGGCCATTTTCCGACTATCTGGTAACTCAATGTTTTCGTTTTTCCATAGCAAGCCTGTTTCAAACCGTGACTCGTCAACTCGCTTAGTTGTAGCTTCAAGTATGCGCTTCGCCTTACTGATTTCCGTCGCCTCTGCAACATACTGCACATCCTTTACGTACATGTTTTCGTTTACGATATAGTCGTTCACCAGCCTTTCCATGTCATCCTGATTGTCCCCTATATTCGCGAAAAACGTGTATTGATGGTCCTTGGTCGATTGCATGCCTCTTGCTCCATAAACGACCCATCCTAATTTCGTTAGCACAACTGCATACCCTCGGCTCCCATCATTAGCCGTTCGTTTAGGAATTCCTAAATGCGCGTTGTCTAAACCAATCAGCAACTCGGGCACTGCGTTAGCGTACTGACTAACCGTCAAATTTCGATGTTTGTAATGCAAGTCTGTAAAATTAATTGTTTGTTTTGGCAACTTTAAATTAGATACCGTTCTAACATTTTGCATTAAAAATCTCTTTCGGTTCTTCCCGATACCTGAAATATGCATGTCTACTCGCTGGGAGACTTCTGTTACGGTCGCATTTTAAAACCACTGCAATGTCAACGTTTCGCTTTTTCCTTCTAAGCCGAGACGCCTTGCCAAATCGCAGTTAATCAAGGATATCGCTGAACCCTCATCCAAGAATGCAAACGTTTTAATTTCTTTCCCCTTAGCATATAGTACCACTGGCAGTATTTAAAAATAAGTTTCATCAGTGGACTGAACCCAATTGTGCTCGTAAATACCTGTTGAGACTGCGGCTCTAATTGTTGTTGCTGCTCTGCTTCTTTCTGCAATCCTACTTGCGGTGTCTGTTGCATCGCCTAATTGTTCCGCTGCCAACGATTTCTCTCATGTGTCTCATGAAGCAAACTATGGACTCTACGCGTGCACCCACTATTATTGCATTCATGCTGTTCCGTGCAAGCATTACTACGATGGTGACCCTTTAAACAATTAAAACAAACTTTTTTGCTACGAGCCAACCGCCATCTTTCAACATAATTCATGCCTAAAAACTTATTACACTTGCTGAGCGTATGCTTCTCAGAACAAGCATCACACCTATCGTTTCTGTTACTGCTAGCGTTAGTTTCATTTGCATAAAAAAATCTAGTACGCCCCTCGACCCTATTTGGACGTGGCTCTAAGCTCGAAAACGAACACGCAGTACTCACGATTCTAGAAAGCTCCTGCAACCAAGTGCTAAAATGACAAATAGTTGGCCTTGGAACGATTGATGCTGTATGTCGTGCCCATTCTATTCGTCTTTGCACGGGTAACTTCATCAAAGGCTCTTCCATAAGTGTCGGATTCGAAAGGTGATGGTCACACTCAGCTGCTTGGAGAAATGACGACAAATTTTGAACTTTTGTTGCAAAGGTTATTAGCTGCTCTATCCTGTTCTCAGATATCGGCGCAATGCTTCTTATTCGGCTTATTTGACTTTTCACCAACAACTCAGGCCTTCCAAAACATTCCTGCAGGGTGCTCATAATTTGCGGGACATTTCTACTGTGAATCAACAGACATTCAACAGCTTCGCGAGCCCTTCCTTTTATCGCCCTTTGTAATCGCATCATATTTTGCGGATTGCTATATTGATACTCCGCCGTTGTCATCGCAAACGTTTCTTTAAACATTGGCCAATCTTCCGGACGACCATCAAACTCAGGTAAATCATACAATTTATGTGCTCTCCCCATGCTGGAATTGTGCTGAGAGTGGCCAACTTCGCTGGATGCCGTAGTAATTACACCTATACTTTCCGAATCGACTGTATTCGTTATTTGATTCGCTTCTAACTGAATAACGCTTTGTGGTTGCCTTATACGTTGCATCTCGTCTTGCAAGCTTTTCATCTGCATCATAATTTCGTTTAGCCTCATTTCAATCGTCGACTCCCCTTGCGAATTTCCTGCCGGATGCTCACAAACAGTATTGTTCAGCTCGTCGTTACTATCGCCCTCCCTTTCCTTACTCGTTGTCGAACGTGTAGTAGGCATTTTATTAACAACGAATCAGTGTCGAAGGTCCCAACAAAATGGCTTCGCTCCACGTTTTCAAAAGTTGGACTCACAGTTTTAGGTTATGGTAACGACCCACTACGAACCCTAACGCCAAATCAATAACTCACAGGCACTTACCGAAATCCACCTTGCTTCTACTTCTAACCGATGCTAAACCTCTTATTATTCTCGCTGGGCTATACACAGCCTCGGTAGTCTTAATGCAGCGCACCGCGCGGGGGTCCAGCTAACCCAACATGCAGCTCACTTCCGCCACTTTCCTTGTTACGAAAGTGAAATAAAAAATGTTGATTCCCGATCTGGTGAGGGGGTAAATAAAACACCAGCAATTACGTACAAGTGAAAATGTGGTGATGAGTTTTATTTCCTATAAGGATTTACAAAATTATGTCAGATAAATTACGATAAATTAAATACTCACACTTTCGTGTGTTTCCCTCTATTTCCAGATCGCAAATGGCTTAGTGCTCCTAGATTTCTGTCGCACATCGATAACTAATTGCCATTTATCGATCAGGGATAGGGGTGGTACATTGATAAAAGGTTAACATCGAAATAATATTACACAGGGTTTACATAAAAGGACGGTATTACCCAAGGTTCACATCAAAAACAATATTACACAGTTTATATGAAAGCCAACACTGACGATTTAAAAATTTTTGCTTTGATTGAAAATGCGCATGATGCGCTAAGACTTCAGTCCGGGATTAATATTCTACACCGCTGGTGTCTCAGCTCTCGCCTTTCTCTGAATATTAAAAAATGTTTTCAAGTTACTTTTTCCAAAAGTCACAATATTCTTTCGACGTCTTATGTAATCTCTCAAACTCATTTTCAAAAAGTCCAAGAAATCAAAGACCTTGGTGTAAGTTTCAGCTCTAATTGGTCTTTTAGCAGTCATACCAGTCACATCATTTCTAAATAGAGCTCTAGATACCCGGGTATCGAGCAATGCGAATAGCTCGATACTCGCTCGAAACTCGTTCATTGCTCAACTACTCAAATGTTTGTTCAAAATTGTCGAGTTTTTGAACAATTTCATAAACAAAAGAAAATTTAAATTGTATTTGTCAGCAGCTGCTTTCTATTTCATGTTAAATAAATTATATTATTAAATACCAATGTAACAATCTTTGCATTATATATCAATAATTTGAAAAATTTAAAAAGTTGCTACCAAAGATGTCAATATAATAAAAAAAACATTGCTCAAATTACTCGAATTGCTCGAGCTCATGCTCGAAAATTTTCGAGTAATGAGCATTGAACAAGTGTGCGAGTACTCGCTGCTCATATACCCGGGCTGTTTGAAAATGTGCGAACAAAATCGAGAGCTCTATTTCTAAATCTTACGCTGTACTTGGTTTTCTCAGGCGTCAGAGCTCAATGTTCTCTGACCCCTATACACTTAGATTGTTATACACATATTTTGTTCGTTCTAAGTTAGAATATGGTTCTTTTATCCGGAGGCCATACCACTCAAACCTAATTAATAGGATTGAAAGGGCTCAGAAGGTTTTTCTTAAATTTGCCCTCAGAAATCTTAACTTCAGCGAGCCTATTCCATCGTATAAGTCTGGTTTGCTATTAATAGACCTTAAATCTCTGGAAGCCAGAAGATCTTTGCTATCTCTAACTTTTACCTTTAACTTTATTTATTTATTTTTATTTATTTATTTATTTATTGGAGTCTATGATTAGTATAATCTTACAGACTATAATAACAAAAAAAACTTAATAAACTGTAACATTAAGAATAACATGTACACAAGGTTGTCTTAAATTCTATCCTATTGGCAAAAATGTTTCATTGTACACTTTGCATAAAGCATTAAAATCATTCATTATCCTTATAATTGGTTCATTTAGAGCATAATTAGTCTTACATAGGTCAATCGAAAACATATCATGTTGGCGTAGCATCCTCATTGGAGCATTGAGTTTAATGCGATCTAATAGGGTGGGGCAGTCAATTTCCCCACTCAGAATATCATGCAAAAACATCAGACCCGAAATAGTCCGCCTACTACGTAGAGTTTGCAAGCTAATCAACTTGCAGCGAGATATATATGGTGGAGTAGGATTATCAAACCTAATTTGGGCCAAACCAAATTTTAAAAAACATTTTTGTACACGCTCAATCCTATTATGGTGAACTTCGTAAGAAGGATTCCATATTATAGAGGCATATTCCAGTTTGGACCTGACAAACGCATTATATAAAAGCTTTCTTGTATAGGGGTCCTTGAATTGGGCACTATTTCGCTTAATGAAAGCTAATGACGAGAACGCTTTGGGAATATATATATGATTGATATGTTCGACAAATGTGAACGCTGAATCAAACACGACACCTAGATCCTTAATTTTGGTACTCAACTTCAGGACAACTTTTGAAATAGAGTAAGACGATAGTAAGGGGGAACGAGACTTGCAATAAGTTACAGAAAAACATTTATTTGTATTAAGTGTTAATTTATTACGACAACACCACTCACAAAAATTATTAAGCTCGGCTTGAAGGACACCATATCAGAAGCATTTTCAATTTTTTTAAAAACCTTCAGGTCATCTGCGTATAACAGGTATTCACAATGTTTAAAACAAGCACTGGAATCATTCATAAAGAGAACAAAGAACAAAGGGCCCAAAATACTTCCTTGCGGAACTCCCGAGGTCGCAGTAAAAGGGGAGGAGCTAATCCCATCGACAACAACTTTATTTACTCTATTGCAGAGATAAGACTTTATCTAGGACAGAAAGCTTGAGTGAATACCCAAATGTTTTAACTTATGCAGGAGTAAATTATGTGACATGCGATCAAAAGCTTTAGATATATCAGTGTATATAGTATCAACCTGGTAGCCACCCACAAACGCTGATATACAATAGTTTAAAAAAACGGCTAGGTCAGTCACAGTAGAGCGCCCTGGTACAAACCCATGTTGAGAGGGGGATATTGATTGTTTAATGGCAAATGAAAGTTTACTACTAACAATTTTTTCAAATAATTTCGCAATATTAGGAAGCTTAGAAATGGGCCGATAATTCGAAATGTCACTTTTGTCACCTGCTTTAAAAATCGGAGACACAGAGGTGATTTTCCAATCATCCAAAAAATGACCTGACGCTAGTGATAAGTTAAATAAGAGAAGCAATGGCTCGGAAATAGATGCGATGCATTGCTTAAGAAAATAAGACGAGATGATGAACATCCACTTGTTTGGAGGTCTTTAAGCTTCTTATACCATAAAAAATATCATCTTCCGATAACATCAAAGATCCGAAATCTAACGATGCAGGACTATTATTGTAGGTAGCCTCACCACTCGATGAATAATCATTCACAAAATTTGATTTGAAAAATTCAGCAAACAAATTTTCTGTGTCATTCATTGAGGATGACTTAATAAATGGTGTGATCGATTGCCCTACGCTCCTAGAGCAGGTCAACTTCAATGTTCCTCTAAGGAATCTTCGCAATCCTTTGCCGTTTTATGGAGGAAATTGTAAAACGGAGTATGCCAGGAATGCTCCTATTTCAAGAGCTTTAAACGAATTCAACACGATCTCGGATTCTATCGACCTGGATTTCTCTCTTCCAAAAACTTTATTTATTTTTTCTTTGATCTCGAAGCTGCAGAGTGCTTTATGTTTTACACGTATCGTCTAAGTAGCTAAATTTTTATCTCTAGTCTGTAAGGAACGTCTGTTTCATATGACTGCAATAAATTACAATTACAATTACAATTACAATCTCTGCAAAAGGTGTTCAGCCCCTCTTCTTTAGCAAAACAGAAAGGAGAATTCTACTTAGGGAGGGTTATATTCCCTAAGCGCGGCCGAAGGCCCCCGACGCAGAAAGGTGTTCTCTGCAAAAGGTGTTCAGCCCCTTTTCTTCGGCAAAACAGAAAGGAGAATTCTACTTAGTGAGGGTTATAATCCCTAAGCGCGGCCGAAGGCCTCCTACACAGAAATGTGCTCTCTGCAAAAGGTGTTCAGCCCCTTGGGCAACAGAAAGGAGTAGTGAGGGTTATAATCGTTTTGGAAAAAAATCCAAATTTCCGCTGTTTTCAAACAGCTCCCAATGGGTCTTTAGGAGGGGGAGGGGGGGTGACTTTTCATAAAGCGGCGTCCATCCTCTTCTGTTTAGGGGGGGTTTGGGGAGAAACCGTTCCTCACGCTAGAAAAATGGGTAATAGAGAGCGAATACGTTCCTTTTTTGGTTCGTAAATGTCTTCTTCTTTGTGCACGAAACAGCCCGGACCTTTTTTCCGGGCACAAATGCGCAAAAGGGCAATTTGAAATAACACTTGTTGTTGTTTAAATCCGAAAGCAAATTTTATAAAACACAAAAGTGGAAACTACCACAGAATTTTCAGAAAATGTAGCTATTTGGTAATTTTTTTAGCCATATAAGATACGTACACGTAAAATCATTGCTTAGAGCCGATTTGTTGATTCCGGGCACGAAATGTGGTTTTTCGCGTTCCTCACGCTCTGGGCACTTTTCGGACGAGTTGACACATATTTATTACTTGTGATGAGAGAGTAATAGGGCTTTCGCACGAGGCGATTTTTCAGGTAACTTTTGCGTTCAACTCACGCAGGGTTGCACGAAAAAAAATTGAATGGTTAAAAATATCAAAATATAAAAAAAATCAAGATATTCGCCATAAAAAGGCGTTTACATTGTTGAACTTTGCATTCTACTTTTGGTTGAATGGCCTTTCAACTAATCGCTTTCAATAAAGTTGGTCGCCAGCAAACATTTAGCCATTCAACTTTTTTTTCGTGCAACCCTGCGTGAGTTGAACGCAAAAGTTGATGGCAAAATCGCCCCGTGCAAACACCTTTTAACTTATTTTTATGGCCTGTTTTTGCTTACGCGTAAAAGCACATTTAGCGCATTTAGCTCTAAATGCTACTCTAAATGTACATTTATCCATACAAAATTCGTCACCTAAATGCAACTCCATTTTTGCATTAAGAATCTAAATGCTGAAAGCAACCCTGTGATATTCCAAAATTTCCACGATTCGAACATAGTTTAATGAGCAACATTGCTTTTTCGCGTATACAGTGGCTAGCTACGTTTCAGTGATCGCCGACCAAGATTTCATTTATTATTTTACATTATTTGGATAAAGAAAAGTTACGCAAAGTCAACATCGATGTGATGCTGATAGAAATCTGGATCAATTTGTGATCAACTCTGTTTGTTTTGTTTCCTAATTAAGTGAGGAAATTTTAATTGATAGCAGCGACAAATGAATACATACACAAACAAATTTTTGGTTATGGTTAAAACAATTCAAGTTTTTGTATTGAATTTTTGGTTTAAAATTTATTTTTTCCTTTTCATTCGGGGTTCTTGCACATTATCTTTTCAGTGAGAATTGATCGTAATAGATACGGATCTGAATAAGCGACTGGAACACGGCGATAGCATGAACGCTCTTCGAAAACATATGTTCGAAAGTGCTAAATGTAGCATTTTAAATGCAGCAAAAACGCTGCATTACGCTCTAATTACCTGAGCGGCCCGGAAAGCGTGTGGAACAAAGGTATTTTCTCAAAACCGGTTAAAATGTCGTTCATGATAGCCGTTTACGATTCGTTTTCGAGTAATTTTTCGCTGGAAATTGTCGATCGCCTACGAACAGTCGTAAACGGATCGATAAAGCATTCGTATGCGAATAGTATACATTATAAAATATTGTGGTTCAAGAAAAATTTCCAACAGAATGAAAATTTTTTCTTGTGCTGACAAATTACTACAAGCCTCTTTCTTTTATTTTGTTTTTGTTTTATCGTTTACGAGCCTTTCTCTAACTTTTCGCCGATCGAGAATCGCTTGTGAAACATAATGTTCGTAAAATGTACGTTTTCTGGCTGTGAATAGCCGTATTTATCATGGTATTTGTTATTATTATTATTCGGAGAATATCTTTGACTTTTGTTTTGCTCCCAACATTTTGTTTATTCATCATACTTTATGTACGTTCATATTCTTATTATATTCGGGTTTTGGTTCCGCCTAAACTATTGGCACACAATATGAGTTTTGATACGCGTCCCTCGGGTTTTGGTACAAGTTAAAAACTTAACTTGACTTAAGTAAAGAATACGCACCGTTTCGATAGAGAAAAACGAGAAATGGGGTTTATTCACTTTAATGTTCCGCAAAGATCCCTTCGGAATGCGCCCCTCTGCAGAGTTGCTAATGAATTCAATATGATCTCTAATTCTATCGATATCTAACTCAATTACCTAATTAAATTAAGCATTCCCACGACAGCCGGTTCTACGTACAGGAATGACTCAGGTTTTACCCGACCAAGGGCTGTTGTTTCGGCGATCTAACCCCGTTTAGGTCGGCAAAATCCGTCAAACGTTGCTCTATTCTAGGGCTACATCTGCTCTGTACCCTTTTGCTCAGGGCTGGCATCGAGTCCAACCCAGGGCCAGAAACTTACACCTGCTGCGTATGCTAGAGACGACTGCACACAAACTCCACCTCGGTCAGGTGCAATGCCTGTGACGGGTGGAGTCACCTCCGCAACTGCTCGGGCCTACGTACGCACTGGACCGCCTCCACGGCAAACCAGCACCCGCCCGTGCAGCACACAACCAACACACCCACACCCCAACACAACACAACAATAGATACACACACAAACACAATAGCACCCACACACCGCCGCCGGCAACTCCTAGTCCCTCCGACAATCTACTCGGTTTGTCAGTCCAGAATATATCGTAACGTGACATCAGTCAAGTGCAACTCCTGCCTTGGCTGGTGCCACTTTAGGGCATGCTTAGGACTTCGGAACACGCGTGATTGGACGAGTGACTATGTGGGCCCTGCTGTGCTGCCCAGTCGCATACCTGCCAGGCGACGCCGTCAACCACCACCACAAGTCAGCACCCCCTTTTGCAGCACGTACAGCAGGGAGCCGACAGGCAACACAACTCATTAACACCACAAATAACAATCGGTCTCCCAAGGCAAACAAAGGTGCTAAAATTTAACTGTAACGGACTCCAGAGCAAGATCGAGGAGATAACTGTCTTTATGGGAAGGCATGGAATATTAATAGCTGCGGTCCAAGAGACGAAGTTGCACGGCAATTAACCTTGTTGAATTGCGCCTTATTGAAGCAGACATCGACCGCAGGGATACCATCCTAGAATGTCAGGGTATTGCTATCCGGTCAGGCGATGTTGAGCTCGAAATATTCAACGTATTCATACCCCCTGTCACCAGCTGCCCGGCTGTATATCACCCTGAAATACTCAGAGGTGAAAACCGTATGGTAGTTGGCGGCTTTAACGCACACCACGATCTTTGGCACTCAAGCCTTTCAAATGATCGTAGGGGAATACATTTGGCTGATAGACGATTCGACATTCTGCACAATGAACGACGACGCACCCACCAGGATTATGGGCAGCTGCTGCAGCTCGCCAGATCTAACAATTGTCAGCGCCGGTCTGATCAACAGCGTATCAGGGCGACCTATGCTGACCCTAGCATCAGACCATCTGCCCATAGTCATCTCGATTGATAAACCTGCCGACTTTGCTTCCGCGGATCACCAGACCTATGTCAACTTTCCCCGTATCAGGGATCTCAATTCGGAGATTCGGCAACTTGTGAACGTACATAAGTGGAAGAAATGGGAAGAGCATTTGAAGACCTGCAACTTCGCCTCTGGTGTGAGTAAGCTTTGGCCAACCGTGAGGTCTTTGTCCAACCCGGCGAAGCGCGACGACAGAGTTGAAATAGACTTTGGTGACCACACCTCGTCGGACCCGGAGCGATGCGCGAGCTATTTTAGCCGGCAGTTTATTCTGCATCCTCCGGTGGATAAAGCCAAACGTCGGGTGACCAGAAACTTGTCTATGGCCACTCTCGTCAATCCAGACATATGGAAGATGGCGAGAGTGGTCCCACTGCTCCAACCGGGGGAACCAGCCAACAAAGGAGAGTCTTATCGCCCGATAACCGTCCTTTCTCCGGTAGCGAAGACACTAGAGGCCTTGCTCCTCCCGTATTTCACGAACCACCTGACCCCAGCGAAGCATCAGTATAGGTTCCGTAAAGTGCATAGTACAACAACAGTACTTAACGCCATAAACACTCAGATAACTCCTGGCCTTAACCGAAATCGCCCCTGTGAGAGAACTTCTAGTAGCGTTGGACCTGTTCAAGGCGTTCGACACTGTCAGTCAGTCAACACTGCTAGACATAGAGGCCTCCTCTCTCCCACAGGTCGGCGAATTACCTGAGTGGTGGTGGTTGTTGTTGTTGTTGTAGCAGCATACAAGCTCCCCCAAAGAGTTTTTGGCGAGTATTGCTGGAGTCACAGTCCTTGGCCAAATATAAATCTGGGTCGTTCCGGTTACGTAAACCCGACTGAGTGGTCGACATTGTTCAGTAATTTTCAGAGACAAAACCAGCAAGCCACGTAAAATTGAACAGGGGGTACCACAGTGCCACCACAGCTGCCTCAAACACCAGAGGGAATCAATATTGTCTCTTATGCTGACGATTGTTCGATCATGGCGTCTGGGAATGGATTTGATGACTTGTGCTCGAAAGTAAACGGTTATCTCGCCGAACTTTCTCGCTTCTTCACTGCAAGGAGCCTTGCCCTATCCCCTGCGAAATCCTCGGCAACCCTATTCACCACCTGGACGAAGGAGGTCAGACTTTAACTGGGTATTTACGTCGATGGCATAACAATACCGACGGGGAATAACCCGAAAATTCTCGGAGTTACCTTCGACAGTCTGCTCTCCTTCTCGGCGCATACAACCACAATTGCCAATAAAGTACAGAGCCGCAACAATGTCCTCAAGTCTCTGGCCGGCAGCACTTGGGGCAAGATAAAGAAACGTTGTTGGCAACATACAAGGCAATTGGACGGCCGGTTCTAAACTATGCAGCGCCCGTATGGTCGCCGGGGACTAGCAGGGCGCAGTGGATGAAGCTACAGACCTGCCAAAACACGGCACTACGAACAGCGACCGGATGCCTCCTTATGACGCCCCAACACCACCTACATGACGAGGCCCAGATGCTCCCAGTCAAGGAGCATAACATAATGCTCTGCAAGCAGTTCCCTGTGGGGAGCCATCTCAGCAGACAGCTGCTTGCAGAAGAGCCCTCGCCAAGGCACGAACCGACGGACGAAGTCCAGAGGCTCATTAAACAACCTCTGGACCCGTCATCCTACCGACTGGCCCTGAGCGGCATTCACAGGGACTCAGTCTCGAGTTATGTAGACTCTCGCCCTGTGAATGCCGTACACAACCACCGGAAGTGGACGGGACAGAACTTTGTCTACCTCGGGAGACCCGCCCACAATTGCCCAACTTCGCTCTGGCTATTGCAGCAGGCTCAATTCATACCTGAGCGGAAATAATGAGGATGTGCCTAACCAATGCCCGGCATGTGGAGAGTCGCGACATGACTCGGCACCTCTTCACATGCCCTGAGAACCCGACTCAGCTGACGGTCCTGTCCTTATGGACAGACCCTGTGGAAGTCGCACACTTCCTGAGCCTCCCCTTAGCTGAAACAGACGACAACTTTGACGGATGAAACGACCCGAGCTGGACTTGGTAACCGCTACAACAACAAGAACCTAAATAAGCAGTTAAATTAAATACTTTTTAACCTTCCCATAGTCTGTAAGAATTTATTGTTCATAGACTATAATAATAAATAAATAAATAAATAAATAAATAATAAGGGCTGCAAATGCTGAGCACACGTATACCAATTTTATAATGCGGTAATATAAATTGTAGACGGAATCTCGGTTTAAAGGTGTAATTGCTAAAATGTTAATGTCTTCGAAACCAATTAAGCACCACGTTGTAAAGGTATTTTAAACATCTTTCGATTGATATATATGGATACATATTGTGTTTATTTCTGTATGACATTTGTGGAAAAAAAGAGATAAAAATATTTCAAAACAAATTTGTTTTTATGGGTTTTTAGGCTCGCTTCGCACATCTTGCAGGAATCAATTCAATAAGGCCAAAAGGCTTAGCTGTGAGCTTGAATAGAAGGAGTACAAGCGGTTACTCCGGGCCTATAAAAAAGCTCTGAGGGAAGTAAAGTGATCTTCGTGGAGTGGCATGGAAGGTGTTTCCGAAGCTGCCAGGCTGCGAAAAATTCTCTCCAGATCTCCCAACCCGATAGGCTTCTTACAAAAGCACGATGTATCCTGGACCTCCACGGTAAAGGAAACCCTTGAACTACTCCTACGCCAAACGATGCGCTGAACGCTATTTTGGATCTTCTGCCACTGGATTTGGTAGGAATGCAGATGGCAGTGCTCGCTGCTCTTCGCTTAAGAGAGACATCTCAATGGCAACCTGTAGCCCAGGGACACTCTTGTATATTAAATGAATTTTGCTTCAATCCGAACAGCACAGACCCCTGTGCTTCGATATCGGTTCCGGAATGCAACTTCAGCACCAGAATCCCAAGCGGGGAGGAGTGGAAAGAAGATTTAAACACTCCATCCGATAGCATTGACATCTATACAGATGGTTCAAAACTCGACGGCAAGGAAGGAGGCGGCGTTTTCTCACGAAACCCTCTAAAAATCTCTTTTAGGTTACTGGACTACTGCAGCGTATTCCAAGCTGAAGTTTCAGCTATCATGGAAGCTGCTGAGAAGCTTTGAACCGAAATGATGGCAAGGAACATCTTCATTTTTAGTGATAGCCGGCTGCAATCAAAGCTCTGGGCTCCTTCACGTTTCACTCAAAGATTGCGCTGGACTGCCGTCTATCTGTACAGGAGATAGCCAAGCAGAACAGACTTCACCTCACTTGGGTCCCTGGTCATAGGGACATAGAGTGAAACTGCATGGCAGATGAACTTGCAAGGCAAGGCACGACCAGGCAGATTCTTCCTGGTAAAGAACGCATTGGTATGCCTTTTGCCACATGCAAGCTGCTAATTAGTGAATTTGTTTACAAACAAGCTGAAGAAAGATGGAGTCAAAGTACGATTTGTCGAATTTCCAGGCAGACTTGGCCCAAAAGTGACCGGAGGCGGTCACGAAAGGTTTACTCTCTTAGAAAAGAGGATATATCTAACGTCGTGGGGCCCTAACCGGGCACTGCTTAATAGGTAAGAATGCAGAAAGGCTCGAGGTGCCTTTTCGTAGATGTTGCAGAGGCTGCAAGGACGACGAAGAGGAGGAAAAAGTCTTGCAACTCTTGTGTATGGGCTCACCATTCCTGGCCGACCTTAGGGAGGTTTCAAATACCGATGCGAGGTGCCTGATGAGGTTCATCAGCGACACGAAGTGGTTCTATTGTAGAAATTAGAAGCGCCTTATTTTGTATACTTGCTATTTTATTACAAAGCGGAAAAAACTTCCACACGTTGGTATATATATATGTAATTAACAAGATAAAAATAAATCGCAGCCAACTTGCTGTTTTACTAATAGCAGAGTTACACTAGATCAGTTTACTAATAGCAGGGTTACAATAGATCTCCCACACATATATCTCTAGTTAAAATTAAAGATGCTCACAAGAGTATTATGATGACTTATAATACGTGTGTAGTCTACTCAGAAACGTACTCATTTAAATATTTTGGTGGTCTACGACTCCGAGTTGATTTACGAGTCGGCGAGGATTGGTACTCAGGTTCCGATACTTGGGGGTGTTCAATTACGTTCGGTGATTCTGAGTTACTCTCGCCGTTACATATCCGCTTGGTATCTGGATCAATTTCTAAGTATGTTTCATTAATCCTGCGGCGTTTATGTCTGTTGTGTTGGACTGCTTTCGTCGGTACTAATACTGGAATTGGATATTGTTGTAAGGCTGGAAGTTGACTTTGTTGTTGACACGGTAGTGAATTGTGTCGAAATGGAACTGAATCTTGTTGAACTGGAACTAGATCTTGTTGAACTGGAACTGGATCTTGTTGAACCGGAACTAGATCTTGTTGAACTGGAACTAGATCTTGTTGAACTGGAACTTGAATCTCAGCTGACATATTGCTTTCATAAAATTACATTGTATTCATGTCTTTCCATGATACGCTCGTTGGGAGTAGCTGGTTTATGTGTCGTTTGAAGGTGTACCCGTCATCTAGTTTTACAACATAATGAAGATACCCCAACTTCCTGATAATTGTACCTAACTTCCATTGCGGTTTGTTGGGAGTGTAATATCGGGCTTGAACCCTATCTCCCACACTTAGTTGTCTAGCGCTCTTAGCACCTTGGCAGGATTTCAGGTGCTTGACGGGCCTTAGTGAGTCTAGAGGGCTACGAACTTGTCTATGTAAGTACATCTCTGATGGACTCTTCCCGTTAATCAAAGGCGCAATGCGGTATTTAAATAAAATTTCTCTCACCTTCTCTGTCATAGGTAACGATTCGTTTGACATTGCGGCTAATTTGTTTTTGAGAGTTTGTATGCTCCTTTCTGCTAGTCCGTTTGTGGCTGGGTGGCCTGGCGCTATAAATTTTTGGAAAATACCAGAATTTTGGCAAAACTTAGAAAATTCGTCACTTTTGAAGATAGTTGCATTATCGGATACCACGACCTCTGGATATCCGTTCCGGGAGCAGATGTTACGAAGAATGTGAATGGTCGATGTTGTAGATGGTGCTTGCTTGCATACGCCAATTTCAGCCCACTTAGATTTTGCATCTATTACTACGAGGAAGAAGTGACCTTGATATGGTCCTGCGTAATCAATGTGGACTCGTTGCCAATTGCCTACGGGCTCTTCCCACGGGTGTAACGGGGCTTTACTTGGATTGTTTTTATGGGAAATACAAGCAGCGCACGCTCGTACATGTTGTTCGATATCCTTGTCGATCGATTTCCAATAAACGTATCGCCTGGCAAGTTGTTTCATCTTGGTGATGCCTACATGCGTGTAATGTAGTTCTTGCAAAACGGCTTGTTGAAGTGTCTTCGGAATTACTGCCCGTTGTCCTCTAAATATTACATTTTGATCAATTGTAAATTCAGAATCTTCGCGATTGTGATGCTGTAGTTCTCGTAACAGTTTCGAAAGGACTTCATCTTTACTTGTTTTAGTCTGGATTGTTTTGAAGTTCAATTTAGTCGAAGAAATGCGTTGCATATTTGATGAACTTCTTGGTCGATGAAGTTTATTTCCGTTGTATTTAGTAGCACCGTCGCTCTTGATAAGCAGTCCACGTTGCAATTGTCAGTGGCGGGCTTATGGATGATTTCGTAGTCATATCCGGATAGAAATGCGGCATATCTTTGCAGTCGCGCTGAAGTCATTTGCAGTATTTTCGAGTGCTGATGAAATATCCTTACTAAAGGTTGATTATCCGTTACAAGTTTAAATGTTTGTCCGTACAGGTATTCGTGGAAGTGGCGTACCCCGAAAAAGATCGCCAGTGCTTCCCTGTCCAGCTGCGAATAATTTTGTTCTGCGGGTGTTAACGATCGTGACGCGAATGAAATAGGTTTCTCTTCTCCATTTTGTATGTGCGATAAGACCGCTGCTATACCTGTAGGACTTGCGTCACAAGCAAGTTGAAGTGGTATTTCGGGATTATAAAGTGTTAAGACTCTATCGCTGGATATTTCCTGTTTTAATAAACTAAACGCATTTTGGCGTTCGCTTGACCATCGAAACTTTTCGCCCTTTTTTAATAGTTTCCGTAGCGGGGTTGTAATGGTTGAAACGTTCGGTATGAACCTGCCATAATATGTGACCATGCCAAGGAATCGACGTACCTCTTCAATTGAGTGTGGTTCCGGCATGTCAACAATTGCGGCGACCTTAGCCGGTGATTTCAACACTTTATTGTGCTGAACAACGTACCCCAAGAACTCGATACTTGTAGAAAAAAATACATTTTGCATGATTTAAATGAAGGTCAAAGTTTTCAAGTGGCTTTAGGCACTTTTTTAGGTTATTTTTACATTCTTGTATGGACTCGCCGTGTATCACGATGTCATCGAAATATGATTCAGTTTTGGGTACATCCCGTAATATCCGGTCAATTATTCGATTGAATTCGGCCGGGGCAGTTTTAATACCAAACGAAAGCCGACTCATCCGGTAAGTTCCCCGATGTGTCGAAATTGTTTGAATGATGCTTGACTGTTTATCAACTGGAATGTGAAGGTATGCCTTGTACAGATCGAGCTGACAAAAATACTTCGAATTCCGCAAACTGTTAAGAATCTCATCTATTTTCCGAATTGGGTAGTGTGCATTAATCAAGCGTTGATTCACCCCTACCTTGTAGACTACGCATAAGCGAACTCCTCCGTCTGCTTTTGGAATTACGACGAGCGGAGAACCCCAGTCGCTGTTTGTAATTTTTGTAATTATGCCTGCTCTTTCTAACTCGTCAATTTTCTTGTTGACTCGTTCTGTTAATGTGTGCGGCACCTGTCGCTCCTTCACGTAGACCGGCGTTGCACCTTCACGAACCTTGAGCGACACCTCGTAATTTGGCACGCAACTGATTCTTTGTTGGAAGGTATTTTGAAATTCAGAAACGATGTTGTTGTTGTTGTTGTTGTAGCGGCTACAACAACCCCGCCCAGATCGGTGGGTATCTCAGTCGTTGTCGTCAAGTTCCACTAACGGCAACCCTAGGAAGCGTGCAGCTTCTGTGGGATTTGTCCACAGGGACAAGGCCGTTAGGGTTGTCGGGTTTTCCGGGCATGCGAAGAGATGTTTCGAGTCATGTGGGGTCTCTCCGCATGCCGGACACTCATTCGGCACATCCTCATTCAACCTACTCAAGTAGGAGTTCAACCTGCTGCAGTAGCCGGAGCAAAGTTGTGCGAGTGTAGTGCGTGTCTCCCGAGGCAGATGAAGCTCCGTCTCGTCTATGTCCGGGGGTGGTATGCCTAGAACGGCATTCACAGGTCTAGAGTCTACATAACTCGAGACTGAGTCCCTGTGAATGCCGTTCAGGGCCTGTCTGTAAGCTGTCGGGTCCAGAGGTTGCTTAATGAACCTCTGGACTTCGTCCGTCAGTTCATATAGATGCCTCCTGACGTGCCTAGGCGAGGGCTCCTCTGCAAGCAGCTGTCTGCTTGGGTGGCCACTTCTGTGGCTCCCGATCAGGAACTGCTTGCAGAGCATTATATTATGCTCCTTTACAGGGAGCATTTGCGCCTCGCCGTGCAGGTGGTGTTCAGGCGACATCAAGAGGCATCCCGTCGCTGTCCTAAGTGCCGTATTTTGTACCGTCTGTAGCTTCGTCCACTGCGTCCTACTAGTCCCTGGCGACCACACTGGCGCTGCGTAGTTCAAAACCGGGAGGCCCATTGCCTTGTATGTTGCCAGCAACGTTTCTTTGTCTTTGCCCCAAGTACTGCCGGCTAGCGACTTGAGGACCTTGTTGCGGCTCTGTACTTTATTGACAATAGCAGGCTGTCGAATGTTACTCCGAGTATTTTGGGGTTATTCACCGTCGGAATTGGTGTGTCATCGACGTGAATCCCCAGCGGTAGCCTGACCTCCTTCGTCCAGTTTGTGAACAGGGTCGCGGAGGATTTCGTAGGGGAGAGGGCTAGACACTTTGCAGTGAAGAAGCGAGAAAGTTCGGAGAGATAGCCGTTTACTTTCGAACACAGGTCATCAATTCCATTCCCAGTCGCCATGATCGAGCAATCGTCGGCATAGGAGGCAATCGAGACTCCCTCTGGTGGTTGAGGGAGCTTTGAAATGTAAAAGTTAAACAGTAGCGGGGAAAGGACACCACCCTGAGGAACCCCCTGTTTTATTTTTCGCTGCTTACTCGTTTTGTCTCGAAATATTACCGACGAATGTCGACCACTCAGATAATTTGCAGACCACCGTTTGAGCCTCTGTGGGAGAGAGGAGGCCATATCTTCTAGTAGCGTGGAATGGCAGACGGTGTCAAACGCCTTTGACAAGTCCAACGCTACTAGAATCGTTCTCTCACAGGGATGGTTACGGTTAAGGCCACGAGTTATCTGAGTGTTTATGGCGCTAAGTGCTGTTGTTGTACTGTGCACTTTACGGAAACCATGCTGATGCTTCGCTGAGGTCAGGTGGTTTGTGAAGTACGGGAGTAGCAAGGCCTCGAGTGTCTTCGCTACCGTTGAAAGGAGTGTAATCGGACGATACGAATCTCCTTTGTTGGCGGGCTTCCCCGGTTTGAGCAGTGGGACCACTCTCCCCACCTTCCAGATGTCTGGGATGATGAGAGTGGCCATTGACAGGTTGAGGACCTCCGTTAGGTACGCTACCCCCGCAGGACCCAAATTTTTCAGCATCAGCATGCATATTCCGTCGGGACCCATGGCTTTGGAGGCTTTCGCCTTCCCGATGGCCACCTGAACTTCACCGCAAGTGAAAGCAAGGGGGGCACAAGTTGTTGGCAGTTTGTGCAGCCTTCTGGTCACTCGACGCTTGGCTTTGTCCACCGGAGGATGCAGTATGAACTGCCGGCTAAAATAGCTCGCGCATCGCTCCGGGTCCGACGAGGCATGGTCGCCGAAGGAAATTTCGACTCTGTCGTCGTGCTTCGTCGGATTAGACAATGACCTCACGGTTGGCCAAAGCTTGCTCACACCAGAGGTGAAATTACAAGTCTTCAGATGCTCCTCCCACTTCTTCCGCTTATGTACGTTTACAAGTTGCCGAATCTCCGCGTTGAGATCCCTGATACGGGGATCTCCGGGATCGGCCTGACGAAGGCTATCACGCTCATTGGCTAGAACAGCCGCTTCGGCAGGGAAGTTTGAACGTGGGTCCGATATACATCCTGCCGGTATGAAGCGAGCTGCAGCAGCAGTGATAGCCCTGCGGAACTTACGTTCACCGAGATGGACGTCGGTTGGTGTGGGGAGCGCTGCGAAGGTGTTTTCGGTAAACTCCGCGTAACCTTTTCAATCAGCTTTAGAAAAGTTGATATAGGTCCGGTGTTTGGCGGAGGCAAAGTCGGTTGGTTTATCAATCGAGATGACTATGGGTAGATGGTCTGATGCTAGAGTCAGCATAGGTCGCCACGTTATGCTGTTTATCAGACCAGCGCTGACTATTGTGATGTCTGGCGAGCTACTGCAGTTACCCATAATCCTGGTGGGTCCGTCGTCGTTCATTGTGCAGAATGTCGAATCGTCTATCTGCTCAGCCAAGTCTGTTCCACTACGATCGTTTGACAGGCTTGAGTGCCAAAGATCGTGGTGCGCATTAAAGTCACCTACTACCATACGGTTTTCACCTCTGAGGAGCGCACCTATATCAGGGTGATATCCTGCCGGGCAGCAGGTGACAGGGGGTATGTATATGTTAAATATTTCGAGCTCGACATCGCCTGACCGGATAGCGATGCCCTGACATTCTAGGGTGGTATCCCTGCGGTCGATGTCTGCTTCGATAAGACGATACTGCACGGTGTGGTGCGTGATGAACGCTAAGCCACCACCTTTATCTCGCTCGCGATCTCGACGGTGCACGTTGTACCCGGCGCAATTCAACAAAGTTGAATTGCTGTGCAACTTCGTCTCTTGGACCGCAGCTATTAATATACCATGCCGACACATGAAGACGGTTATCTCCTCAATCTAGCTCTGTAGCCCGTTACAGTTGAATTGAAGGAGCTTCATGTGGTTCGGGAGACGTTGCCGCCGTTGGCTGTGTGTGCTGCTGAGGTGATTGCCGCCCTGTGGTGGTGGTGGTGGGGGGCGTCGCAATTGAAGTCTGCGACCGAGCAGCGCAACACGGGCCCTCGAAGTTCCCCGTCCAATCTCGCGTGGTACGCAGACCTGAGCATGCCCTAAAGTGGCACCAGCCAAGGCAGGTGTTGCACTTGACTGATGTCACATTACGGAATATCCTGGTCTGACGTACCGTGCAGATTGTAGGGGGAACCAGGAGTTGTTGGCGGCGGCGTCTGGGTGGTGGTGCGGTTGTGTATGTTATGTGGTCTGTGGTGGCTGTGGTACGGTCTGTGGTGTTATTATGTTGTTGTGTTGTGGTGACTGTGTGTGGCTGCTGTGTGAGTGTGTGGGGCTGCTCGGGCGGACTATGGTTAGCCGTGGAGGCTGCTCTGTTGAGCAACACAGCAGGTGTATGTTTCTGGCCCAGGGTTTGACTCGATGCCAGCCCTGAGTAGGAGAATGCGTAGTGAATGTAGCCCTATGGACGGACAACTTCTAAGATACTTCGCCGACCTAAACGGGGTTAGATCGCCGAAACAACAGCCCTTGGTCGGGTGAAACCCGAGTCATTCCGGTACGTAGAACCGGCTGTCGTGGGAATGTCAATGTCGTCAATGTCGGTGACATCAACTTGCTGCACTTCTGGTATATTAGTTTCTCTGGATTCTTCCGGGTCTACAATGTTTATGTGTAGGTTCCGGATCCACGATCTACCCATTATAGGTGCGCAATTGTCGGGAACCACGTATAGTTCCTCCTTGGCTGACCTGCCGTTGGCTTCTACGTTGACGCATGCTTTCCCATCGGGTCTAAAGATTGCCTTGGTGTACGTTTTGAATACTAGATTTGTTGGTTTGAGACGATTGCGCAGATTAAGTTTGTTGAAGATGCCTCGTGGCAAGAAAGTAAATCCTGAGCCTGTGTCAACTTCGAATGTTATTGATTGACCTTCTATTTTAACGTTGGCGTAAAAACGCTCTGATCTGGAAACTTGCAGTACATCTCGACGCCTATTAGTAATCCTGCAAACGTCGTAGTCGACGCTTTGAATCTGATGTACCTTTTTAGTTGACTTACTTTTCCCGAGGCGAGTTGAAATGCACACTTTGTTGACGTGTCCTGACTTGTTACAGTGGGAGCACCACAGGTTCGACTTGTTGACGCGGCACTCTTTTGTCATGTGGTTAGACCTCCCACATCGGATGCACAGGCCTTCCATACCCAGTTCTTTGTAATTAATTTTTAGGGGCTTTGATGATGGGTTGGGGCGTTTCCCTTTCTTCAACTTCGAAATTTTGTTGACATCTGGAATGCCGCCCTCACAGGTATTTGCCACTCGCGTGTTCAGCTCTTTGGCGTTCAACCTAGCGGCTTCAAGAGAAATAGCTTTTGCGACTATTTCATCAAAAGTTGCTGTACTTGCCTGTAGTAGCTGCTCTCTGATGCTGGTGACCTCGAATTAATTGAATTTGATATAAATTCGCACTCATTTATTTCAGCGCGTAAGGATGCCACGTACTCAGTTACGGATTGCCCTTCACGTTGAAATTTTGATAGAAAACGATGTTGTGCAACTAACACATTCGTTTTCGGTGACAAATGTTCTTTAAGAATTCGCACTAATTCTTCATAGGTTATGTCGCCCGGAGTATCCGGTGCTGTTAATGCCGTAACCATATTGAAAGCTTTTGCTCCTATTGAATTCAGCAGAAGTTTTTTACAATATTCTTTATCTGCTTTAATAGTTTTCATTTCGATGTAGTTTCCGAATCGTTGAATATAATTTTTGAAAGATTCCTTCGACGAATCGATCATGTCGAAATTCGGAACAATGGGGGCTGTCGCCCGTGTAGTGCACGCTGCGCTTGCGTTTGATTTTAGTTTCAGGATTTCACCCAATAATTGCTGTTGCATCGCTAAAAATTCCGTAAATTGGGCGCCGTCCATGTTAATGTCGAATTTCCTTTTTACACTCGTCGCCAATCTATTGTAGAAATTAGAAGCGCCTTATTTTGTATACTTGCTATTTTATTGCAAAGCGGAAAAACTTCCACACGTCGGTATATATATATGTCTAATTAACAAGATAAAAATAAATCGCAGCCAACTTGCTGTTTTACTAATAGCAGAGTTACACTAGATCATTTTACTATTAGCAGGGTTACAATAGGTTCAATGGGGAGGATAATTGAACGGTGTCAACTGTGGTAACACAATGGGCCTTCTATTCACAATACTTATCTCAAAGAGCAATACCTTAACTATGCGAAACAGTTTAATGTTCTTGATAAATTTCTTTATAACCAGTACATTAGGAGACTTGAGTCTGAACTTAAAGACAACCCAAAAGCTTTTTGGAATTTCCTACGCTCTAAGCGGGGTAGTTCTAATATTCCGACTTGCATGTACTTTAACGGTCAATCATCGAAATTTCTACCAGATACTGTGAAACTTTTTGCAAAATTTTTCAGCTCGAATTTCGCCTGTGAGAGTGATTCTATAAATCTACCACGAAATTACTGGCCGACCCAACGCCTAGATCTTGGCTCGTTGATTGTCTCGACATCTGACATTACTCACGCCATGTCTACCCTAACTCCGACATTGAAATGTGATTCTGATGGCTTTTGTGCCTACTTCGTTGAACGATGTAGTCTGTCATAATGTATTCCTTTATGTCATATATTCAACCTATCTCTTTCGACTGGATTATTTATTAACAGATGGAAAATTGCGTCTCTAACCCCAGTCTTTAAATCTGGAAATAGAAACGATATCACAAATTATAGGCCTATTTCGAAACTGTCTGTCTGCTCAAAGCTATTCGGAAAAGTAATACATTTTAAACTCTCTTTTCTTGCCAAAAGAGTGATTGAGCCCCACCAACATGGTTTTGTAGCTGGTCGTTCAACGGTCACTAATTTAGCTTCTTTTTCAGAATTTTGTGTTTCTTCCTTCAAAGATGGCTCGCAGGTAGACACCATTTATACGGACTTTTCCAAAGCCTTCGATAAGGTACCACACCTATTATTGCTACACAAGTTGGAGTGCATTGGTGTTCATTCTAATTTCCTAGCTTGGCTAAAGTCTTACCTTACAAATAGGACTCTGTCTGTTCATATCGATGATTGTAAATCTAATCCCTTTGTTGTAACATCAGGTGTACCCCAGGGTAGCATTCTTGGCCCCCTATTGTTTGTCCAGTTTATAAACGATATTAGCTCCTGTTTCAAACACGCCAGTTTTTTATTGTATGCCGATGATTTAAAACTCTTTCGTAGAATAACCTCCTCATCTGATGTTCTCTTTCTTCAGGAAGATTTAGATCGTCTTTTAAATTGGTGTGAATGTAATAAACTGTCCTTGAATGTAAAAAAGTGCTTTAAGATGACCTTATCTAAATCTCAAAATACCCTTACTACAAATTACTACCTCGTAAACCATCAGCTTACTTCTGTTAGTGAATTTGTTGATCTTGGTGTTGTGTTTGACTCGAATTTTTCATTTATAAATCATGTTTGTCATTTACTCCCAAAAGTTTATAGTAATTTAGCATTTATTCGTAGATATGCCAAGGATTTTAGAGACCCTTACACTCGGAAAGCATTATTTAATTCCTTAGTACGATCTAAACTTGAGTATGCCTCTATTATATGGAGCCCTATTTATAATTGTCCCGCCTCTAGGATTGAGCGAGTTCAAAAGGCGTTTATTCGATTTGCCCTCGCTTCTCTTAACTTCTCAGATCCGATTCCCCCATATTACTCCTGGTGTAAACTAATAAATATGCTATCATTGGAAAATAGAAGGCGCACCCAATTACTCTTATTCGTCTTCGATCTTATCTCTGGCTCCATTGACTGCCCATCTCTTCTTGAGCAGGTTACCTTTAATGTGCCTCTCAGAACTCTTCGCTCTCACATCCCCTTTTACGTTCCTGCAGTTAAGACTAACTACTCATCTTTTGCGCCTATTTTTCGAGGCCTTGTGGAATTTAACAATATCTCAAAGAGCTTAGATATCGACTTTTCGCTTCCAAGAAGTCTTTTTAAATCATCTCTTGAAACCTATTTTGGTAATTGTACATATACTAGTCACCGTTAATACTTTTAAGCCTACTTCTAGTCTGTAAGATGGTAAATCATAGACTGAATAAAAATGAACTAAGAAATATCTATGGCCTAAGTATGCCGCTAAGGGGGCAGCCACCTCTACCTACCTTCCCCTGCAAGAACAGTGACTATCATTTGACAAATCATTTGAGAAGCTAGACTGATAGAGATTTCTGTCACTGGCTACCTACAACCCTACAAGACGCGATTGACAGAAACTATAACACATTCACAACGAAAACTAACACATGCAAAATTGTATATGTCACTTTGGCCCTGTAGCGAATGACTGTCATTTGATCGATCAAGTTGTTGTTGTTGTAGTGGCTACAACAACCCCACCCAGATCGACTGATATCTCAGTCGTTGTCGTCGAGTTTCACTAACGGCAGCCCCAAGAAGCGTGCAGCCTCAATGGGGTCAGTCCATAGGGACGACGCCGTTAGGGTTGTGGGGTTTTCCGGGCATGCGAAGAGATGTTTCGAGTCGTGTGGGGTCTCTCCGCATGCCGGACATTCGTCCGGCACATCCGCATTTAACCTAGACAGGTAGGAATTTAGCCTGCTGCAGTAGCCAGAGCGAAGTTGGGCTATTGTCGTTCTGATCTCCCGAGGCAGATGGAGCTCCGTCATTTCGATGTCCGGTGTTTGTGTGCCTAGAACGGCATTCACAGGTCTTCATAACTCGAGACTGCGTCCCTGTGAATGCCGTTCCGGGCCTGCCTATGAGCTGACGGGTCCAGAGGTTCCTTAATAAACCTCTGGACTTCGTCCGTCAGTTCATATAGATGCCTCCTGACGTGCCTCGGCAGGGCTCCTCTGCAAGCAGCTGTCTATTTGGGTGGCCACATCTGTGGCTCCCAACAAGAAACTGCTTGCAGAGCATCGTGTTGTGCTACCTAATTGGGAGCATTTTTGCCTCATCGTGGAGGTGGTGGTCTGGTGTCATCAGGAGGCATCCTGTCGCTGTCCGGAGTGCGACAAGTGAGTGGCAATGCTGATAGAAGTAACTGTTGTTGGTTACCATAGTAACCGCAAGATTCACTAGGGCTGCATTTTGTGCTCAACAAAAGTAGTTGTACCTGCCAAATTATGTCGAGTACTAAAGTACTTGGATATAATTTTGAACTTAATTAGTTTAAACGATAATTTTATCATTATTCGACCCTCTCATAGCAAAAGTAAGTAAAAGTAAAAGTTTTTATTGGGGTATGACATTTTTTTTTATATATAAATAAAACCGTATTATAAAGTACTTGGTACTGAAGAAGTTCAAATGCGTACATCAACAGAAAAAAGAAAGATGCAAAACGAAAAGATGCTCAAAATTCAAAGTGCTGTGGAAAAATAAAGATAAGTTTTATAAAATATTTAATTTGAATTGAAGAAAAGAGCTCTTAATGGCGCCATGAGCAAGAAAAACTGTTTTACGAATCCAATATTAAAAAATTTTATCGACATCGCCAGTTCTCTACCACTGCAGTCCTATTGTGCTGTGGATTTAATAGAGACAAAATTAAAAGATCCAGAGGATGCATAAGCCATGGTAATAAATTATATTGTAGAATACATATTTCACTTTCTAATTGCTGTACATACGATGATTCTCAAAAATCCACGTCTGTGGCTCCCAGCGAGAAACTGCTTGCAGAGCATTATGTTATTCTCATTTACTGGGAGCATCTGGGCCTCGTCGTGAAGGTGGTGTTGAGGCGTCATCAGGAGGCATCCTGTCGCATTCATTATTCAATGTTTAATGTACTATACTTAGTGTAATATATTTAGCTTCTAATTCGATGTAATGTACTTAGCTTCTAATTTTTTTATGATTAATAAGAAGTTCATAAGATTTTATAAAAATAAAAGAAGAAACAAGTATTAAATGTGTCATAAATGATAGATTTCTATATCATGCGTGAGAGATCAGACTTGACGAATTTTTACATCAACTGAGTAATCAACAATGATATGAAAACATGCCAGACTTGATGTGTAATGATTGATCGGTTATTACATCAAATTTGATTGCACATTGCTGACTTATATTTCTATGAAGGTTGATCTCTCATAATTTTCGAAGATTTACATCTCTGATGATTAAAATTTGAATGCCGAACTCAAAGGGAGTAAGCAGTCTAGCAATATGACAAAACGTATATGTCAGAAGATGAAGCATCACACGTACACAAAAGTTTCCATCAGATTTTTAACACTGCCCTTTAGAATTTGATAGAAACTTGTAGGTGGCCAGTGACAGAAATCTCTATCAGTCTTGCTACTCAAATGATTTGTCAAATGATAGTCACTGTTCTTGCAGGGAAGTTTCTATCAAATTCTAAAGGGCAGTGTGAAAAATCTGATGGAAACTTTTGTGTACATGTGATGCTTCATCTCCTTCTAACAAATACGTTTTGGCATATTGCTAGACTGCTTACTCCCTTTGAGTTCGGCATTCAAATTTTAATCATCAGTGATGTAAATCTTCGAAAATTATGAGAGATCAACCTTGATAGAAATATAAGTCAGCAATGTGCAATCAAATTTGATGGAATAACCAATCAATCGTGACACATCAAGTCTGACATGTTTTCATATCATTGTTGATTACTCACAGTTGATGTAAAAATTCGTCAAGTCTGATCTCTCCTCTTTTTCATTCATTTTTCATCTACGAGTGGTGGTGGACGTGTTTGGCGTGATTTAGCAACCTTGTGAACATTTTGTTTTGCGCACTTGCACACATAGGTGCATACAGTAGAATATTCTTTTCTGTTTTGCAAGCTGCTGTACTGTGACGTAGTACAGCAAACAGCCCTGTGGCAATACACGTTTCCTTTTGGACTGCCTCATTTTTGGCGTCAAATAATTGGAAAATAACTTATTAAAAAGCTAAATTTGGATAGTGGACACCAAGTTCTGTGACAAAGCGGGAGTCAGGTGCGTGTTCTTGTGTTTCGAGTAGTGAAGGTGAAGTCAAGTTTTGTGTATAGAGTGTAAAAATTAAAACTCTGCCACGAACGGCAGCAAAAAGACCCCCAGCTGTCATGGCGTCGTCAACTCTAAAGTCGGTCACCGAGTCTAAGCTAGCTAAATACCTTAAAAAGAATGATTTAATTAATCTAACAAACATGAGTGTAACAAGTGAGGTTAGGTCAGACAACAGTAGTGAAAACGAAATGGACATGCAGTGCGATAACGGGAGTCTGGCGGCTACGGATATTTCGTTAGTGGCGTCAGAAAACGGTAGGGATACAGTGACGGTGCCGAATATTAGTACAGTTTCCAATGAACGCTTAACGACGACCACTGATACAGTGGAGGTAGCAGACAATCGGACGAATGCTAATGAAAAGGCCATCATGACTATTGATACAGTAGAGGCTACAAACAACAGTACAAACTTAAATGAAGAGTTAACTCCTTACCCTGAAAATTTTTCTGGCGTTTATTTGGACTCATCTAAATGCAATGATATGTACAATGAAAAAATCACCAATGGTTTAACCCTTTTTAATAGTATAAAACACCTGAGAATAAAAGATCTTGATTTGATTTATGCAATTGGTAAAAGTAAAGTCACTTTTAAAAATGCTGCTGCGGCAAACAACTTTGTCTTAGATGGAAAAATCAAGGGCAAGGGTCTAAGAGCCTTTGTTCCGAAAACAGCGCTTGAAACTTATGGAGTAGTGAGGGGATTCCAACATGGTGTGAGGACGGTGAGATTAAGGCTTATGCCATATCCAGCGTACCCATATCTATGGTTAGAGGCTTCACGCGTAGAAACCCAGAAAATGATTCTTACATTCCTACTACCATCATCAAAATTGGTTTTTCTGGCAAAGAGATTCCAAAATATATAATTTTTAACCATACTAAATTAAATGTTGATTTTTACATACCACCCCTCAGACAGTGTATGAACTGTGGGAGGTTAGGACATACCCGCTTCTCATGTAAATCCAAAAAACGGTGCATCAAATGTGGTTTAGTGGCCTGTGACAGCAACTCTTGCAACAAAAAGTGCATTCTATGCGGCAGTGTAGAACACGAATCCTCAGATAAAGTAAATTGCATGGTATGGGAAAAAGAACGTAATATAAATTATATTAGAACGGTGAAAAACATATCGCGGTGGGAAACAATACAAACATATTTTGCGGGAAGTCAAAATCGTTTCGACCTTCTTCCGGTAGAAGATTCCGAATTCCCAAAACTCACTGGAAATAATTGTGATGAGGTTCAAAACCGTGATTTAGTAACTAATAAAAATCTCAATCGAGTCAAATAGCACTATGGCTAAAAAGCTGATTACACAGAAAAATGATAAACCAACCAAATCAATGCAAGGAAATAGTAGAGAAAACAGAACCAAAGTTGCAAGAGAAGCCGTTTTTAACAGGCCAGAATATCTTAAAAACAAAGTAACCGAAATGGAAAAGCTTCTTACTGATCTTTTCAGCATCATACAAACTGCTTGTGTAAATAACCAACTAGGCGAAGTTACTAACAAAATTCAATCGCTAAAGGAAAAATTTTACCAGCATATGATTCAAGAAGAGGTAGAAATAGTGACAAAAAGTATTAATAACTCCTTTGATAGATGACCATGAAAATTTTACAATACAACTGTCAATCCCTTAAAGCTAATATAAACACAATTGAATATTATTTGAACAAATATGACTTCGACGTAGCGTGTCTTAGTGAAATATTCAGTTCTAACGAACCTCACTACAGAAACATCATAAATTATAATATTATAGAGAAAAATAGAGACGACGGATGTCGTGGGGTGGCCATTGTTCTTAAAAAACACATAAAATATCAAAAAGTAAACCTTTTATCCAATTTTGACATACTTATAGTTCGCACCAAAAATATAAACCCTAATCTAGTGATATGCGCTGTTTACTTTCAGCCAAATATACCTATTGCTGACTTTAAAAGTGAAATAAATAAACTTCTGGGCTTTCTCGAAAACTATGAAAATGTGTTGATCCTGGGCGACTTTAATGCTAGTATGGGGAGATTGTGTCTCTTCCTGTCGTGGGAGTAATCTCCAAAACATCATGGAAGAACACAACTTCTCGCATTTGAATGATGGTTCTCGTACATTCAAAAATGACCTTCTAGCTTCCAATGGCTCTGTTCTTGATCTAAGCTTTACAAACAGTTCCATTCCTTTCCAATGGAAGACTGACCCAATCAGATTGGGTGGAAGTCACCATTTCTTATAGTTATTGAATCAGCTAACATTACTATAGTAGGTCACAGATTTCTCTCCAAAAAAAGCTAATTAGCAATCTTCGACAAATAAATTTTGAACCGAATGTTGATGATATACATTCTAAATTTCAAGCCGAGATGGTAGAAGCTACTCACACTCTTAGCCCCAACAGAAGCCCTAAAGCATGGTGGAACGAATCCCTTGACAAAGCCTTCAGATTTTTAAAAATAGCTTTTAAAAAGTGCAAAACAACGCCGTCCCCACAAAATTTTCAAGAACTGATTGACTGCAAAAAAGACTGGAAAGACAAAGTCAAAGAAGCGAAAAAAGCTTTGAAAATAAAATTAATGAATTAAATGACGCCCCGTCGACTAAAGACGCTTGGAGATTTGTAAAAGCCCTAAGAGGAGATTACCAAAATAGAAATACTTCCCAGTGATCTTGTGCTAATGACAAGGACTTTCTAACTCTACTAAAGAATCAAGTTCCTCTTGAAGAACTGTACAATGTAATTCATGCTAAAAAAGGCCTTTCAGCCGGTGGCTGTGATCTGGTTACCTATAAAATGCTTCAATCCCTATCTGATGAAGCCTTAAATAATATCCGCACTGCGCTTAATGATGTTTTCTTAACCAATCAAATTCCGGATAGGTGGAGGAATATCAAAATTGTCCCTATACCCAAAAAAGATAAGGATTTAACCAATTACGCAAATTTTAGACCAATTACCCTTATATCTGTGTTTATCAAATGCATTAACATCTGCATAAAAACTAGACTATCCAACTTTCTTGAAGCACAAGAATTGTATCCTAAACTTTCCTTTGCATATAGAAGGAGGAAGACGGATACGACATGTATCAATTATTAGCTACATGATGCAGCGGTTCTAAAAAAAACAGGGATACAGAATCATATTCTGCTCATCTGATATCAGCAACGCTTATAACTGTGTAAATGTTCGTAAACTCAAAGAAATCATGTCTCTGGCAGGTATACATAGCACATATATTGAATGGATTACAAACTTCCTTTCTTTCAGAAAATTGCAGCTTGGTAGAGAATCAACTATTATTCATGATGGCCTACCTCAGGGTAGCAGTTTATCCCTTGCCTTTTTAATCTCTATACCAGGGAACTTCATTCAATTCAGAATTCTAACACCAGAGTGTACCAATTTGCCGACGACTTTCTCATCATGTCCTATCACGATAGTGCTGATCTTGCTAGAGCAAATCCCACCCAAAAAAATTAATGAATTCTCCGTCATATGTAATAGTCTAAATCTCTCATTCAATGTTGATAAAACTAAAGTCATGTATCTATGCAGGAACCAACAAGCTACAGTTGATATTCAGTGGCAAAATCTAGCCATTCAACAAGTACATTGCATAAAATTTCTTGGCAAGCATATCAGTGCGTCAGTATCTGTCCAGGAGCACTATAAAAATACTATTAAAAATTCCCATAGGAACTCCAACCTATTCAAATGTATTACTACTGTCAAAGCCGGTCTACATCCTCAAGTTGCCCTAAATTTCTACAAAGCAGTTGTACGTAGCAAAATTGAGTACTGCAATAAACAAAAAACTGCTGTAAACAAAAAGATTCAGACATATCAAAATAGTTTCCTCAGAAGAAGACTTATGCTTTAGCAAACGAACTGCCACCGGCTGATAGAGCTAAATGGCTCACAGCCAAAGAATTGGTTAATAATTTACTATCGGACGAATCCTTTAAGGAAACAATTTACAATTCTCCAAATGTCAACTCTAGCTATAGCGTAATTTTTAACGAATTCAAAGATACTTTTGATAACCTGACATTTCCTCGCCTAATTTACATGTGATAACTAACACTCTTAATATGAAAAACAGAGACCCTAAATAACCCCGTTTAGGTCGGTGAAGTATCTCAGAAGTTGTTCGTCCATAGGGCTACATTCGCTACGTTTTCTCCTACTCAGGGCTGGCATCGAGTCAAACCCAGGGCCAGAAACCTACACCTGCTGTGTATGCCAGAGACGACTACACCACAACTCCACCTCTGTCAAGTGCAATGCTTGCGAGGGGTGGAGTCACCTCAGAGTCTGCTCAGGACTACGGACACATCGGCAGTGGACCACGTCTTTTTTGGCCCCCTGTTGCTCTAACAGAGCAGCCTCCACGGCTAACCCCAGTCCACCTGAGCAGTCCCACACAAACACCACAGCTCAACAACATAACACAATAGACCACACCACAACGGCTACAGACCACACAACAGACACAACCACACCACCACCTACACGCCGCCGCCAACAACTCCTGGTTCCTCCTACAATCTGCACGGTATGTCAGACCAGGATATTCCGTAATGTGACATCAGTCAAGTGCAACACTTGCCTTGGCTGGTGCCACTTTAGGGCATGCTTAGGTCTGCGCACCACGCGAGATTGGACGAGGAACTTCGAGGGCCCGTGCTGCGCTGCTCGGTCGCAGACCTCAACTGCGACGCCTCCACCACAGGGCGGCAACCACCTCAGCAGCGCACGCAGCCAACTGCGGCACGACCACACACATCCCTCACACCCCGCATCACCACACGTCTCCCGAACCACATGAAGCTCCTTCAATTTAACTGTAACGGGCTTCAGAGCAAGATCGAGGAGATAGTCTTCATGGGAAGGCATGGCATATTGATAGCTGCGGTCCAAGAGACGAAGTTGCACAGCAATTCAACACTGTTGAATTGTGCCGGGTACAACGTGCGTCGAGATCGCGAGCGTACCGTGCAGTATCGTCTTATCGAAGCAGACATCAACCGCAGGGATATCACCCTAGAATGTCAGGGCATTGCTATCCGGTCAGGCGATGTTGAGATCGAAATATATAACGTTTATATACCCCCTGTCACCTGCTGCCCGGTAGAATATCACTCTGACATAGGTGCGCTCCTCAGAGGTGAAAACCGTATGGTAGTAGGCGACTTTAATGCGCACCACGACCTTTGGCACTCAAGCCTGTCAAACGATCGTAGCGGAACCGACTTGCCTGAGCAGATAGACGAATCGACAATCTGCACAATGAACGACGACGCACCCACCAGGATTATGGGCAGCTGCTGCAGCTCGCCAGACATAACAATAGTCAGCGCTGGTCTGATAAACAGCATATCATGGCGACCTATGCTGACTTGGTATCAGACCACCTGCACATAGTCATCTCGATCGATAAACCAACCGACTTTGCTTCCGCGGAGCACCGAACATATATCAACTTTTCAAAAGCTGATTGGAAAGGCTTCGCGGAATTTACTGAAAACTCCTTCGCTGCCTTCCCCACACCAACCGACGTCCACCTTGGTGAACGTAAGTTCCGCAGGGCTGTCACCGCTGCTGCAGCCCGCTTCGTACCAGCAGGATGCATCACCGACCCACGCCCAAATTTCACTGCTGAAGCGGCTGTTCTAGCCGATCAGCGTGACAGCCTTCGTCAGGCCGATCCCGGAGATCCCCGTATCAGGGATCTCAACGCGGAGATTCGGCAACTAGTAAATGTACATAAGCGGAAGAAGTGGGAGGAGCATCTGAAGACCTGCAACTTCACCTCTGGTGTGAGTAAGCTTTGGTCAACCGTGAGGTCACTGTCCAATCCGACGAAGCACGACGACAGAGTCATTTCTTTCGGCGACCATGCATCGTCGGACCCGGAGCGATGCGCGAGCTATTTTAGCCGGCAGTTCATACTGCATCCTCCGGTGGACAAAGCCAAGCGTCGAGTGACCAGAAGGCTGCACAAACTTCCAACAACCTGTGCCCCCCTTCTTTCACTTGCGGTGAAGTTCAGGTGGCCATCGGGAAGGCGAAAGCCTCCAAAGCCATGGGTCCCGACGGAATATGCATGCTGATGCTGAAAAATTTGGGTCCTGCGGGGGTAGCGTACCTAACGGAGGTCCTCAATTTGTCCATGGCCACTCTCATCATCCCAGACATCTGGAAGGTGGGGAGAGTGGTCCCACTGCTCAAACCGGGGAACCCGCCAGCATAGGAGATTCTTATTGTCCGATAACACTCCTTTCCCCGGTAGCGAAGACACTAGAGGCCTTGCTACTCCCGTATTTCACAAACCACTAAGTGGTCGACACTCGTCGGTAATGTTTAGAGACAAATCGAGCAAACTTAGGAAAATAAAACAGGGGGTTCCTCTCGTCAGCTCACAGACAGGCCCTGAACGGCATTCACAGGGACGCAGTCTCGAGTTATGTAGACTCAAGACCTGAGAATGCCGTTCTAGGCACACAAACACCGGACATTGACGCGACGGAGCTCCATCTGCCTCGGGAGACCAGGACAACAATAGCCCAACTTCGCTCTGGCTACTGCAGAAGGCTAAATTCCTTCCTGAGTAGGTTAAATGCGGGTTTGCCGAACGAATGTCCGGCATGCGGAGAGACCCCTCACGACTCGAAACATCTCTTCGCATGCCCGGAAAACCCCACAACCCTAACGGCGTCGTCCCTATGGACCGACCCCATAGAGGCTGCACGCTTCTTGGGGCTGCCGTTAGTGATATTAGATATTAGCCTATCTGGGCGGGGTTGTTGTAGCCACTACAACAACAACAACCCTAAATAACTGTTATGATTTCTTTTTGAGATGGAAAACGTTGGTCGTAGGACATTAAAAAAACTTGTATGTCACTTTATAATAGTTATTCCCTAAACTAAAATTTTTTCGTTGGTCATAACTTTTATTTCGACTTTTTTGCTTTTACGTCGCTCAGTGAGAATTATTCTCAAGACAAACTGTTTTCCGTTGCTCATAACTTTTATTTTCGACGCTTTCGTTTTTACTTTGCCTGGTAAGAGTTATTCCTAAGACAAAATTTTTTCCGTTGCCCATAATTTTTGCTTTCGACTTTTTTCTTTTTACGTTGCATGATAAGAGCTATTCTCAATGAAAATTTTTTTTTCGTTGCTCGTAACTTTTATTTTGAAGTTTTTTGGTCATGCGTTGTAGTAATGAAATACATATATATGAGGCATTCTTTTTCGTATCGGACATCAAATTTGGTGTCACACTTTCTATGCGCTTCAAATTTTTTTTTATGAGTTCTACACATATAATAAGCTAATACGTATTCGAGAAATTTTTTCTCATAAAACAAACAAAGCATGGTTTAAAAAATATAAGGCTAATCCGAGAGATATTAAAATTCTAAATAGGATACTCACTGGGTACACTTATGACACAGAATATCTATATCGTATTAAAGCTATTAACAAAAATCTTTGTACATGCGGTATGATTGATAACTATATACATCAAATTTTCCACTGCAGTGTTCATGCAAATACTAGGGAGCGCTTCGAAGTCCTTCGGGAAGACTCAAATTTTGTAGATATCTTTCGCAATCTCGATTTTCGCAAGATCACTCAATTATCTGAATTCTTATCAAAAGTTGAAGCTAAATTTTAAATTATCTCTACTCTCAGCTTAGCACAGGTGTCTTAACATCGTCCACCTCCCTCCTTTTTTTCTCGTTTTATATAAAATTGCAAATGCCAAATAACCTAAACCGATTGCCTGAAAATTGGAGGAATACCCTCAAAACCTACTAATTTCGCTGGAAAAATCTGGACTATCAGCACAGCCATCTCATCTAATACGCTACCTGGATCCGCTCATCTTGATGTCTACGTTCATCCACACGGATTAACACAACATATCTTATCTAATTACTGTTTGAACAACCTATTGGCTCAATCAACAAGATAAACACTCATCAAGTGCTACTGCACACTACGTTTTATCTGTGAAGTTACACCTTCGTGTAACACGACACTAATATAATAAGCATATCCCTCTGGCATTGGGAAACCGGCCATCGAACTCAAAACCCAAAAAAAAAGTCTGATCTCTCACGCATGATATAGAAATCTATTATTTATGACACATTTAATACTTGCAATGGCAAACCTCCGAGTGTATTTCTGCCATCAAAAACAGATTTTCATAAAAATACAATCGCCGTTCGGAGTCGGCGTAAAACTGTAGGTGCCTCCGCTTTGTGTGACGACATCAAGGCGCACGCCATAAATCGGAGAAGAAGCTCGGCCAAACACTAACATATCGCACCCTAAATACAAAAGGGTCACAACTCAAAATACTAAG
>NW_023458563.1:33852620-33854649 GCF_013731165.1 Rhagoletis pomonella
CGCGTCAGTAACGGAGCTGTGGTCGTGAACGCACAGCTACAAACGAACAGCGCTCGACTTGTGGATAGGCGACTACACAAGGCTTGGCTATTCAAGGGTAGAGCGCCGCCACGCCACAGTCCACCGCGAACACGCGCGACAGCGACGCCCGGTCGTGGGACAACAGTGCGCTGACGTAGCAGAGCGCCGACATCGCACAGAAGCAGAGGGCCGGCATAGTAACGCCGACGTCACATACTAGCAGAGCGCCGACGTCGCCTGGTAGCAGGGCACCGACGGGTACAGAAGCAGAGCGCCGGCGTCGCACAGCGACAGAGCGGCGATACAGCAGCGCCGATAGAATAGCACCGTTAGGAATTTACGTCCCGTTAATGATATTATGTTTGTAATGTTAAGAATTTCCACGTGATAGAAAATAAGCAGCAACTAAATAAAGTACTGTTTGCAAAGGCCCCACAATATAAACTTATTGTAACGTACCCTGGGCACGGCGAGTATACCCCAGCATAGAAAACAGAAGCATCGGGGCCTTAACAGGAAAACGCTTCGTTACAAATTTAATTAGTTTAAACGATAATTTTACCATTCACTCGACCCTGTTCCTAGCAAAAGTAAGTAAAAATAAAAGTTTTTATTGCGGTATGACAATTTTTTAAATATAAACGTAATAGATAAAACCGTATTATAAAGCACTTGCACATCAACAGAAAAAAAGATAGTCGCAAAACGAAAAGACGCGCAAAACTCAAACTGCTGTGGAAAAATAAAATAAGTTTTATAAAATATTTCATTTAAAATGAAGAAAAAAGTGCTTTCAATAACGCAATGACCAAGGAAAACGGATTTACGAATCCAATGTTAAAAATTGCATCGACATCGCCAGTTCTCTTCCACGGAAGTCCTATTGCGCTGTGGATTTAATAGAAACAAAATTAAAAGATCCAGAACCACTTATATCATTAAAATAAAAGGTGTGTCTGAGGACGTAGCCAGCGTTATTAAACATTTATTTTCGGACGAGGTTTTGCTGCAGTTTAACTGGGACGGAAGAAGGGAGAGAAAACCACTGAACAGACTTACACTGGTTGAAACAATCCTACGAGGTAATATGTGCGCATATTAGGGAAACTACAAGTTCTGACCATTTATTTTTTCTTTATTTATTTATAACTATATATATATATAAGCCTTTTTCACATACTTTATCGCAAGTTCTTAAATAAATGGTCAAAACTTATAAAGAAATAGTATCCCTAATTATGTGGCCACTACCGTACACATATGTACATATCTTATAACATCACAAATTTTTTGATAATATATTTCCTTCCACATAGATGCATTTAAAAGAAAGGTCCCGTTGAGTTCGAAACTGAAATCAAGAAGACAATTGAGCTCAGCCATCACCGTTTTCACCAAAAAATCTAAAAACACATCGGCTCGAAATGTATAATATTAAGATATTAGATTTAAGTATGTACATATGTACGCTGGTGGTAAAAATAATAAAAACGCCTTATTTTGCTTAATTTTTGGCCACATTTCCTTTGTTAATTCAATGTTTAATGTTCTGTACTTAGTGTAATATATTTAGCTTCTAATTTGATGTAATCTGTTTTTTGATGATTAATAATTAGTTCATAAAATTTTATGAAAATAAAAGAACAAGCATGTATTAATAATAATAATAATAGTGGAAGTGTGAGGACTAAATATCCGCGGAATTTAGCCCACACGAACACAAACCCCTACACCAACAATAACGACTACACCGGCAACAATAACGACTACAGCAACATCATCGAAGCGGCTAACCAACACGGGAGACCGTATCAACACTCCTTTGCGACACCGTCACCATAGCAACGCAACATGTAGCCACACAACTCAGCAACACGAAGAACACCAGCTATAACAGAAGTGACTCAGAAACATACGAGACAGTCAGCACGGAGCTGTGGTCGTGAACGCACAGCTACAAGCGAATAGCGCACGACTTGTTGATAGGCGACTAAACAAGGCTTGTCTA
>NW_023458563.1:33854749-33856317 GCF_013731165.1 Rhagoletis pomonella
GATTCTCTGCTACCTCCACTGTATCAGTGGTCGTCGTTAAGCGTTCATTGGAAACTGTACTAATGTTAGGCACCGTCACTGTATCCCTACCGTTTTCTGACGCCACTATCGGAATGTCTGTAGCTGCCAGACTCTCATTATCGCACTGCATGTCCATTTCGTTTTCACCACTGTTGTCTGGCGTAACCTCACTTGTTACACTCATGTTTGTTAGTTTAATTAAATCATTATTTTTTAGGTATTTAGCTAGCTTAGACTCGGTGGCCTTTTTGGTGCGTTTCCCTTGGCCATATTGGCACTAGGGAAGGCTTCGAAATCCTCGGCCGATGACGCCACCGACTTTAGAGTCGACGACGCCATGACGGCTGGGTGTTTTATGGCTACCGTACGCGGCAGAGTTTTAATTTTTTACACTCTATACACAAAAATTGGCTTCACCTTCACTACTCGAAACACAAGAACACTCACCTGACTCCCGCTTTGTCACAAAACTTGGTGTCCACTATCCAATTTTAGCTTTTTAATAGGTTATTTCCAATTATTTGATGCCAAAAATGAAGCAGTCCCAAAGGAAACGTGTATTAAAACAGGGCTGTTAATATTCTACTGTATGCACCTATTAGTGCAAGTGCGCAAAAGAAAATTTTTCAAAAGGTTGCTAAATCACGCCAAACACGTCCACCACCACTCGTAGATGAAAAAGGAATATGATTTCCTTTTTCTACTCTCAATTTTATAGGAATTTAAAATGTTGGCAAACTTCAATAGAAATCATGGCCGACGAATTGAGAGAACGGTTTTACCTTACTATGTTTTTATTATGAGAAAATTTTTAATAATTGAGTAAACTTTTCTACATTATACCTCTCTCATAATATGGCCTCATACATAAAAAAAAGCTTGGGCTCAGGTTCAAGTTTTGTACTGATGATGTGCGCTTAAACTCAACTATTTATGCATACAAGTTTTTACGCATAACGGCCAGTATATTTGTTTCAAAGGTCCCTACAAGACGCGATTGACAGAAACTCCAACACATTCACAACGAAAACTAACACATATGCAAAATTTTATATGCCAGTTTGGCTCTGTAGGGAATGACTGTCATTTGATCGATCAAGTGAGTGTCAATGCTGATAGAAGTAACGGTAGTTGGTTGCCATAGTAACCACAAGATTCACTAGGGCTGCATTTTGTGCTCAACAAAAGTAGTTGTACCTGCCAAATAATGTCGAGTACTGAAGTACTTGGATATAATTTTCAACTTAATTAGATTAATTTTAATTTTATCATTATTCGACCCCGCTCATAGCAAAAGTAAGTAAACATAAAAGTTTTAATTTCATGTCATACACATTCTTTTGATATATAAACGTAATAAATAAAACCGTATTATAAAGTACTTGGTACTGAAGAAGTTCAAATGCGCACATCAACAGAAAAAAGAAAGACGCGAAACGAAAAGATGCTCAAAACTTAAAGTGCTGTGGAAAAATAAAGATAAGTTTTATAAAATATTTAATTTAAAATGAATAAAAGAGCTTTTAATACCGCCATGAGCAAGAAAA
>NW_023458563.1:33856417-33857641 GCF_013731165.1 Rhagoletis pomonella
GCAATTGGTCTAAAGTTTGCGTAATTGGTTAAATCCTTATCTTTTTTGGGTATAGGGACAATTTTGATATTCCTCCATCTATCCGGAATTTGATTGGTTAAGAAAGCATCATTAAGCGCAGTGCGGACATTATTTAAGGCTTCATCAGATATGGATTGAAGCATTTTATAGGTAACCAAATCACTGCCACCGGCTGAAAGGCCTTTTTTAGCGTGAATTACATTGTACAGTTCTTCAAAGGTTATGGCTAAGCTATGGACGGGCAGAATTTCCTTATTTATAGGCATGGTGTAGTTGTGAGAAGGAACTTGATTTTTAAGCAGAGTTAGAAAATCCTTGTCATTATCACAAGACCACTGGGAAGTATTTCTATTTTGGTAATCTCCTCTTAGGGCTTTTACAAATCTCCAAGCGTCTTTAGTCGACGGGGCGTCATTTAGTGCCTTAATTTTGTTTTCAAAGCTTTTTTTTCGCTTCTTTGACTTTGTCTTTCCAGTCTTTTTTGCAATCAAAAGCAGTTCTTGAAAATTTTGTGGGGACGGCATTGTTTTGCACTTTTTAATGGCTATTTTTAAAAATCTGAGGGTTTGTCAAGGGATTCGTTCCACCATGCTTTAGGGCTTCTATTGGGGCTAAGAGTGTGAGTAGCTTCTACTATCTCGGCTTGAAATTTAGAGTGTATATCATCACCATTTGGTTCAAAATTTATTTGTCGAAGATTGTTAATTAGTTTTTTTTTTTGAGAGAAATCTGTGACCTACTATAGTAATGTTAGCTGATTCAATAACTATAGGAAAATGGTGACTTCCACCCAATCTGATTGGGTCAGTCTTCCATTGGAAGGGAATGCAACTGTTTGTAAAGCTTAGATCAAGAACAGAGCCATTGGAAGCTAGAAGATCATTTTTGTAAGTTTGCGAACAATCATTCAGATGCGAGAAGTTGTGTTCTTCAATGATATTTTGGAGGTTACTCCCACGACAGGATGAGACACTATCTCCCCACACTCTTGCCCTAGCATTAAAGTCGCCCAGGATCAACACATTTTCATGGTTTTCGAGAAAGCTCAGAAGTTTATTTATTTCACCTTTAAAATCAGCAATGGGTATATTTGGCTGAAAGTAAACAGCGCAAATCACCAGATTAGGGTTTGAGTTTTTGGTGCGAACTATAAGTATGTCAAAATTGGATACAAAGTTGACTTTTTGATACTTAATGTGTTTT
>NW_023458563.1:33857741-33858928 GCF_013731165.1 Rhagoletis pomonella
AAAAAAGATAAGGATTTAACCAATTACGCAAACTTTAGACCAATTGCCCTTATCTCTGTGTTTATCAAATGCATTAACATCTGCATAAAAAACAGACTATCCAACTTTCTTGAAGAACAAGAATTGTATCCTAAACTTTCCTTTGCATATAGAAGGAGGAAGTCGGCTACGACATGTATCAACTATTTGCTACATGATGCGGCGGTGCTTATAACTGTGTTAATGTTCGTAAACTCAAAGAGATCATATCTCTGGCAGGTATACATAGCACATATATTGAATGGATTATAAACTTCCTTTCTTTCAGAAAATTGCAGCTTGGTAAAGAATCAAATGAAATTCATGATGGCCTTCCTCAGGGTAGCAGCTTATCTCCTTGCCTCTTTAACCTCTATATTAGGGAACTCCATTCAATTCATAATTCCAACACCAGATAATACCAATTTGCCGACGACTTTCTCATCATGTCCTATCATGAAAGTGCTGATCTTGCTAGAGCGAATCTCACCCAAAAAATTAATGAATTCTCCGTCATGTGTAATAGCCTAAATCTCTCATTCAATGTTGATAAAACTAAAGTCATGTATCTATGCAGGAACCAACAAACTACAGTTGATATTCAATGGCAAAATCTAGCCATTCAACAAGTACATTGTATCAAATTTCTTAGCAGGCATATCAGTGGGTCGTTATCAGTCCAGGAGCACTATAAAGAAACTATTAAAAATTCTCATAGGAACTCCAACCTGTTCAAATGTATTACTACTGTCAAGGCCGACCTACATCCTCAAGTTGCCCTAAATTTCTACAAAGCAGTTGTACGTAGCAAAATTGAGTACTGCAGGACTTGCACTTCTAACTGCCCCAAAACAATTAACAAAAAGATTCAGACATACCAAAATAGTTTCCTCAGAAGAAGTCTTGGGCTGGCCCCTTCAACTCCTATCCCTCTTACCTATGCTTTAGCAAACGAACTGCCACCGGCTGATAAAGCCAAATGGCTCACAGCAAAAGAATTGGTCAATAATTTGCTATCGGACGAATCGTTTAAGGCAACAATTTACAGTTCTCCAAATGTCAACTCTAGCTATAGCGTAATTTTCAATGAATTTAATGATATTTTTGACGACCTGACCATAGTGAAAAGAATGAAACGCTTATATGTAGCGTGCAACTAGAATTGATTT
>NW_023458563.1:33859028-33862224 GCF_013731165.1 Rhagoletis pomonella
TAAGACACGCTACGTCGAAGTCATGGTTGTTCAAATAATATTCAATTGTGTTTATATTAGCTTTAAGGGATTGACAGTTGTATTGTAAAATTTTCATAGTCATCTGTCAAAGGAGTTATCAATACTATTTGTCACTATTTCTACCTCTTCTTGAATCATTTGCTGGTCAAATTTTTCTTTTAGCGATTGAATTTTGTTAGTAACTTCGCCTAGTTGGTTATTCACACACGCAGTTTGTATGATGCTGAAAAGATCTGTAAGAAGCTTTTTTTAAATATTCTGGCCTGTTAAAAACGGCTTCTCTGGCAACTTTGGTTCTGTTTTCTCTACTATTTCCTTGCATTGATTTTGTAGGTTTATCATTTTTTGGTGTAATCAACTTTTTAGCCATAGTGCTGTATTTGACTCGAGTGAGTTTTTTATTGGTCACTAAATCACGGTTTTGAACTTCATTACCATTGTTTACAGTGAGCTCTGGGAATTCGGAATCTTCTACCTGAAGAAGGTCGAAACGATTTTGACTTCCCGCAAAATATGTTTGTATTGTTTCCCGCCGCGATATGTTTTTCACCGTTCTAATATAATTAAAATTACGTTCTTTTTCCCATACCATGCAATTTACTTTGTCAGAGGATTCGTATTCTACACTGCCGCATAGAATACATTTTTTGTTGCAAGAGTTGCTGTCACAGGCCACTAAACCACATTTGATGCACCGTTTTTTGGATTTACATGAGAAGCGAGTATGCCCTAACCTCCCACAGTTCATGCACTGTCTGAGGGGTGGTATGTAAAAATCAACATTTAATTTAGTATGGTTAAAAATTATATATTTTGGAATCTCTTTGCCAATTTTGATGGTGGTTGTGGGAATGTAAGAATCATTTTCTGGGTTTCTACGCGTGAAGCGTCTAACCATAGATATGGGTACGCTGGATATGGCGTAAGCCTTAATATCACCGTCCTCACACCATGTAGGAATACCCCTTACTACACCATAAGTTTCAACCGCTGTTTTCGGAACAAAGGCTCTTAGACCCATGTCCTTTATTTTATCATTCAAGACAAAGTTATTTGCCGCAGCGGCATTTTTAAAAGTGACTTTATAAAGACTTTTACCAATTGCATAGATCAAATCAAGATCTTTTATCCTCAGGCGTTTTATTTTATTAAAGAGAGTTAAACCATTTGTAATTTTTTCATTGTACATATCATTGCATTTAGATGAGTCTACTAAGACCAAATAAACACCAGAAAAATTTTCTGGGTATAGAGTTAAATTCTCATTTAGGTTTGTACTGTTGTTGTTAGCCTCCACTGTATCAGTAGTCATGAATACATTTTCATTAGCATTTGTCCGATTGTCTGCTACCTCCACTGTATCAGTGGTCATCGTTAAGCGTTCATTGGCAACTGTATTAATGTTAGGCACCGTCACTGTATCCCTACCGTTTTCTGACGCCACTAACGGAATTTCCGTAGCCGCCAAACTCCCGTTATCGCACTGCATGTCCATTTCGTTTTCACTAATGTCATCTGACCTAACCTCACTTGTTACACTCATGTTAGTTAGTTTAATTAAATCATTATTTTTTAGGTATTTAGCTATCTTAGACTCCGTGGCCTTTTTGGAGCGTTTTCCCTTGGCCGTATTGACCATATTGGCACTAGAGAATGCTTCGAAATCCTCAGCCGATGACGCCATCGACCTTAGAGTCGACGTCGCCATGACGGCTGGGGATTTTTTTGGTGCCGTTCGCGGCAGACTTTTACTTTTTTAAACACTTTATACACAAAATTTGACTTCACCTTCACTACTCGAAAAACAAGATCACTCACCTGACTCCCGCTTTGACACAGAAATTGGTGTCCTCTATCAAATTAAAACCTTTTAACAGGTTATTTTCCAATTATTTGACGCCAAAAATGTAGTAGTCCAAAAAGGAACGTGTATTTCCACACGGCTGTTTGCTGTACTATGTCAGAGTACAGCTGCTTACAAAGAGAAAAATATTTTACTGTATGCACATACATATATGTGCAAGTGCGCAAAAGAAAATTTCACTAGGTTGCAGAATCACGCCAAACACGTCCACCACCACTCGTAGATGAAAAAGGAATGGGAAATGTTTAGCTATTTGTACAACGATTTAGGGGTGGGGGCGGAGGGGGAGGGGGTGTGGGCCCCACGTATCCCCCCTAAACGAAAGAGGATTGACGCCGCTTTATGAAAAGTCACCCCTCACCACCCCAACCCCTCCCACAGACCTCTGGGGAGCTGTTTGAAAATAGGGGAATTTTAGATTTTTTGCAAGGAAAAAACAAAGTTAAACTTGCGTCCGAAGAAGGGGGGCTGAACACCTTTTGCAGAGAACACCTTTCTGCGTAGGCGGCCTTCGGTCGCGCTTAGGGATTAAAATCCTTACTACGTAGAATTCTCCTTTCTGTGTGATATAACTGGGGCTACCGCCCCATACAAATTTATAACAAAAATTTTTAACAAATACCATATTTCCAACCGACATTATTGTTAAATTAGTTGTAGTATAGTGTATGGTGACACTAATGTAATTATCGATAATAACTCACCACCACTGAAGTAAAACAGAATATAGACAATATACCATTTTCTTGAGCATAACGTGTGGTCTTTTTATTAAACCGATCTTACATGGTGTCAAATAATTTTAAAGAAAGTTAAAAAGAATTGGGTAAAACAAAAAAAAAGTAAAGAAATGCCGAATAGCACAAACGACGCAGGTGTAGAGACTGGTGGAGTCTCAGGTATCAAACCTGCAAAAAATCTAACCTCTACGAGTGACATGCACACCACGTGGAAGCAATGGATTCAGCAATTCGATTGGTATGCAACAGCTATCCAACTGAATAAGAAATCAGACGAAATTCAAGCAGCAACGTTAATGGCAAGCTAGGATCGGAGGTGTTAAATATATACAACAGTTTCAGTTTGTCCGAACAGGAGTCAAAAAACATTGGCGTAATAAAAGAAAAATTTGCAAACTATTTTAACCCCAAATTGAACGTGTCATTTGAAAGATTCAACTTTTCCAAAGCGGTACAAAACGAGAGTGAGCCATTCGACGATTTTTTGACCAGAATGAAAACACTGGCGACAATTAAGCGGACAAGAAGTTTCAGTGCAAGAGGTGCGGTACAACACATAAGCCTCGATCGT
>NW_023458563.1:33862324-33867576 GCF_013731165.1 Rhagoletis pomonella
AGCTCCAGCTCGATTGCGCAGAATAATTTTCGACGTTATACAATACAACCCTAAAGTGGTTTATAAAAAAGGTCAGGAAATACCCATAGCTGACACCCTTAGTCGTGATTGTAATCACGACCCCACCGAAACTCTCGAAAATGAAACGTTAGAAGTGATGATCGTCGTGTCAATGTCTAAGAAAGCCACAGTAGAGCTTACGGAAGCAACAGCCGAGGATGAAGAACTGCAGCTTTTAATTAAATACATCTTACAAGGCTTCCCTGACGAAAGTGGTAAGCTTCCAGCGGGAGTTAGACACTACTATAACTTTAGGGAGGAACTAGCTTACCACAACGGCATCGTATTTAAAAGCGATAAAATTATAGTACCGCAGAAATTAATTTCAAAAATGCTGAAAGCAATACACACAGGACATTTTGGTATACAAAGTTGTCTCAAAAGAGCAAGACAAGGACTTTATTGGAAAGGTCAGTACAGTGATATTCTAGAAATGGTTAAAAGCTGTCCGGTCTGTGAAAAAACACAAAGAGCTAAAGATAAGGAAGAGGTTTTAATAAGAGAAATACCCACCCTTCCGTGGCAAATAGTAGCATCAGACATATTGTATTTCAAAAATGATCCGTATCTAGTAATTACAGACAGTTATTCAAACTACACTGACTTGAAAAAACTTACAAATCAAACTTCACAAGAAATAATAGAGCACCTCAAAAATTGGTTCTATGTCCACGGAGTTCCAGAAATATTTGAAAACGATAACGACACATCATACGAAAGCAAAGAATTTGAAGATTTTGCAACAACCTGGTGTTTTAGTCATCGCACGTCCAGTCCGCTACATTCAGGCAACGGATTAGCAGAACGAGCAGTTCAGTTGGTAAAAAATATATTGCGAAAGTGTAGCCTCGACAATACAGACTATCGGCTAGCACTACTCAACTGGAATAATACTCCTAGAGATCCAATCTTAGGTTCCCCAAACCAAAAACTATGCAGTAGAATCACGCGTTCACAAGTTCCAACCTCAAATCAAAATCTTCAGCCTAAGACAATAGAGGGTGTTGCGAATAGATTAAAGATTTTAAGAGAAGAACAAACGTCATATGCTAATAGAAGCACAGTGAAAGCTGAAAACATAAGCACATACGAATGAAAACGGCACACAGAGATTGATCAACTGGTAAAATAGTAAAAAATCACGAAAATAATCCAAGATCGGTTTTAGTTCAATTGGATGACGGCCGCATATTCAGGAGGAATACATCTTGGGTACGCAAAACAGATGCTAAACTGCCTATCCCAGAAAAAGTAATAGTACCTCACACAACTACGGAAATGTGCCAAGCCTCACCAACTAATCGCGAAGCAACATTCGACCAGCCTCAAGCAACACCATCTTCTCAGCAAAGGCCAAGAATCGACTTGGAAACTACAGGAAAAGCTATCAATCCGACAGTAACTCTGCCTGTAAAAGCAGCTCAGCCTCCTTTGCAACTCTCCACAAGATCAGGGAGAATCGTGAAGCCACCATTGAGATTGAACTTGTAATCGTAAATATTACTTAATATTAAACCTAGAACTGAATAGTAAAATACTGAACTCAATACTGAATTTACAAAGATGAATTAACTGTAAAACTCAAATTTAGTTTTCGCCAATGCAATCAAAAATGTTCATTGTCTCTATTATTAATTTAATTTAATTAATTAAATTACTGATTACATACATAAATTAAACACTTAGATTTTTTATAAAAAAAGAGGGATGTAACGTAAAGTCCACTCATGTGATGTATGAGTACGCAGAAATCAATAGTATAGTGTATGGTGACACTAATGTAATTATCGATAATAACTCACAACCACTGAAGTAAAACAGAATATAGACAATATACCATTTTCTTGAGCATAACGTGTGGTCTTTTTATTAAACCGATCTTACATTAGTGCACAGATTTAGTAAATTAAATTTTTGTAATAAAGCGTGAACTGTTGTCTACAAGTGTGTGTAAAAGTTTTTTGATTCGATTCACGCGTTTGGGCACAGCAACCCAAATCGTTGTACAAATTCATAAGCAGTACCCAAAGGAATGAACTAATCGCTTTCAACAAAGTTGGTCGCCAGCCAACATTTAGCAACTCCACTTTTTTTCCGTGCAACCCTGCGTGAGTTGAACGCAAAAGTTGAACGGAAAATCGCCGCGTGCGATCACCTTTTAAGTTTGGCATACCTGTAGCGCCAGCTGTTTGCCAGATACTTCTGTATGTGCATGTATGTGTGGAAGAAGTGGACCAAACATAAGTAAATCGTACATCTATGTTAGCAGAGTGTATATGTATGTGGGTACGTGGATCGAACATACGTGCATAGGTAGTGTGATCAAACATCTATGTTGACCAAATGTGCCTGTAGGCGGTCATGGATGTTTGATCGAACACAGTTGGTCAAACGTTAATGATATGGTACTCAGAGAAATTTCGGAGTGCTCGGTAAAACGAAAGTTAAGGGAGTGTGGGTGTGTGATTGTTCCAAACAGCGGTTTTTCTTTTTAGTTTTCTTTATACATATGTAAGAACATAAGTACATAACACGGATCGAGTCAGTTAGCCTGGCATAAAGGTATAAAAAGACCCGGTTGGCGACGAACGGGTCAGATACAAAAGTTACGGTGCTAATGTGGTGATGATCAGTGGTTTTGCAGTGCAAACGTTTTTTGTACTTATCAAAAAAATAAAAAAATAATAAAATAAAGGAAAAGTGTGTTAAAGTGTGCACATTTTATACATAATTCCCAGTTAACGGTGATAACTGTGTCGTTTTACCGGATTGGTGCGGTACCGGTGACCGCAGGGCCACAACGTAGTGCTATCTTTGGAACTGGAGGTAAGCAACACATATTATTATGCCCCAAATCGACATTTTTGCATATGCCTGCATGCTACCAAATGCTTATGTACGTATGTAGACAAAAGGCGAATTAACATAATAGTGACGACTAGTCAACGACCACCCAAAACAATTTGCTAAGTAAGAGATATTTTTCACTTTCAGGTCGCCTGCACTTACACATATATGTATATGTGAATAAAAGGACCTCCACTCGCCGGTCACTTGAAATAGTCACCATCGACATCCTGCCACAAAAATTGTGAGACGTCTGCATCCGCTGAATTCACCGCTGTGCAGTTACATACGCCACAGATAGTTGCAAACGCGCTAGCACACATACACACATACCAACCATAGATACAAACATACATATCCACCAGCACATAACAAGCATATACCGAGATAACCATCAACATACATCTGTACTCGCCGCAAAAGCTTCACTGCACCACGAAGATGCATCGGGGAATAAATCGCCACCCACACTTGCATTGAAATAACCGGCAAATGGCTAGAAGGTAGAAGTCTTCGACGGAGAACTTACCTAGCACGGCTTAGTCAGTGACAACAACAACGTCATCACCAGCAGCTGTGCGGAACATTGCAGTCAGAGGAGGCTAACAGCCACGGGGCAGTAGACGCTAACAGAAGTGAAATTTTGAGGGAGCATTACAGCGAGGGAGAATATCATCAGCAGTAACAGCGCAAAGAGGAGCAACGCCAACAGGAGCAGCGCCGCGGGAGCATAAGTGGCGGGCGCTACGCCTTCGCCGCTGATCAGCAGCAGCGCCGTTAGCACGGCTACTCTTTTGCATTGTTTAGTTCTTTGCTTATGTTTAAATTGCCTATTCCTAGTCTCTCTTAAATTAGCCTTTAGAGTTCGTTTGATTTTTTTGTTTTTTTGCCATTTTGCTTCGGCCACATTCCTTACTTTTAGATTCCGTTTAGTTAGTTAATTTTTACATATTTACATACCTAATTTTTTCTTATTGTTGCTTAGCTTAGACATATCCCGGGTATTTGTTTTGTAGGGCAATTCTCGGTATAGAGTAATTTGAATTCAGTACACAGTTTATTTTTCTGCCACTATTGGCCATACAAAATCCGTTTTTTTTTATTTTGGTTCACTCAGCCGATTTTCACTGCATTCAATTTTTGAATTGCTACAATTTGAGCTGACATAGGTATATATGTATGTATATTAGTGCACATACTTTTGTATGTACATATGTATACATGCATATGTAGCCATGTGCAGGTGCCCACGTATATAGCCATCTATTTAGTTTCGCGTTTTTTTTTTATTTTGGTTTAAAGAATAACACACATTAATTTCACTACCGCTCCGTTTTTCTATGAATCCCGATTATTTTTGAGTACAGTTTTTTTTTGGTGATAGCAATTAATTACTCGTGCTAAATAGTCTTGGCGCGTTGTTCTGAGACCCGCTCGATGCCCCGAACCACGAGCGAGTGACAGAGATCTCAGTAGGTAGCGACCTCAGCACCTTGGCTGTGGGAGCAAAATATGTATGTATGATCGTTTGTATGAGTAGTAGGTTTGCAAATTCCCCACAGGTTCTCGACAGCATGCTGGTACCATCATCGCTGGAGACCAAGGTGAGTACAATTTGAATTTGTTTGTTTTATGACCATATCTATGCACACGTACATAATCCATACATACATATATGTATATATACTAATACCTATTACATTGGCACATTGCATTCATTGTCCCCGCGATTTTTATTTTTTTTTTTTTTGTCGTTATTTGTCTTTGAAGTTAAAGCTGAGTTTCTCCGCGCTAATTATTAATAACATTGCCATACTCATCAATTCAACGTAGGCAATATACATATATACACATACGTACATAAGTAGGAGGTAGAGTTCACCATTAACAAAGTAACAAATAGCAAGTGAAGTTTAACTAGAGAAATAGGAGAGAAATAATAAATAGCATAAGTACACTTGTAAGTAAGATATAGCGCAGTAGGAGCTAGTTAGCATTAGGGTATACTCTTAAGCACTTATACAAAAACAAAGAAAGGAAATAATAAAGTTGTGAATTGTAGAGTTAAGATAGAAAAGAAGAAATATGAAGTGAAATTTTTTGTTTGTTTTGGGATAGGAATTCAGCTGAGCAATGGAGTGCTAGGCACAGGTTTTTGGTGTGGGTGTTGCACTTGTGCAACAGAGGGGAAGAGGGAGTGTGAAGACGCAACGACAACTGAGGTGAAATGACTGACTGATTGTTAGACGGACGTGTGTCAGGCTTAGGGGGCGTTGTAAGAAGGTGAGGAGTCACGAAAACGCCCAAGGTTTCGCGTGGAGTTCACGCAGAAGAAGGGTGGGATG
>NW_023458563.1:33867676-33869122 GCF_013731165.1 Rhagoletis pomonella
AATTTGTTATATTACACCGCACATGATAATGAACTGTTAAATGTTGAAAACGCTTGTAACTTATAGATCACTCAAACTTGGGTGTGCTTAATGGACTGTCTGGGCGGATGTGCTGGCAGTCATTGGGATCTGTATAGCTATACAAACCTTGTTTTTTTTTTAAATAAAGACTTAAATATATTCGGAAATTTAGAATTTGGCTTGATAAATTCACAAAATTTACGGTTTTCATAAATAATTTAATCTTACAATGGACTTTTTTTATTTTAAACTTACATTTAAGAAAACTCCATTCAATGCTATAATTACAATTTGAGTTTTCCAGTTTATAAAACACAAGCGTTATTTATGTACTTAACTACTGATATTATTCTTCATTACGCATGAATATCAGCATACATTAAAGATGAATATTATAGTTAGGCTGTGTGCGAGTTTACCTAAATTTTAGTACCTAAACTAATATTCCACTGGGAATTCCCAGCACTGCTGCAATTTAGGAAAACAGCTGCTAAAACTGTGCGAGTTCGTTCGACAACCTAAATTGTTTGTTTTGGAATTGTTGCTTTTAATAAATATATCTATAAAATGAATAATTTTGCGGTAGCTTTGGGACTATTTAACAATATAATAAATTTGCAACAGAAAAGGAGAATGTTCAATCCTGGCATCTATAAAAGAATCCGTTTGCTCTTCTGACCCTGCGAAATAATATACATCCATCGAATTAAACATATACTTAGAGTCCGACCGATTAATCGGCATCGGCATCGGCATCGGCTAGTATCGGCACAAAATTGAGCATCGGCATCGGCATCGGCCTTTTTTCGCCGATTCTTTGGAATTTCTTTTCAAATGTTCAGGTGAAGCGACAGCCAATTTTAAAAACCATTTGCAGAGAGCTCACAAAAATGATTTTTTTTTTGTTGAAGGTGTTTCACGTTTTTTCCATACAAAAGTATGTGCGACAATTTTCTTTTATATGGAGAACACTGCCAGCAAAAAAAAATTGCCAAAAATTAACGGGATTTTATGCACTTCATTATACTAGAATGAAATGGTCACAAAACTGCATACCAAAATTCTGATTAAAAAGTTTGAAATTTTGGAGAAAATAAGCAGAATTTTTCTAATTTTTGTACAAAGTTTGAAATCTGAATTTATATGGTGTTTGTTATATACCAGCTAGACTTTTATAAAAAAAAAATAATAAACATTAAATAAAAAAGACAAAATCGGTAAAAATATCGCAATTCTTTTATATTGTGGACTACTATAAGTATGTACATACATACCTAGCATATAAGTTCTTATGCATTGAGTGCAAAAGAGTGTATTTTAGTACAAAACGAAATGGAATTTTGTGTTCCTAAATATTTTTTGGTTAGCACCATATAAAAAAGTGTTTTATGTCATGTACATAAATGTGATATATTTACATATATT
>NW_023458563.1:33869222-33870453 GCF_013731165.1 Rhagoletis pomonella
TGTATTGTATAACGTCGAAAATTATTCTGCGCAATCGAGCTGGAGCTACGTCAATACTTTTTTAAAAAATAGTCTCCAATGGTTTGTGATCTGATTCAATGGTTAGATCTTTGTCACAAATGTATTCGTGAAACTTTTGACAAGCAAATTTTATTGCGAGGGCTTCTCTTTCTATTTGCGGGTAGTTTTGCTCTGATTTTGTCAATGCTTTTGTGGCATATGCCACTGGGTGCCCGTCTTGCATTAGGACGGCTCCCACACTTTTTGAACTTGCATCTGTCGAAATAAGTACTGGTGCATTGACATCAGTTTTAGTACAGGAGCTTGTGTTAGTAACTTCTTAATTTTTGTGAACGCTTGTTCCTGCTTGAATTCCCATATGAATTCAGATTCCTTTTTTAATAAATCTCTCAATGGCTCTGTAAGCTGCGACATATTGGGAATAAACTTGTTCAAGTACGTTACCATACCAAGCAATCTTTGAACTTTATTGCTTGGATTTTTGAGAAGTTTTATCGCTTCAATTCGATCTGGATTGGCTTCCAGGCCATCAGCTGAGACTATGTGCCCAAGGAATTTCAGTCGAGTTGCTTCAAATATGCATTTTTCTTTCTTTAGTTTCAATCCGGCTTGAAGAAGAGTATTTATGACCTGTTTTGTAGTATTTTTTAATTTTTCTCGATTTTCAGCGTGGATGAGGATGTCATCCATGGCAAATTCTGCATTTTCAAAATTTTTTAATAACTCCGTCATTATTTCTTGAAAAACTTCTGGTGCTGATCCTACGCCAAAGGGGAGGCGCAAACAAGAATACCTTCCCCATGGGGTTCCTAATGTCAAATAGCCTTGTCTTCTTTTCGACACTTTTATTTGCCAAAACCCTCTTCTTAGGTCGAGCAGTGTAAAATAACGACAGTTTGCTGGTAATTGTTTGGTATTCGAAGATTCTATTTTTCCTTTCACTTTTTTTACTATGCTTTCCGGCAACACGTTTCACTGTGCCCCAGTGTCTAATTTGATATCGAATTTTGTTGAACCAACGTTCACTGATTCAACCCAGTCTTCTTCAATGTTAGTAGTCAGTGTTCACACATATAATGTTTCATCCATTTCGGAATTGTTATTAAGCGCATCTACCTTTTTGTTTTTCCTTGCATCTATTCTTGTTGAGCACTGTGACGCGAAGTGATTTTTTTTCTGGCATTTTCTGCACGTTTTTCTGTATGCCGGG
>NW_023458563.1:33870553-33883025 GCF_013731165.1 Rhagoletis pomonella
AAAGTGTTTTATGTCATGTACATAAATGTGATATATTTACATATATTATTTTTGAAGAAAGTTAAAAAGAATTTTGTTAAAAAAATAAGAAGGTAAAGAAATACCGAACAGCGCAAACGACGCATGTGTAGGGACTGGTGGAGTCTAAGGCATCATAATAATAATAGATTGGCGCTTACACATATGTTAGAGTTTGGCCGAGCTTCTCCTCCGACTTGTGACGTGCGCCTTGATGTTGTCACACAATGCGGAGGGACCTACAGTTTTACGCCGACTCCGAACGGCGATTGTATTTTTATGAGAAGCTGTTTTTGATGGCAGAAATGCACTCGGAGGTTTGCCATTGCCTGCCGAGGGACGACCGCTGTTAAGAAAAACCCCCTTTCCATATTTTTTTGAGATGTTGCTTTGACCAGGGCTTGAAACCAGGTGCCGATGTATGAAAGCCCGCACTGCTTACCACTACACCACAGCGGCCACACAGTCTCAGGTATCAAGCCTCCAAAAATCTAACCTTAACGAGTGGCATGCACACCACGTGGAAGCAATGGATTCAGCAATTCGATTGGTATGCAGCAGCTATCCAACTGAATAAGAAATCAGACGAAATTCAAGCAGCAACGTTAATGGCAAGCTTAAGGCCGGTCCACATAGAGCTTTCGCGTTGGCTTTGGCGTTGGTGTTGGTTTGACAGAACGCACGAAGTATTTTGATAATAAATGCTTGTTTTGCGGGCACCAGAAGCAGAAGGGTTTTTTACTTCTTGGGCTGGGGCTGACGACTTTTTTGAAAAAAATCAAATCGTCGGATAGAAACATTTGAAGGCCAAATATTTGATGTCAGCACTTTATTATATTGAAGTTCTGGAACTCCAAGCTTGAAATTTTTGTATTTAATATCCTCCGAATTAGTATTTTTCTTAAGAAGCTTATAGCACAAAATCTCATTCCTATTGATAGCCGCATGTTTGGCGACATATTCAATGATGTTCTCCGTATTAACGGAGGGCAAAAACGAGGAGATATGAAGCCATTTGTGACGAAGAAAAACTCCCAGCTCAGAGTTATCGTTAGTTCCAAATACACAAAGACTTTGTTTTTTATGAGTGCGATTTTTAGGCACAACAGACCACTGTGCATTATTTGGATGTGCATTGTTAGCAGCATTATTCGCTATTGTATTATTTGACGTTAACATTATTAGCCACAGCAGCGGCATACGACGAAGCAGCATCAGGAGCACACTCAGGCGGCGCAGGCAAAAAGCATGAGTTGGCAAATGCAGCCGGCAGCGTGCCAACAGGAGTGGTAGGCGAAAGAACAGAAGAAGCAACAGTAGACAAACCGGTATTACTACCAGGTGTAATTGAAAAATCGGTACTAATACCCGGCGCATCAGAAACACAATGCGTTTCTGTGATCTCATCAACTACTAGATTGTTAGCAGTACCAACAGCATCATTAGGCGGCACAGATGAAGTGTGCATGTGAGTGTGCGTTTGCATTAGAACTGGCTGAGCAATAACACCTTCACTGGCAGCATTCACAGCAGACGATGACTATTATTTATTGCTTGAATGGGCATGGAATGGAATTGAGTTTCAATTTTGCTTTCAATTTTGATAAGCTTTTCAGCATTGGCATGCGAATTTTGTGAAAGTAAAAAAAAAAACTAAGCTTATGCATGCTAAAATGTTAATTTACAATGGAATTAAAATGGAAAATGTTTTTCGGAAGCTGGTTTGTTACATTGTTTTCCTGAAGGCGACATGTTGATAATGAAATTGCTTCTCAAATTGAATGCAGCCTACGTAAGGGCTTTCAATTTTTATGATTTTTGACAAGCAATGTGTGTGATGAAATTGAAAGGCAAAACTGATTGTGTGTCGTCAGCGTTATCAAAAGCTACAACTATTTGCTGATCAAGTGAGCAAGCATCCAGACAAATAAAAGAAATCGAAAAACCTCAGACTTCAAGCATACTAGCATTCAAAAAACTAAAGGAACACGACAATAAATCGGACAAGAATTTTCAGTGCAAGAAGTGCGGTACAACACATAAGCCTCGATCGTGCCCGGCATACAACAAAACGTGCAGAAAGTGTCAAAAAAAAAACTTCGCGTCACAGTGCTCAACAAGAATAGATGCAAGGAGAAACAAAAAGGTAGATGCGCTTAATAACAATTCCGTAATAGACGAAACGTTATATGTGTGTGCCCTGACCACTAACATTGAAGAAGACTGGGTTGAATCAGTAAACGTTGGATCAACCAAATTCGATATGAAATTAGACACTGCGGCACAGTGCAAAGTTTTGCCGGAAAGCATAGTAAAAAAAGTGAAAGGAAAATAGAATCTTCGAACACCAAACAATTAATTGGCTATACTGGCAATAAGATACAGGTTGCTGGTCAAACTGAGTTGGTGTGTGAAATCAAAAATAAACTGGTAAGCGTAAATTGTAAAGTACATAGTTAAAGAAAATGTTTGTCCAGTTCTTGGTAGAAAATCGTACGAAAAGCTAGCGTTGGTAGCAAGAATAAAAAGCTTAGAACTAAACAAAAATGGTAACATCTTTAAGGGACTTGGCTGCCTTAAAAATTATGAATACGACTTTGATCTGATAGACAACCCTAAATTCAGCCAACGCGAAGAATTCCGTACGCCATTAGGGACAATGTGAAAAAGAGCTCGATCGAATGGTTTCTATGGAGGTTTTCAAACCCTTCAAAGAGCCAACCCCAGCAATTAGTCCTGTGGTAATAATTGAAAATAAAAAAGATATCGGTATATGTATTGATTCTTCCGATGTAAACAAAAATACTAAAATACGTCAATACCCGTTAAAAACAATAGAAGAAGTCACAACACGCATTGCAAAGTCTCATTATTTTACGCTGCTCGACCTAAGAAGAGGGTTTTGGCAAATAAAAGTATCGAAAAGAACACAAGGATATTTAACATTTGGAACCCCATGGGGAAGGTATTCTTGTTTGCGCCTCCCCTTTGGTGTAGTATCACCACCAGAAGCTTTTCAAGAAATAATGATGGAGTTATTAACAAATAAACGTTTACCTCTATGCGCATTAATGATCTAAATGATATCGGGGCTAATGTACCTCGTTACTATAATGTTAAGAAAGTGAATGATCTGCGGGTTTTTGGATCCAGTACTAACGCTGATCTTAAGGTTGCCGAGCATTTAAAGTGGCTTCATCTCACTTCATTTATGCCACCAGTGGAGACTGATGATATACTTATATATGTAGAAGAACATTCGGGCATCTCTAAAAACCTTTTATCCTGTTTCAAACTTGTAAAGAAAGATGCGGTAACTGAGTCTCTAAAACATAAATTGGGTGTTCCAGAAGGGCGCTTTCGTGTTCTGCTTAGCCCCAAATCTGTCTTTCCTTTTCGTTTTTTACAAAGAAAGGAAAAACAGTCTCAACCAGCCTAGTAAATGTTAAATGCGATCTAAAGGTGATGTGGTTCGTAGACTAAGCTCACATCAAAAATACGACATTTTCCTTATAATTGAAAGTTGGTTAACCCCAAATTTCTTTGATGCTACTCTCTATAATGTATTCCGGAAGGATAGAGATAAGTTAAAAACTGGGTGTTCGAGAGGGGGTGGAGTTTTAATCGCGCTACAACGTAAACTCTGTTCAACGTCTATCAATTTCAAAAATACGGACTCAATTATTGATCAACTATGTGTCAGTGTGCGGTTCCCGGGTGGCCTACTGTTTCTGTGTGCAACTGCAACTATATGATTTACAAGGCACATATCGATAATATTATTTCATTAAGTTCTAGTATAGGAGATCACCAACTTTGTGTTCTTGGGGATTTTAATTTATGTAATAATTCTTGGCGTAATTTAAACAGTCTATCTGTCTTAACTTGTCTTGTTATTGACAGCCTCCTAACTATTGGTTTATGTCAAGTCAATGGCTTTTTTAACAAACATAATCGGCTTTAGATCTACTTTTTTTTCTAATAATATGCATTTTCGATTGTCAGTTTGTAGTTCTCCGATCTCAGCTAAAAACTTGCACCATATTCCTCTAGTGATACGCCTACAGTTCTATGAATATTTTGCTGCTCCACAATTTAGTTCTCGTCCCAAATTAAATTATAACCTGTGTAATTTTAATGACTTGATTTATATTATTCAGGGGTACGATTGGTCTGACTTAGTTGGTAATTTAGATACTGCGAATGCCTTTGGTGTTTTCAAATCATTAATCTATGAGGTTTGCGTAAATAATATCCCTACTTTTCCAAGAAAAACGTATAAGATACCTTGGTATACTAAACATCTAAAGCATCATAAAAAGTTTAAAGCGACTATACTACTATTTCATTATGAGCAATACCAATTATATTTAAAGAAATTCAATGAACTCATGAGCTAATATAAAAAAAATCCGAAAGCATTCTGGAGTTATATTAAATCCAAATTCCTGCGTCTGTTTTTTATAAGGATAAACATGCAAGTTGTCCCGAGGAAGCAGCCAATATTTTTGCCGAGTTTTCTCCTCAAATTTTGTCTCTGACTCAGATATTACCCATGCTAATGCTTTTATTCCTGAATGTCTACCTGCGTTTGGGTCGCTTATACTGTCGGAAGTGGACGTTGGTTATGGTATTGATTCACTTAAAACCTCAAATCTTATGGTCTTTCAGCCATACTCTTTAAAAAATGTCCTGCAATAATCCAACCTTTGACACTGATTTTTAATATGTCTTTAGCATCGGGCAAATTTATTGATGATTAGAAAAAGGCTCAGATAACCCCGATTTTTAAAAGTGGCAACAAAAATGATGTATCTAATTATAGACCAATTTCAAAGTTAACCACAGTTGCGAAAATTTTCTAATGTGTTAAGGCGCTGGCCCAATGCAGGCTTGCTTTGCTTGCTTCGCTTTGAGAATTGTCAAAAGTTATTTGGAATATACTAAAACGTATGAAGGGTGGCCAAATGGCAGCTTTGCTTCACCTGCTTTAAGCGCCTCAAAGTTTCAAATACGCAAATGTTTTATTTGAAAGCGTTTCGTAGGCTTTTGACGAAAGGGTATGTTCCCGTTCTAAATCAATTCAAACAAACTGCCGCACACTTTTATGTACAAACATTTTCTTACGTTATTAAAAAAAAATATGTATAATATTAGTAATTAAATAATTATAATGTCGCTGGCTTAAAGTAAAAAGTTACTAAGTCCATTTTTACAAATTTTACAGGAACTTTGAATACAACATTTTGTGTGTTTAAAGCAAAGCAAAGCTCCATACGAATCCGAAGGATTCGATCTCTGTTAAAGAATTTCATATTATTTTGGGCTTATCTCATATTCGGAGCCTCTTTTGGACTTATAAAATTTATCTTTCATTGAATATAAACGAGAAAACATAAAACAAGTACTTTAATCCTTAATTTCTCTTACTTTCTATATCGAAATTTGAGGCTTCATAAATGTAGACTTATCAACTTTTCACACAAAGCTAGCGATATTTATGATGTCAAACTACTGGTAAGTCGTCTCTTGAAAAATCGATTTTTTCGAGTTTGTTGTTTTTAATAAATGTACATATAGTTATATACGTATGTATAACTATTATCATTCCTTTGAAATGCAAAAATTAATTCACACACATTTAAAAGTAAATCAGAAAACATTGTTTTGTATTTCTTTTTTTAATTTTCTGGAATTTTATGCTAAATTATTCTTAGTGTAAGGAAACAGACCTTGACTTTTTAACTACAGAGCTGGTTGCTTTGACAGCGTTCCAAGCCGCCATTTGGCCAAATGAGTTTTTGAAGTAAATCAAAGCAAATTAAAGTAAGCAAGGCGTGCAAAGCAAGCCTGCATTGGGCCAGCGCCTTTATTAAGGAGAAATTGTCATTCTCAGTTAGCAGCTTAATTAGTCCAAACCAACTTGGTTTTATTAATGGAAGGTCCACAGCCTCCAATCTTGCAATTTTTATGGAAGATTTTCTGTCTGCTTTTCAAGCTGGCCAGCAAGTCGACACAATATATACAGATTTTTCAAAGGCATTTGACAGAGTTTCTCACAAGGTCTTAGTGTCTAAATTATTCTCAATGGGTTTCATGACAGAAATTGCATGGTTGTGTTCGAGGATGTCTACTCAGAGCCTTTTATTGCGACGTCGGGTGTTCCTCAAGGTAGTATACTTGAACCACTGTTGTTTATTTTATTTATAAATGACATAGGGTCCTGCTTCTCGTCATCTAAATATCTATTATATGCGGACGATCTCAAAATTTATTCTGTCATTAAAAGCATACACGATTCCATTGCCCTTCAAGGAGAACTTGTTAAACTACACGATTGGTGCATACGAAACCGTCTTCATCTAAATATAAATAAGTGCTCACATTGTACTTATACCAGAAAGCTAACTCCGCTCCCCACGCGCTATCATATTTCTGGAACCCCTCTTAATCATGTTAATGAAGTCGAGGATCTAGGTGTCTATTTCGACACGAAACTAAACTTTTCCACGCATATCGAATATATAGTTGGCAAGTCATACGCGACGCTGGCTTTCGTCCGGCGTAATAGTTCATCCTTTTACGATCCATACACTTTGAAGATGCTTCATATTACTCTAGTAAGATCCAGGTTGGAGTATGCGTCATTCATTTGGAGACCATACCACGATTCTCCTATCACGCGATTAGAACGGATACAGTGAACCCATTCCCTCATATGAATCACGTTGTGCACTTCTAAATTTACAAACTCTACGTAGCAGATCTGCTTATCTTGCTTGCTCATTCGTTGCCAACCTCTTGAATGGGTCGGTTGATTGCCCTAACCTCTTGGAAAGAATAACCTTCAATGTTCCTGCACGTAATTTACGCAGTGTTTCTTCTTTCTACATCGTATTTTCAAAAACGAACTATGCAATGTATGCTCCCTTGATTAGAACCTTAGTGGAGCTAAACAATATTCCAACTTTTGACCCGTCTCTATCTTGTGGTACATTCATACTTTATTATACAACTATTTTAACTAGTACCTCTGAAATATAGTCAGTAAGAGTTTATTGTTCAGTTGACTGAAATAAATAAATAAGTGGCCATGGATGACATCCTTATACACGCTTAAAATCGAGAAAAATTGGGCACATAGTCTCAGCTGATGGCTTGAAAGCTAATCCAGATCTAATTGAAGCGATAAAACTTCTCAAAAATCGAACCAATAAAGTTGGGCTTCAAAGATTACTTGGTATGGTAACGTACTTGAACAAGTTTATTCCCAATATGTCAGAGCTTACAGAGCCCTTGAGAGATTTATTAAAAAATAATCTGAATTCATATGGGAATTCAAACAAGAACAAGTGTTCACAAAAATTAAGAAGTTACTAACACAAGCCCCTGTACTAAAACTGTATGATATCAATGCACTAGTACTTATTTGGACGGATGCAAGTTCAAAAAGTTTGTTATCTGTTCTAATGCAAGACGGGCACCCAGTGACATATGCCACAAAAGCATTGCAAAATCAGAGCAAAATTACCCACAAATAGAAAAAGAAGCCATCGCAATAAAATTTGATAGTCAAAAGTTTCACGAATACAAAGAACTAACCATTGAATCAAATAACAAACTTTTAATTCACATACTACTTTCTTCGCTTTGCTTGATAGTTCTTTGCTTTGACATATAAGATCGATGTAGGCATATGCATGAGTATGCTCACATAAAAAACGTTTGAAGCAAAGCAAAACGAAGCAAAATCTTGGACTTAGAGACGATTTAAAAAAAGTATTGACGTAGCTTCAGCTCGATTGCGCAGAATAATCTTCGACGTTATACAATACAACCCTAAAGTCGTTTATAAAAAAGGCCCAAAGCTGACACTATTAAGGCCATTTTCACCATCTCTGGTTAACACTAATCCCCAGTTAAAAATCGTTACCGACGGTACTGACTCCATTCATTTAACATTGGGTCGGTAACGTCGGTAACAATGTTTAACTGGGGAAAAAACGGCCCTTAGGGCCGTTTGCACCATGTCTAGTTAATTCTAACTCCCAGTTAAACATCTTTATCGACGTTATCGACACCCATCATATAACATGTGATCGATAAAGCAGTTAACGTGCTTAACTGAAGGATGTACCTCCAGTTAGCGTTAACTAGACATGGTGCAAACGGCCCTTAGTCGTGATTGTAATCACGACCCCACCGAAACTCTCGAAAATGAAATTTAGAAGTGATGATCGTAGTGTAAATGTCTAAGAAAGCCACCGTAGAGCTTACTGAAGCAACAGCCGAGGATAAGGAACTTCATCTTTTAATTAAATACATTTTACAAGACTTCTCTAACGAAAGTGGTAAGCTTACAGCGGGAGTTAGACACTACCATAAATTTAGGGAGGAACTAGCTTAATACAATGGCATCGTATTTAAAAGTGAAAAAATTATAGTACAGAAATTAGTTTCAAAAATACTGAAAGCAATACACACCGGACGTTTTGGTATACAAAGTTGTCTCAAACGAGCAAGACAAGGGCTTTATTGGAAAGGACAGTACAGTTATATTAAGAAATGGTTAAAAGCTGTCCGGTCTGTGAAAAAGAGCTGAAGATAAGGAAGAGGTTTTACTAAGAGAAATACCCACCCTTCCGTGGCAAATAGTAACATCAGACATATTGTAATTAAAAAATGATCCAAATATAGTAATTACAGACAGTTATTCAAACTACATCGATTTGAAAAACTTAAAAATCAAACTTCACAAGAAATTATAGAGCATCTTAAGACTTGGTTCTATGTCCACGGAGTTCCAGAAATATTTCAATTCAATTCAATTCAGTGTTTATTGAGTCTATGATTACAAAGAATCTTACAGACTAGAATAAAATTAATAGGTAAAAAATTAAGAACTACACTAGGAGTACACAGATTCAATTAAACTTCTGAAAGACTGCCTACTAATAGAAAATTCAATATTTAAATTTTTTGAAATTGTATTAAGTTCAGTAAGAGCCCTCCAAATCGGGGATTGAGCCCAATAATTAGCTTTAGCAGGGATAACATAAAACGGCGGGACAAACCGCAATATTCTGCTCGGGACATTGAAACCTATATGCACAAGTATTTCCGGACAATCAATGACGCCAGAAATCAGGTCATAAACAAACATAAGGGAATGGACATGTCTTCTACACTCAAGAGAGTTTAAATCTATAAGCTTGCAACGAGTTATATAGGGCGGAAGAGGGTCAGCGAATCGAAGCGGCTGAAGGGCAAACCGAATAAATTTTCTCTGGACACGTTCGATACGAAGTGCGTGGCAATTATATATAGGGCTCCAGATAACCGAGGTATATTCAAGCTTTGAACGAACAAGAGAGTTAAAGAGAGTTTTCCTTGTATAGGGATCCTTAAAATCCTTCGCTTTCCTTCGCAGAAAAGCTAGGTTCCTGTAAGCCTTAGGAAGAATATGGCATATGTGATTAGCAAAGGTGAACCCAGAGTCAAAAACGACACCAAGATCAACAAAGTCATTAACAGAAGCGAGTTGTACATTTGAAATATAATAGTTAGTTAGAAAAATTTTAGAGATTTTAGCCAGGGTCATATGGAAGCATTTCTTTATATTGAGGGATAACATATTTATTTTGGCACCATACTTCGAGATTAAACAGATCTTCTTGAAGTAATCGGAGACACAATTGATTTTACGAAACAGTTTCAGATCATCGGCATACAGCAGGTAATCAGAGTTATTGAAACAGGACCCGATATCATTAATAAACAGGACGAACAACAGCGGACCAAGCACACTGCCTTGGGGCACCCCCGAAGTCGCGGCAAATTGAGAAGACCTGCAGTTTTCAATTTCAACAAACAGGGTTCTATTTGAAAGATATGACTTTAACCAATTTAAGAAAATCGAATGGAAACCAATGCTTCTAAATTTACGAAGCAAAATTGAATGTGATACCTTATCAAACGCCTTGGAGAAATCTGTATAGATGCTGTCCACTTGGGACCCATTTCTGAACGCAGATATACAAAATTCAGAAAAAACAGCGAGGTTCGTTACGGTAGAACGACCACCGACAAAACCATGCTGACGAGGATTCACGATACTTTTTAGGGCAAAAGATAGTTTCTCCATTACCACCTTCTCAAAAAGCTTGGAGCAAACAGTTAATTTAGAGATAGGTCTGTAATTAGAAACATCATTCCTACGACCTGACTTGAAGATGGGAGTGATGGACGCTGCTTTCCAGCGCTCGATGAAAACACCTGAACGAAGAGAGAGATTGAAGATCATACACAGTGGAACACAAACGGAGGAATGACATTGCTTAAGGAAAAAGGGACAAATACCGTCGGAATCACATTTAAAAGACTTTTTAAGAGAGAATATGCCTCTGATAATGTCAGATTCTGTCAAAGACATCGATCCAAAGTCTAAACCTTGTGGAGGACAAGAGTTAACTGGAAACCTGGGGGAGTTGTCATCAACGACAAAATTTGATTTAAAAAACTCAGCGAAAAATTCGACAGTATCACTAATCGACTCAGAACACTTACCATTATAGTACATACAGGAAGGTATATTTGAGGAGCCCGATTTGGAACGGATGAAGCTCCAGAAGGCTTTGGGATTTTCCTTCAAATCAGACTCAAATTTACTAATATACTTGTTATAAAGAAATTTATCCAAGATGTTAACATTATCGAGCTGACTTTTATGTAGTTTATAATACTTGTTTCTTTTGTTTTTAAGATTCTTGAGTCTACTTGTGTACCAGGGTAATCTATGAATCCTAGGCGGCAGCAGCGGAAGATATTTAGAAAAAAGATTATTCAGTGTGCACACAAAAGAATCAAAACACTCTAAGACGATCTTAGAAATAAAAACAGAGTGCCAGTTGATTTCAGACAAGGCAATATCGAAAGCCTGAAAGTTAGCATCGCGGAAGTTAAAGAACCCAGACGTTATATTCCTTGCAGTGAAATTATCAAACATTTCCAAATAAATAATTATGGGCACATGATGCATATCAGTTTTACTAACCGGAGTCAGGAAACCATTTCTTTGTAGGTCGGACCAGACTATATCTGCAAGATTGAAATCGCCAAGAATGCAAAACGAAGAGTCAGGATTCTGCTCACAAAGATCGACGATATTGTCAACATGACAGCTTTATAGATAGTCCGTACTATTAGGCGGGATATAGGATGTGCAAATGAATAATTTTCCAAGCGAACCATATACACAAACACAAATTTGGTCTATGAGAGTATCTAGATTCCCTAATTGATGTAACGACGAGCGGATACAGCGCTTTAAGGCGATTAGGACACCACCACCTTTGGAGTGGCCAGTCTTCACCGGATCTCTATCCTTCCTGAATACATTAAATAAAGTTGGATTAAAATACTCTTCGTCATGAAAGTCAGCATTCAGCCATGTTTCCACAAAAACATAGAAATCAAAGTCAACGCGGGACGTTGATAAAAATATCTCTTTGGTTTTAGTCCGCATTCCAGACATATTTTGAAAATAAATTTGAAGACCCTTAGGGGCTGAGCTACAGTTGCCAGAATTCAAACTACTTGTGCGCTTCCGAAGGGGCTTCCCTTTGAAAAAAGCGGAATGGTCGGACATTTATACCAGAAGGCCAAACAGAAGCCTTCGAGATATCTTCATAATATGCATACGAAACTCCAAATTTGCAATTTATGCTTCGAAGCTTGTCTAAAGGTTCGTCTTTCTTAATAAGCTTGTGGCATGCAAAATGTTTAATGTCGATACCGGACTGTTTAGATACATACTCGATGATTTTATCAGTAGAATCGGACGGCTTAAAAGCGGATACATGTACCCACTTCATTTTTACGATAATGTCGAGGTCAGCGTTTTTATTTCGCCCACCACAACCTGTTTACGTTTCGGTGTTTTCGTCTTATGAGGCACAGTTTTCCAACAATTCGAGCCAGAAAAAACCGCAGGCTCTGAACCAGCATCAGGGAAAACATCAATATCAGCATTCAAAGAATTAACATCCACGTCGGCATCAACAACAGCAGCAGTGATAACAGAGCTGTTAACATTAGCTTTAATTGAGTTAGTAGCGGCAGCAGCAGCAGCAGCAGCAGCAGCATAGCTAACATTGGTATTGAGCGCCATGCGCTTAGCAGACCCATTGGGGGGCAGACCAGCATTCGATACCGTGCACTTAGTAGACGGAGCAGATGAGGGAGTTTTTGTTGGTGCAGGTAAACACTGTTCAGCATGAGCAGCAGTAACATTAGTCCCATGCAGAGAGCCGGCGGCTGGGTATGATGGAGAAGAGCGTAAAAGAGATTGATTTTATTAAATATTATGTTACCAGGCTAGTCTGATCTATGTTTTTAGTGCGAATAAAACTACATTATTCCACTTTCTGGCCCAACGTTTCGCTAAAACATTTTT
>NW_023458563.1:33883125-33885513 GCF_013731165.1 Rhagoletis pomonella
GTTGGGCCAGAAAGTGGAATAATGTAGTTTTATTCGCACTAAAAACAGAGATTGATTTTCATTGTCAATCATCTCCTTACATTTGTTAACAGCAATAGCGCGGTTTGCATTGAGGCCAGTAAAGTTGTCAACAATGCCGCGAAGGCATTTTATTTCCGCAGTCAACGACGATACGTCGGCATCCCTGTAGAAACATGCAAATCATCACTTTTCTTTATTAGCTGAATTTTGTCTTCATGCAAAGCACCTAGCAAACACATGATACGAGCATTTTCTGCCCTGAGAGCAGAAAGTTCTTTAACCACAGTTAGCAGTGTAGATTTCAATTGAAAGTCATGCTCAGTAGCGATATCACTTGAGTCATCTCTTAGAGAGTCTGAATTAAGAGCTTCTTTAGCACTAGTGCTCCCACCCGAACCAACGGGTGTGGAAGGGCAGCGGAGAGATGAACGACGGTCATCTGTACAGTTTTTGCAAAGAAACAGCTTATTAGATGAGAGTAAGAAGTCCAGATCGGCCTGGAAAATACCAACACATTTGAGGTGAAATAAGTTTTTACACCCGGCACACTGCACTTTAGATTGTGTACGATCAACTTTTTGACCACAAAGACAAGGCATTGTATGAATATTTTTACATTTAATAAATATTGGGTCAGTGAAATTCACATTATTAAGAGTCACTATCTCAGTATATTATGAGTTTCGCACTAACAAAGCGAATTAAAATTCACAAAGAACGCTTAAAAAGCCAGATAAGCGCGGAGCGAAGAAAAACACGTCTGAACTGCAGTCGCGCAAAACTGTCATGAAAGTGATAACGAAACATCATTCAAAAACAAAGAATTTGAAAATTTTGCAACTGCCTGGTGTTTTAGTCATGGCATGTCCAGCGCGCTACATTCACAAGGCAATGGATTAGCAGAAGGAGAAAGATTTCGCGGAAGATTTACGTGCCTTTACGTGTTGGCGACGGCGAGTACCGCAGACGATGGAACGATGAGCTGTATGAGCTTTACAACGACATGGACATAGTACAGCAAATTAAAATATAGCGGCTCCGCTAGCTTGGCCATGTCGTTCGAATGGACTCCGACGCTCTGAAAGTATTCAACTCGGAAACCGCCGGTGGTAGCAGAGGAAGATGGACGCCCCCACTGCGATGGAAAGATCAAGTGGAGAAGGACTTGGCTTCACTTGGCACTTCCAATAGGCGTAAGTAATCGGGAAACTTGATTACGGTTTAGTTATTTCGTCGCTACCATGTCAAACTATCGAATGTGCGAAAATGCTTTTTCAATTACGATACCCTGCGCATGCAATTAGAGTCATGCGCAAATCGGCAAATTTCGAGTCTCCTTAGGAGCAGAGTACACTGGCTTAAACAAAGTGTCGAGTCCCACACTCTCTCTTAATGACAACAACATTTTTCACAACAGTTTCTTTGCTCTCATGAAAAGTACCCAATTCCACATTCGATAGTTTGACACGGTAGCGACGATTTTTACAATGATATTGACCAGAATCTAAAAGCTTGGACGTACATGTGCAGTCAAAGGATTAAACTTAAATTTAAGACAAAGATTTTAAATTTCCGAGCACTATTTTATTAATAACTTCGGTTTTAACAATGCACATTTTTGTAAATTTCGATGTGAGTTCTGCGTAAAATATAGTGGATGGCGTAGCCGGAGTTGTATGCCCAAGAAATTTTGTATATCATTTACAATAGAAGAGGCGGCAATATAGAAAGGAGAAGTATACCTAGTAAGGGTTATAAACCCTGAGCGCGGCCCAAAGCAAGCGCAACGGGTGGTGAACATGACAAAATGCATATTTTCAATGACTTGGAAGAAGCTGTTATTGCATTAACTGCATTGAGAACCAGTTCAGGCATAAGAGGAGTTACGGCTTGAGGTTCAGCAATTCAACCAGAAGCTGACATACATAGATGCGTCCATGGTTACGATAGCTTTGTTCCACACGCTTTCCGGGCTGCTCCGGTAATTAGACTGCAAAAATAAGTTACTCTCTCATAAGTGTCAAAAATGTGTCAACACGTGTCAAACGTGTCCAGAGCGTGGGAAACGCAAAAAACCACATTTCGTGCCCAGAGTCAACAAAACGGCTGTAAACAATAGTGGTATTCATCTAAACCGATAACTTTATCAAGCAGATAATCTTATAAGTTTATGCACTCTGTTACATGAACGACCCACACTCTCTTTTCGTTACACATGCGACAATAGTCGTGTTTTCTTTGGTTATAAAGCGCAGTGTCACTAACTTTATACTACTAGCACGGGGATAAAGAAATTATAGAAACTACCTCACTAAATTGGAAAAAATTATATTTACGAGATATCTATTTAAATAAATGTACATATAA
>NW_023458563.1:33885613-33886691 GCF_013731165.1 Rhagoletis pomonella
TTCCAGCGATATGGGCAAATAAAGTCAGGACATGCAACAGTGGATTTTTGTTTTTGTTGTTGTCCTGATAAATGCAAAACAAAATAATATAATTTATAATAATATACTTGTAGAGTAACAACGAATACACATTTTGGTTTTTATTTCATTGAAATATTCTACCTGGTTCAAAAGATATGTGCAAAAAGGTCGCGCAAGGTATGGGTACGTAGGTAGCAAATACACTGGTATAACTGGTTTTTGTATTTTATATGCAGCTGCAAGGGTTGTTTTCACACGAGGTGTTGTTATAAATGCTGCCTGTTGATATTTTCATTATTGTTTTGGTGCTCAAAAGTGTAAGAAGTGAAAATATAAGTGAAAATAGATATAACTGAAACTATAAATAACTGGATACGAAATGACTTCAAGAAGAAACGAATATTTATCAAGTGCAGCATATAGAAGGTAAAAAATGTAAAATAAGCAACAATGTAAACATATACTAATTTTTTTTATTATGCAGGCTAACTGAGGAACAGCGAGAATCATATATACAATCTTTATTTGATGAAATTTGTGACGATGACGCTCCCTATGACTTTGACTCAGAAGATGAAGAAGAAATTCAAATCAATGACATTGCAATTGCTGATGACGATGCTGAAGTTTCGCAAAGTGCCGCAGAAGTATTACCTGATTATGCGGACTATGAGGATGATGAAGAAGACGATGAAGAAGAAGAAGTAGAAGAAAATAATGAATTACCTGCTAGTGCCGAAAAATTTGTTGCACGTGATGGTACTGAGTGGATGAAAGAACCAAATGTAAGTCGTCAGGTACTCAGACAAAATATTATAAGAGAACGTTCTGGACCAGCTAGATGCACTGAAATGTTGTCAATAGAGCAAACATTCAAATGTTTCATGAACGTTGAAATGGCTGATATAATTATGCGCCACACAAATAAGTTATCAAAAGAAACTTATAATGCTTACAACAATGCGCATCCAAACACAACTCCTAAGTCATGGACGCCTGTGTCAATAACAGAGCTGTATGCATTTTTTGGCATACTTATTATGACTGGTGCGAACCA
>NW_023458563.1:33886701-33888173 GCF_013731165.1 Rhagoletis pomonella
TGCTTGACGATTGATGAACAATTATTTCCTTACCGTGGACGCACACGGTTTACGCAGTACATACCGTCAAAACCTGCTAAATATGGTATCAAGGTTTGGTGGATTTGCGATGCCACAAATGCATATCCACTGCATGGACAAATATATACTGGCCAAGCAGAAACTGGTAGGGAAACGAACCAAGGCGAACGAGTGGTGAAGGATTTGTCTGCCAAATACCAAGGAAGTGGCCGAAACATTACAATGGACAATTTGTTTACGACCTTGCCAGTTGCAGAACTGCTTCTCACCTGGAAACTCACGATCGTTGGAACTTTGCGCAAAAACAAATCATATATTCCTCAAGAAATGAAGCAGAACAAAAACAGGACAATTGGTTCAACGACATTTGGCTTCAAAAATAATGTGACAATGTGCTCTTATGTTCCCAAAACAAATAAAGCAGTAATTTTGCTTTCGACCATGCATAATGATGCTGAAATAGCTGACAGTGGGAAACCTGAAATAATTGAATATTATAATCGTACCAAAGGTGGTGTTGATCGAATGGACCAAATGTTTGCGGAATATCCAACACAAAGACAAACAAAACGATGGCCACTAGCGATGTTCTTCAACATGTTGGACATTACAGCTCTTGCAGCCTACATTGTCTACGATTTGAATAACCCTTTGTTGCCTTGGAGAACAAACAACAAGCGTAAGCAGATCCTGCGCAGCTTGGCTGAAGCATTGTGTATGCCCATTATTGAATCCAGAGCCATAAATCGTCAAGTGACGCGAAATTTTTCGACTAAAATTGCTATTGAAGCATATTTCAACCGACCGGTGGAATCAATGGTGTCAACAGCAGCATCAACATCTGCCGCAGCGCGCACGCCAAAACCTGTGTCCGGATCTTGCTATTTATGTTACGCACAAGAGGAAAAAACGCCGTAGAAAAACCAGAAAGCTGTGCGACAAATGTAAGAAGCCAATGTGTCTTGAACATTCGGTCACATCAACAAATTGCTCTATTTGCCATGATTTTCCTTAGATATAAGATGCATTTTTATAATTTTTATAATAAAAGTCAATAATATAATGTGTGAAATGAATATTTTTAATTTTTCAAATAAAAAAATAATATAAAAAATGTTTTTTTTTTATTATTATGAGGATTTTTACTATTGGGGTACAAACGTATCCCGGGTGTGTGTTTACGTATATAATGTGTTTGGAAGGCTGTAGCTCCTGAACCAATGGTCCGATCTGGTTCAAATTTTGAATTTGAACTCAAAACTAAATAATCTTCCTAGATCCGAAGTTAGCGGTATAGAGGTATAGCGGTATAGCGGTTCAAAAGTTACAACACTTCAAAGTTGAAAGTGGATACATTTGTACCCGGGTGTGTGTTCTAGGGTTAAAAAAATATGTAGTTTCGTTTTTTTTTCAATACCACACTCAAACGAAGCAACTGAGAGGATCTTAAA
>NW_023458563.1:33888273-33892254 GCF_013731165.1 Rhagoletis pomonella
TTTTTTTCAATACCACACTCAAACGAAGCAACTGAGAGGATCTTAAACATAAAGTTTGCTTCCTGGCGCAAAGAGAGAAATCGGCTTTTAATTAAAATTATTTAAAGTGAACTTCATATTAAAAGTAATCTTAAAATGAAATGTATAGAATTCTTTGACTATCTAAACACTGAAAATTAAAATGATCTCATTATTGCTATTCAAAAATGTCATAAATATAAAATAATTTATTGGCTTCTGTGTACAATGATGTGTACACTCATGTTGAAATTAATAACACTTTTATTTTTTATTCACTATATTTTATTTATGTACCAAAATATTGTTAAAACAAATACGCTTTAAAGTATTATCTGTTAGTTACTTTCATAATTTTGCTTTGAACAAAAATGTCCTGAAAAGTACTGATTTTTTAGCATGAAAAAGTCTAACGTACTGATTTCGCGCATAAAAAATCTGGCAACCCTGTCGATAATTTACCCGCGATATCGATATTTAAGTTGAAATTTATTTTTCATCTACAAGAAAGTGTATGGGATAATTCTAAAGTAGATTTAACTAGCAGCTTGTGTGATTTATGTAGCTCTTAAGTTTGACAAACCGCTTGCATGGTGTTACCGGCTCTTAACTCGTTGCCACCGTTGGACGCACATTGCGTTGGACGTATTATAGGGAATTTACATGATTCAACTTTCACAGGCGATTAGTTGAACCAAAAGCTGAAAAAGTTGAAAAGTTGAACGAAAGGCCGTTTACAGCAGGCAATTGTTGCTTTCAACTAAAAATCGCCTCATGTAAATTCGCTATTAGGTTTATTCCCTAACAATCCGGACCGGATCCCGTAATTAGAGAACAAGCGAAAAGTTTGCTCTCAAAAATGGAACATAATCCAGAAATACGGGAACGCAAAAAACCACATTTCGAGCCCATAATTAAAGACACAGCAGATTTACCTACGTTGTTTTTGTTTTTGTCACTTAAATGTAAACTCTTGGAAATTGAGTTTTGGTTTCACAAATTTGATTTTAAGTATATAAAGAGTGAAGATAAATCAACAGGCCATTCACTATTCCTTAAAAGCTCCAAGTAAATGCAGGCAACATGTAAACACAAAACAGCTGATATGTACTTTGACACTTTATGCATTTTTACCCGGAAAAAAATTCCGGGATGTTTCGGGCAGGAAGAAAAAGACACTTACGATCCAATACGTTCCAATTTTCGCTCCCTATTACCCATTTTGTTGCGTACGGGAAAGAACCTATTGTCTTGTTTTATTCCACCGATTACAATACAGTCGACCGGCATGCCATTTTAATTCTCAGTAAATATATAAGATGGAAATAACACTATTAGGTGAGTTGATAGGCAGGTCTAATATTCTATTCAGTTGGAATTGAATTTTCAACATCGATTTTTCCGATATCGATATTGCCCATATATCGCCTGTGCCAAGGAGTATTGTGACGAATACTGTGGCAACGTGAAGCGAACAAAGAGAAAGAGGCAGAATGTTCGAGGAATGACGTAGAATGTTCCACAAAGAGAAACGTCAACTTGGATGAACACTGCGAACAGCGAGAGAAAGAGAATGAGCGATAAACTTCAGAACGTTCTAGAGTTGCCATAAGTACGAGCGCAGGTATATAAGGGCGCCGCTACAGCGAAGTGGGACAGTTACAAGTCAGCAAGCTACAAGTAAAGTGAGCAGAGAAGTTAGTTGCGAATAAGCAAGCTATAAGTTTAATTGTGTTAACAAGTTTAGTAAAGCGTTGTTATTGCTTTAACAAGTATTCTAAAGTGTTTCTACTGTATTAGCGAATATTGTAAATTGTTTGTTGTACAAGAAAATTAATTGTACTACAATTTGGTCATCGTTTCAACAATCCAGAGATACGAACCTAAAGATATTTGGGAAATCCCTCGCGGTTTCGAGGATAATCGTAACAATTGGTGTCAGAAGTGTGATTGTTAAATAAATCCCGAAGGATAAACTACTGAAAATGGCGAAAATTCAGGACTTAAAGATTGAGGAGCTGAAACAGGAGTTGGAAAAGCGTAATTTGGCCACCTCCGGAAGAAAAGTGGAATTATTATCCCGTTTGCGGGAGGCTATGGAAGCTGAAGGCATCGACGTGGACAAATACGACTTCCAGGGTAAATCCGACGATGCATCCGCAAAGGACGAACAGAAGGATGAGGCTGCTTGTTCGTCGAAGGATGTGCAGCAGACATCCGGGAAGGTTGAAGAACACAAAAGTGTCCAAGTTCATCAACAGCTATAGACATGAACACGTTATTGGCTGCCATGTTACAGATGTTATCACAGCTGTCATCTCAAATGCAAACACAGTTGTCAGATATTTCGTCGCAGCTACAGGCACAGAAGACATACGTATCACAGTTGCTGGAAGTCCAGGATGCAAAGATTACACAACTTCAGGAGAATTTGGCTAGAGATAACGAACAAATCAAGGATAGACAGGATAAAGTCGAGGCTAAGGTAGAAGAGTTGGAAGGTCGCCTCCGAGATATGCAGTTGAATCGTCCACCTTCTTCGACCAGCGCGCCCAAGGTAAAGACTCCATCCTTTGACGGCACGATTCCTTTCCAAGTCTTTAAGCTCCAGTTCGAAAGACGGCTACAGCAAACAACTGGAGCATGGACGATAAATCCGCTGCTCTGTTCGTGGCATTAAAAGGACCTGCAGCGGAAATATTGCAGACTATTCCCGACTGTGAAAGGAACAATTACGATGCCTTAATGGGTGCAGTGGAAAGACGTTATGGTAGCGAGCACAGGAGACAGATTTATCAGATGGAGCTGGAGAATCGCTGCCAGAAATCCAACGAGACTCTACAGGAATTCGCCTCCGAGGTTGAAAGGTTGGCTCATTTGGCAATTGGAGATGCATCTGGTGAGCACCTCGAAAGAGTAAAAATCCAGAGGTTCATCAACGGAATGCGGGACGTGTATACCAAGCGAGAGACGTACGCGAATCCAAAGCCAACATTTGCTGAAACTGTCTCGTATGCTCAGACGCGTGAAACGGCGGCGCTCCTACGTAGACCAGCCTACAAAGCACATCGCGTGGAAGTGGAAACACCGGACGAGACAAATGAAATGCTGAAGAAGATTATCCAACTGCTGGGCGAGAAAAAGCATGGCTCTGGCAAATGTTTTAAATGTGGACAGCCAGGCCACTTCGCTCGCGATTGCAGCGCAAGTTCCAGTGGGCTCAACAATTCAGCAGGACGCAAACGCAGGGCTGAAGGAGACGAATCCAACTCAAATCAGTCGTTAAACTAAAACGAGCCAGCAGCAAGGGGCGCGCGCCGGCTCCCGCAATTTAATGCCCCATATTCTCCGTCTCGCGAATTGGCAGAAAAGCGAGCAGCGTTACTGTTGATGGATATGTGGACGGACATGAGCGAGTACTAACTGTGGATACGGGCGCATCACATTCCATCATTCGATCTGATTTGGTCAAGAAAGAGGTAAGGCCATTACCTGGAGCAAGGTTGAGGACAGCAACTGGTGAGGACACCCAAGTTGTAGGAGAGGTAATATGCAAAGTCGCAATAGGGAATGTGACGGTGTTACACAAGTTCATAGTTGCGGCGATTATGGATGAAGTCATCATTGGATTAGACTTCTTGCTTGATCAAGGTATGCAGATCAACATGAAGAACAGGATTATGACGTATAACAACATGGAAGTGCCCCTTAGGTTTGGTTATGATGGTCCGTACAGCAGCAAGCGAGTGATCCTAGAGGAAAGCGAGCAGATTCCACAGAAGTCAGAAGCAGTTGTGTGGGCAAAGATTGATGGAGATTGTGGGACAAACAAATTGTGGTATGCTGAAGCAAAACAAAATTCTACACCGGACGTACTTATCGGTAAAACCCTGGCTAAGACGCAAAAGGATGGACACATCCCAGTTCGAGTGCTCAATGAGTTCAAATCACCAGTCAAACTCC
>NW_023458563.1:33892354-33923823 GCF_013731165.1 Rhagoletis pomonella
TACAAGTTTTAATTGGTAAATATTCTGCTAACCGTCACTCTTTCTTTCCACTTTTCACTTTTGAAAAGCAGCAAATAGATTACGAGTTTCCGTGCGCAGAAGTGGAAAACTTTTGACTGCCATTCACCTGGGAGTGGCCAGAAGCGATTCTTGTGCGTACGGTTCAAATTCGCAGCTCACAACGTCCGGATATTTATATCCACGTATCCTCTGGGTAGCAACCAAAACCCGTTTGGGAGCGAGCTAAAGTGAGAAGGCGTAAAACCTCGCGTGCGCTGGGTTTGGGTCCCGCCACGTTAAAACCCCGCCCAATGAAAAGAAAAAAACAGCCTCGGATGGGGGTCTCTGATGACGACCACGGAAAACGTATAAAGGACTATGATTTAAGGGTATGCACCTGGAATATCCGGACCCTTAATGGGGAAGGTGCCTCTGCCCGGCTGGTTGATGTCCTCGGGAAGACAAAGGCTGACATCACCGCCATCCAAGAAATGCGATGAACGGGGCAAGGAAAAGTAAGCGTGAAGCCTTGCGATGCCTACTACAGTTGCCACATAAAGGAGCCCAAATTCGGTGTTGGATTCGTGGTAGGAGAGAGACTCCGTCGCCGAGTACTGGCGTTCACCCCGGTGGACGAACGTCTAGCCACAATCCGAATCAAAGCTAGATTCTTCAACATCTCTCTCATCTGCGCCCATGCCCCGATGGAAGAGAAGGATGAGGCGTCCAAGGATCTCTTCTATGAGCGCTTGGAACGTACATATGAGCGCTGCGCCCGACACGATGTCAAAGCGATGTTAATGCCAAGGTGGGCAAGGAAGGGATCTTTGGCGCCACTGTCGGAAAATTCAGCCTCCACGACGAAACGTCCGATAACGGACTGAGGCTGATCGACTTCGCCGGGGCCCGAAATATGGTAATATGTAGTACTAGGTTCCAGCATAAGAACATCCACTAAGCTACATGGCTGTCTCCAGATCGAAAAACGAGAAACCAAATCGATCATGTTGTGATAGACGGAAGGCATGGTTCAAGCGTTTTGGACGTACGTACACTCCGAGGGCCAAACATCGACTCGGACCACTATCTTGTTGTAGCCAAGATACGCACCCGCCTCTGTGCAGCAAAAAATGTGCGCCCAACAATGCCAGGAAAGCTTAACGTCGAAAAGCTGCAATCACAACAGACGGCCAATTTATTCGCCAATCGACTCACACACCTGCTCTCTGAGAGCACTCTTCAACAATCAGACATACGCGAGCAGTGGAACCACATTTCCCGATCATTAATTACCGCCGCCGAAGAAGTAGTTGGATTTCAGCGAGCCCGAAAGAACAACTGGTACGATGAGGAATGTCAAGAAGCCGTTGAGAAAAAAAGTTGCTGCCTACAGGGCCATGCTGCAATCGGGCGCAACGCGAGCCATGTGGGACCGTTATAGTTAACTGAAGACGGAAGCGAGACGTATTTGCCGCAATAAGAAGAGAGAGGCCGAAATACGTGAGTGCGAAGAGCTTGAGATGCGGCCGACAGGAAGAACGCCCGAAAATTCTACCCGAGGGTTGGGCGGCTTACTGAAGGTTTCAAGACCGGGGCGAACTCCTGTAAGAACAACAATGGCGACCTAGTGACCGATGTCCAGAATATACGTAAATTGTGGAGCGAACCCTTTTGAAACCTACTGAATGGTAGCAGCGCTGAAAGTAGTGAAGAAGACGAATCCGAGTCCCCAGTCGATGATGATGGAGTAGCTGTCTCACCGCCTGACTATGGCGAGGTACAAATAGCGATTATGCGGCTGAAAAACAACAAAGCTGCTGGAGCTGACGGCCCGCCAGCCGAGCTATTCAAGTACGGCGGCGAGGAGCTGATGATGATGCATCAGCTCGTATGCAGAATATGGTCAGATGAACGCATGCCCGACGACTGGAATTTAAGTGTGCTCTGCCCAATCCACAAGAAAGGCGACCCCGCCATACGCGCCAACTACAGCGGAATCAGCCTTCTAAGCATAGGTTACAAGGTCTTATCGAGCGTATTGTGCGAAAGACTGAAGCCCACCGTCAACGAGCTGATTGGACCTTATCAGTGTGGCTTTAGGCCTGGAAAATCCACCATAGATCAGGTATTCACAATACGCCAAACCTTGGAAAAGACCCGCGAGAATAGGATCGACACACATCATCTATTTGTCGATTTCAAAGCCGCTTTCGACAGCACGAAGAGAACTTGCCTTTATGCCGCGATGACGGAATTTGGTATCCCCGCGAAACTAATACGGCTGTGTAAAATGACGTTGAGCAATACCACCAGCTCCGTTAGAATAGGGAAGAACCTCTCCGAGCCGTTTGATACCAAACGAGGTTTCAGACAAGGGGACTCCCTTTCGTGTGATTTCTTTAATCTGATGTTGGAGAAGATAATAAGAGCCGCAGAACTGAACCGCTCAGGCACAATACTTTATAAGAGCGTACAATTACTGGCGTATGCCGAGGACATCGATATTATCGGTAAAAACAAGGGCTACGTCTGTTATGCCTTCTCGGGATTGGATAGAGAAGCAAGGCGAATGGGTCTGGTGGTGAACGAGGACAAAACGAAGTATCTCCTGTCATCACACAAACAGTCAGAGCATACGCGTCTTGGCACCCACGTCACTGTTGACAGTTACAAGTTTGAAAAAGTAGACAACTTCGTTTATTTGGGAACCAGCATTAACATCAATAATAATGTCAGCCTTGAAATCCAACGGAGAATCACTCTTGTCAACAAGTACTACTTTGGGCTGAGTAGGCAATTGAGAAGTAAAGTCCTCTCTCGTCGTACAAAGATCACACTCTATAAGTCACTCATCATGCCAGTGCTGGTGTATGGCGCGGAGGCATGGACAATGAAAGCATCTGATGAGGCGGCTCTTGGAGTTTTCGAGAGAAAGATTCTGCGAAAGATTTACGGACCTTTACGCGTTGGTGATGGCGAATATCACAGACGATTTAACGACATACAACGATATAGACATAGTGCAGCGAATTAAAATTCAGCGGCTCCGCTGGCTTGGCCATGTCGTTCGGATGGACAGAAACGCTCCTGCTCTGAAAATATTCAACGCGGGCTGGTATGCTGGTAACAGAGGAAGAGGAAGGCCTCCTCTGCGTTGGAAAACCAGGTGGAGAAGGACTTGGCTTCACTTGGCATTTCCAATTGGCTTCAGTTAGCACAGAAGAGAAATGACTGGCGTGCTGTTTTGGACTCGGCCAAAATCGCTTAGGCGGTTACAGCGCCAATTAAGAAGAATAAGAAATAAATTACGAGATACACGCATTTGAAAGTGGCACAAAATCAAGCTACACATTTTTCGTTTACAGAAAATTTCGAAACTATCTGTTTGAGGGTTACCAAATCAACGGTAAATCAATTTATCGAAAAACAGAGTAAAGCATCGTTCACTCAAAATCGGTACGCGTTCCAGCAATTTCTGTACAGCTATTGTTGGAATGTATTAAAAAGTTGCAATGCAGACCGTTAGACAATAGATCTACCATTATGAGGTTTAAATTTCATAGTACTGGCTTTTTATTTGACAGTTTTATTCGCGTTGGAAGTTGCTGCTCAAAAAATAATGTTGAACAAATTCGTTGAAAATCCGACATTTTCGAGATCAAAAATCAAATTAAAATTAAATATACCAAAAACTTATAATTATCCTCCAAAAATCAATGAATAGATTCCTTCTGCTTAAACTAACGGGGTAAGCTAATCATTAAGAGACATCATTTCGCACCAGCTTAAGGATAAGGCTCTTTACCTGAATTAGGAAAAAAACGGCTTATCAGAAGGTCGCGCAAGAGAATTGGAAAACGGTTATCCACAGTTCAGCAAATGCAAGCTATGGCAAGACTTAAACCTTATCGAGTTATAATATATAAAATTCTGTTAGATTAAATACATTTTATAACAAGAACCGCACCCGTTTACCCCAATGTTCACACCAAATTTGGTATTTTATAATAATGACTAATAAAACATGTTTAAAACTTGACTTCGATCAACTCCCACGTTAAAAGTTTTAAGCTAAAAAGACACAGGGGGATATCGTCTTACAACTAAATCTATAGAAGTTGACAGTTGTCGAAAGGCTATGAAATGACAAGAGAATCGAGGCAGTCTCATTAAAACTCGATCAGACTCCACAATGGGTCATGTGACCCCAGAAATATGCTGGAAGGAGCGCTTACACAAAGTGTTATTTCATTGTATCATTTACTTTTTTTAAAGTGTTGGTTGGTTTTTAGGAAAACTAATTATTCACAGGTAACCTTAAACCAGTTTGAAGCCAATGATTTGAATAAAGTTCTGCAAGTCATCAATTTACGAATATGACCTATTTAAGTCAAATCGAAAAATACATGGTATTTTTTTAAAACAAAATTGGTAGAGATGCGCGAGCTGTGGAAAAACATAAACTAAAGATAGTTTAGTAGAGCAACTACACAAGTCTCTAGAACGGGTGTTCAGAAAAATTGTATCATTATCAAAGAAATTGTCTCTTATTTATTTATCCAAGCAAAATTTGAAACTTTCGCTAACATGTGTCTATAACGGAATGTTTTCTCTTTATTTTAACATATTAAATATTTTTTCCTGAAAACCTATTAAAACGATATAACCCATTTCATGCGTACCGATTTTGAGTGAACTATGCTTTATACAGTTTTTTACTCTGAAGTATTCTTTGTAAGATAAGAAGAAAAAAAATTAATTTGAAGCAAGTCAAGAAATTGACTTTTGACCACAAAATAGGCTCAAATTTCCAATAGTGCACTGTATAGGTTAAGCACTCGTTCAATGTTCTAAAAATTTAAAAAAATTTCAAGTAATAAAAACGATGGCTTAAGTTGACTATAGCTGTTTTAATGTTATTCCTAATACATATTCGCATTCGTATTCGCACATTCGCATTCGCGAATGTGAAAAATATGACATTCGAAACATCCCTGGTATGTACATACATATAGTGGTCCCCAAATAAAGGAATTGCAATATTTTTACCGGTTTTGACATTTGGCATTTGTTTTTTTGTTTATTTATTGTTTATTATTTTTTTATAAAAGTCTAGCTAGTATACAACTAACACCATCAGGCCGATTCTGAACAGAAACTCCCTGGGAGTTTTCTCTCTTCTCCCTTTCCTCCTATCATGAATAAAAATTCCCTGAGGATTTATTATATTAAATGGCGGAGTTGAGCTGTCAAAAAATTCGAAGTTCGAATTTCCTCCTCCCAAACATTCGGGGAAAATACTACCCCCTGGGAATTAATTATTGGAGGATGTCTTTCTAGGCAGAAACAAATTCACGGAGAGCAAACTCTCCGGGAATATTAAGAATTGGGCTGCATATAAATTCTGATTTCGAACTTTGTACAAAAATTAGAAAAATTCTGCTTATTTTCACCAAAATTTCAAACTTTTTAATCAGGATTTCGGTATGCAGTTTTGTAGACCCTTTAATTATAGTATAATGAAGTGCAAGTTTCAAGCTGCTATAAAATCACGTTAATTTTTGGCAATTTTTTTTTCTGCAGTGTTCTCCATATAAAACAAAATTTTCGAACATGCTTCTGTATGGAAAAAACGTGAAACACCTTCAACAAAAAAAATAATTTTTGTGAGCTGTCTGCAAATGCTTTTTGATGTTAGCTTTCGCTCCACCTGAACATATGAAAAGTAATTCCAAAGAATCGGCAAAATAAAATTATAGTTTAAAAAACCAAAACCTCGCTATTAAAATTTTCATTCGTACTGCCATCAGGCTACTTTAAGAATGGAAGTTTAAAGCAATTCCCATTCGTACTGTCATCAGGTATGTTACTTGAGAATGGAAATCGCTGCATCTTTTAAGCGCATCAATATTACATAGTTACATCCCGAGCTAATAAAAGCGAGGTAAAAAGGCCGATGCCAATGCCGATGCTCAATAGCCGATGCCGATGCCGATTAATCGGTCGGCCTCTAGATGCAAGCAACCATTTAACCACAAGAGGTGGAAATGATCTAGTATGCCACAATAAACAGCATATATTGCTTTAATAAACACTTAGTACAATTTTTATCTTGTTATTTTTTGTTTTCGAAACTTGATCTATGTTTTTTCTTGAGAAATAAATGGGGGTGGAAGCCAGTTGGATGCTTGTAGGACACATGGGCAATTCCATTGGGACTAGTGGGACATTTTACTCCAGAATGTGATCAATTGTGAATTTTAACTATGTCGTCGGAACTTATACAACAGCGAAAGATATTTTTTAACATAAAACGATAACTAATGTATAAAATTGCATTAGCAAAAATACAAAACGATTTCTTAGTTTTATGTAACTATCATTTGAATGAATGTGACTGATGGTACACTGAAAAGAACTCTATTTTACACTTGTGCAATCAAAGATGAATTTTAGCCAAAACACTTAATTTGTGTTGTAAAATATGAATTATAAGCTTTCGTTTTCAATAAAAATGAGGTTTATATAATCTTAATAGAAATATTAAAAATATTTCAAGTTGTGACTGGTGGGACATCTCCTTGTGACTGGTGTAAGGTAATTATGCATGATATAAAAGTTTCCATAGACAAAAATTACAACTTCTTTGCTTTTTTTAATATCTTCCCACAGGTTAATGAAATGTAGTCATTTAAAAAGAGGTTACTACTGAAATATAGATAATTAGGGCATATTTAAATTTATGTCGTTTTCCTCTTTTCATTGGAACGACCCATATGCAATCTGAAAGACCCATATGTATTACTATTTTTTGCCAAAGTAGAAGATTTTTAATAATAACTCATCTCCAGGTCTTGGTAATCACGAACACAACAGAAAAGAACTAAATAGCCAAATCGTCCAAGTATGTACTAGGGTGTTCGAGTATTCGCCTTTTTTACAAAACCGGGTTTCGAGTTATTCGAAAAATTGAAATTTGGAAAAAAACCGGTTCTCGATTTTGAAATCAAGAAAAAACCGCATAAACCGCTTTTTTACATAGTTTTCATACAGTGAAAATACATAGTTTTCCTACAGTGAAAATACTTGCTATATTGGTATGATGTCATGACTAAAAATTACAATAAAGCTATTAACAGCAGGGCTGCAAACCGGTTTTGAACCGAATCGGTTTTTGAACCGAACCGTCGCTTTTCTTCGGGCTTCGAACGGAACCACTAACCGAACCATTTTTATTTTGAAATTACAAAACCGAACCGAAAACCACTCAAAAAAATGGTTCGGTTCGGTTCAAAATCCATTCTTCAAGTTTTATAATACATACACAACTTTGTCTAAAAATGCAAAGGTATCGTAAAACTCCAAACATTTTTGAGTTTAATGAGTTATAATTTTCATATAAAAAAATTCTTGAAATCTTTTTATATGGAAGAAACTGCATATCACCGGCAGCAAAAAAAAATTAAAAAATCGGTGCGAATTTTAAGATATGTTATTCAAACTGGCACTTAACATATTATATTAGTTTTTTTAGTTCTGATTAAAAAGTTTGAAACTGCTTATAATGGAATCTTATTTGAAGTTTGCATATTTTTTCTGATTTTCGTACAAAGTTTGAAATTTGGACTTATATGGTTGTTGTTATATAACGAGCTATACTTTTGTAAAAGAAATAATGAACATTGAACCAATAGAAGAAAACTAGTCCAATATTGAACTCTTAATATTTTGACCGAGTGTAAGCTCCAACCTACCAAAAATGAGGGTTTCAACATCAAGCCAAGATTTTGAGTGTCTATGCGACAAGACTCACAACTTGTCCAAATCTTTAAAAAATGTATTAAAATTGTTCTAATTTTGCCATGATCGCGTTGATTTTAAATAATTTTTTTTGTTGAAGAAAATCCGTGAAAAAATTGCCAAAACTTAACTTAAACCTTAAAAATTTTTTCTTGAAATTCTTATTAAGAGTGTTGGCAATTAAGTTGAAACTTTGAAAAATTTTCATAATTATTGCACAAAGTTTCAACCTTCGATTTATTCGGTTTGCGTTAGACTCTCTTCTTCTTCTTCTTTTTTGACGCTGTAAACGCCTAAGCGATTTTGGCCGAGTTCAGCAAAGCACACCAGTCGTTTCCCCTCTGTGCCAACTGACGCCAATTGGAAACGCCAAGTGAAGCCAAGTCCTTCTCCACCTGATCTTTCCATCGCAGTGGGAGCCTCCCTCTTCCTCTGCTACCACCAGCGGGTTCCGAGTGGAATACTTTCAGAGCTGGAGCGTCGGTGTCCATTAGAACGACATGGCCAAGCTAGCGGAGCCGCTGTTTTTTAATTCGCTGACCTATGCCATGTCGTTGTAAAGCTCATACAGTTCATCGTTCCATCGTCTGCGGTACTCGCCGTCGCCAACGCGTAAAGGCCCGTAAATCTTCCGCAAAATCTTTCTCACAAACACTCCAAAAGCCGCCTCATCGGATGTTGTCATTGTCCATGCTTCTCCGCCATATACCAGCACGGGCATGATGAGTGACTTATAGAGCGTGGTTTTCGTACGTCGAGAGAGGACTTTACTCCTGAAGTGCCTACTCAGTCCAAAGTAGCACTTGTTGTGATTCTGCGTTGGATTTCAATGCTGACATTATTATCGGTGTTAATGCTGGTTCCCAAGTAAACGAAATTCTCTACTTTCTCGAAATTGTAACTGTCAACAGTGACGTGGGTGCCAAGGCGCGAATGTGCTGACTGTTTGTTTGATGACAGGAGATACTTCGTCTTGTCCTCGTTTACCACCAGACCCATTCGCTTTGCTTCCCTATCCAACTTGGAAAAGGCAGAACAGACTTCGCGGTTTTTGTTACCGATGACGTCGATGTCATCGGCATAAGCCAGCAATTGCACGCTCTTGTAGTAAATTGTTCCTGAGCGGTTCAGTTCTGCAGCTCTTATTATCTTCTCCAACATCAGATTAAAGAAGTCCCAAGAAAGGGAGTCGCCCTGTCTGAAACCCCGTTTTGTGGCGAATGGCTCGGACAGGTCTTTCCCAATTCTGACGGAGTTGGTGGTACGCCCAACGTCATTTTACACAGCCGTATGAGTTTTGAGGGGATGCCAAATTCAGACATAGCGGCGAATAGGCAACTCCTTTTAGTGCTGTCAAAAGCGGCTTTGAAGTCGACAAATAGGTGGTGAGTATCGATCCTTTTCTCGCGGGTCTTTTCCAAGATTTGGCGTATTGTGAGTACCTGGTCTATGGTGGATTTGCCAGGTCTAAAGCCACACTGATAAGGCCCAATCAGTTTATTGACGGTGGGCTTCAGTCTTTCACACAATACGCTCGATAAGACCTTGTAACCTATGCTTAGAAGGCTGATCCCGCGGTAGTTGGCGCGAATGGCGGGGTCACCTTTCTTGTGGATTGGGCGGAGCACACTTAAATTCCAGTCGTCGGGCATGCGTTCATCTGATCATATTCTGCACAAGAGTTGATGCATGCACCTTATCAACTCCTCGGCGCCGTACTTGAATAGCTCAGCTGGCAGGCTGTCAGCTCCAGCAGCTTTGTTGTTTTTCAGCCGCGTTATTGCTATACGTACCTCGCCATAGGCAGGCGGTGGATTGTCGACTCCGTCATCATTGCCTGCGGGCTCGGGGTCTTCTTCCCCACAACTTTCCGAGCTGCTACCATTCAGTAGGGCGGAGAAGTGTTCCCTCCATAATTTAAGTACGCTCTGAACATCGGTAACTATGTCGCCATTGTTGTTCTTACAGGAGTACGCCCTGGTCTTGAAAGCTTCCGTAAGTCTCTAAACTCTTAGGTAAAATTTTCGGGCATTCTTCCTGTCGGCCAGCATTTCAGCCTCTTCCGCTCACGTATTTCGGCCTCTTCTTATTGCGGCAAATACGTCTCGCTTCCCTCTTCAGATCCCTATAGCGGTCCCACATAGCGCGCGTTGCGCTCGATCGCAGCGTGGCCTTGTAGGCGGAATCTTTTTCTCTGCAGCTTCCTGACACTCCTCATCGTATCAGTTGTTCTTTCGGGCTCGCTGAAATCCAACTACTTCTTCGGCAGCGGTACTTAATGAGCGCGAAATGTGGTTCCACTGCTCGCATATGTCGGTTTGTTGAAGAGTGTTCTCTGAGAGCAGGTGTGATAGTCGAGTAGCGAAAGCGCTGGCTGTCTGTTGTGATTGCAGCTTTCCGACGTTAAGCTTTCCTTGCATATTTGGGCGCACATTTTTTGCTGCACAGAGGCGGGTACGTATCTTGGCTGCAACAAGATAGTGGTCCGAGTCGATGTTTGGACCTCGGAGTGTGCGCGCGTCTAAACCACTGGAAGCGGGCCTTCCGTCTATCACAACATGATCGATTTGGTTTCTCGTTTTTCGATCCGGAGACAGCCACGTAGCTTGGTGGATCTTTTTATGCTTGAACCTAGTACTGCATACTACCATGTTTCGGGCCCCGGCGAAGTCGATCAGCCTCAATCCGTTTTCGGACGTTTCGTCGTAGAGGCTGAATTTTCCGACGGTGGTTCCAAAGATCCCTTCCCTGCCCACCCTGGCATTGAAGTCGCCAAGCAGGAGGCAGCGCTTGTATGTGCGCTCCAAGCGCTCATAGAAGAGATCCTTTCTCTTCCGTCGGGGCATGTGCGCAGATGAGCGAGATGTTGAAGAATCTCGCTTTGATGCGGATTGTGGCTAGACGCTCGTACACCGGGGTCAACGACAATACTTGGCGACGGAGTTTCTCTCCCACTACAAATCCAATACCGTATTTGCGCTCCTTTACGTGGCAACTGTAGTAGACGTCGCAAGGCCCCAGACATTGCTTGCCTTGCCCCGTCCAACGCATTTCTTGGATGGCGGTGATGTCAGCTTTTGTCCTTACGAGGACATTAACCAGCCGGACAGAGGTACCTTCCCCATTAAGGGTCCGGACATTCCAGGTGCATGCCCTCAAATCGTAGTCCTTTAAACGTGTGCCGTGGTCGTCATCATAAGGGCGGGTCTCATCCGAGGCTTTGCCTTGCTTCTTCACTGGAAGTGGTTTTTACGTGGCGGGTCCCAAGTCCAGGGCACAACCCATTGCTAGGACGGGGGTGGTTTCGCAACCAAATACACGTTTATATAGCGAGCCGCTTGCTTCAAGCAGACATCCGCTTGCAGCCGCACCTACTGGTGAACAGACGCTGCAGACTTCAGTGAGCCCTTAAACCGAATAAGTCGGAGTGGCCCCACCGAAGCTCCCTCTCTTTCTGCCGTGACCCAAGGCTCCATTCGGATTGGTTACTGCATCTCGCACATGGGTTACTCACGTTGCCCAGAGTGCGCGAACGAGGACGCAAGAGTCGGGATTGGGTATAGCCATGCAACTGTAACTGCATACCCAGCGCAACGACTATACCCTATTGCACTCCATGCGTTAGACTATACTTAAGAAAATAAACATTAAATAAAAAACAAAATAGCCATAATTGTTAAAATGTCGTGTCCCTGTTTATTTTCCACCTCTATAAATGTGGATATTTGAATTTGATCTCAATAACAAAACCTTTAATTTTTGTATACATATGTAGATTTTTCATATTTTTGTAATATTTAAATCCTTTAGCATTAAAAAAATTTAACCATTTGAACCGAACCGAACCGCGGTGCAGCAATACTCATGAAGGGGTTCTTGAACCGGCACAAGCTGTTTCTAAAGACATATATAACTTTGCCTGCAAAGCGCTAGACGCAAACGGTATGCCGCAAAGAACGCCAAGAAAACAATATTGTTCTGCTTTTTTACTCGTCAAAATTGCTGTGGATTTTATATATTTTGCTTTAAAAATACCAGCAATGTAATTATGTTTTATATTTCTACATCAAAACTCGAATTTGGAAAAAACAAAATTTATATATTAACGAAATTCCATACAAATCTATTCCTCCCTACTGCTCTATATGTTTCTCAACCGATTTGAATGCTTGTTCCTTTGTTCAAAAGGTGTTTGAAAGAGGAGGTGCGCTTTTTGTTTGTTTTTCCGGTAGGTGTCGCAGGAGTCGAGTTAATCCGAAAAATTTCATATATGGTCCGATTTGCTTCAAATTCAAAATACGTATTACTAACATCAAGAGAAATATATTTGCAAAAAATGGACCCGATAGGTAGGTTGAATGATTGTTCTTTTGCTCGAAAGGTGTTTAAAGAGGAGGTGCGCATTTTGTTTGTTTCACCGGTAGAGGGGGCAGGAGTCGATGTACTCCGAAAAATTTCATTTACGGTCCGATTTGCTGCAAATTCAAAATACGTGTTACTAACATCAATAGAAATATACCTACAAGAAATGGACCCGATAGGTGGCTCCAGAGATTTTTTCAAATTTCCGTATAAGCCTATGAATGCCTAACGCTAACGAAATCCCATACAAATCTATTCCTCCCTACTGCTCCTATGTTTCTCAACCGATTTGAATGACTGTTCTTTTGTTCGAAAGATGTTTTGTTTTTCCGGTAGGTGGCGAAGGAGCCGAGTTATTCAGAAAATCTTCATTTATGGTCCGATTTGCTTAAAATTCAAAATACGTGTTACTAAAATCAATAGAAATATACCTACAAGAAATGGACCCGATAGGTGGCTTCAGAGAGTTATTCAAATTTCTGTATAAGCCTATAAATACCTGCTTTGGTTTCACCATCTATTATCTATATATTAATACGCTAACAGCAGAGAAAACCGAGGTAATACTCCTAACCAAGAAGCGTATTCCCTTAGAAGTGAGCATGAAACTGACCGGCATTACTTTAAAGACGCAAAGAGTAATAAAGTACTTAGGCGTAAGGCTAGACCCCAGGCTAACGTATTGGGCACAAATGCGGCATTCAGCCGCAAAAGCAGCAAAGGTAACGGCTTACCTAAGCAGATTAATGGCCAATATTGGTGGACCGACCCAAAGTAAAAGAAAACTTCTAATGGCCACAACCTTGAATATTTTGCTATACGGAGCGGAGATCTGGGCTGACACCCCACAGAAAAAAAACCCTTGCAAGACACTTTCTAGAGCTCATCGCACAGCAGCTTTAAGAGTAGCCTCTGCGTACCGTACAGTATCCGGCGAGGCAATACTAGTTATAAGCGGAACGGTTCCCATTGACCTGCTAGCAGCCGAACGCAAGAAAATGTGGGAGTTTAAGGCGCAAACGAATCCAAGTGCCAACGAAAGGGAAAGAGTAAGAGACGAGACACTAAGACTATGGCAAGATAGGTTTCAAAACGAAAGCCGCGGCAGATGGACGGCTAGGCTAATAAAAGAACTAAAACTGTGGACCCAAAGAGAACATGGCGAAATAAACTATTACGTCACACAAATGCTGTCTGGGCATGGTTACTTTCGCAAATACCTGTATAGAATGGGAAAAGCCGAAGAGCCGTGTTGCATATACAGCGACGCAGAAGAAGACGATGCCGATCACACTTTTTTCAGATGCAAAAGATGGGAAACCGAGCGCAATAATCTGCAAGACCTTGTAGGACCAATTAATCCAGATAACGTCATCCAAGCCATGCTACATAGCGAAACTAACTGGAAGAACATAGCTAAATATGCAGAATACTTACTTAGCGTCAAGAAGCGGGACCTGGACGCAGGTGCACCGAGGGAACTTTAGTTAATGAGAAATATGGAACGCCACCCTGAAGCAATGCGATTAGTGGTCCCAGGGTGGGCGACGGTTCCACTTCGGGGGGAGTGTTTTAGTCTCCGGACATACCATTGTTGTGACGACAGCTTTGATGATGCAATAGGCATTTTCGACCCCCTGCCCGCGAAAAAAAAAAAACTACGCTAACGAAGTCCCATACAAATGTACTCCTCCCTACTGCACCTATGTTTCTCAACCGATTTCTATGATTGCTGCTATAACTTCTACCGCTTAAGCTTTTTTGTTTTTTTAATTTTTCTTAACAAACAAATCGTGGTACAAAGCTCAATAATACTATTGAAATATATTGTTCTTTTGTTCGAAAAGTTTTTCAAAGGGGAGGTGCGCATTTTATTTGTTTTTCCCGGTAGGTGGTGCAGGAATCGAGTTTTCCCAAAAATTTCATTTACGGTCCGATTTGCTTCAAATTCGAAATACAGCATAACATTAGTATCAATATACCTGCCAAAAATGTATGTAATATGTCGCTCCACAGCCGAGTTTGTATGAACCGAAAATGCATTTTTCCCCCAGGGCGATGTCCTAGTATCGAGAAATGAAGGTGATTTAATATGAAATTTTTGGGACTTTTTGGATACATTAGAATGCTCATTACATATTAAACAGTAATTGGATGTAAAACTCATAAGAAATACATTCGATTATTTATCACGCATGGTATGCATTACTACTTTTCCCACTGGGTAACATCATAAAATTAATGCACCTAACTGAGATATATTGTACCGAAAAAAGTTACATTATTCGTTTGTAGTTTGTTTTATTAATTTTATTTCAAACATTAATACAAAGATGGATGTCCTTTAAACTTGATTAGGTTTTTTTAACTGAGCTTATATCTAAAGACTCAGGGGCAGCGAAACGCCAAGTACCCGGGTGGGTAGTTCTGCTGGTGGCAAATGTATACAAGTAAAGAAAATAGGTGGTCGATGTAATTGAGAAAGTTAACAGGTTTCGTTAGAAAAATTTATTGCTTCGTGTATAATACATTTAGTTTTCATTCATACTTTATAATTTTATTTCTGCAGTGAAAATACGGACATTCGTTTTGAATTTCGAGAAATGAAGTCGTTTATGAGGATTTCTACATCTAACATATCAACTGCTTATCGATAAGAATGCGATATTGCTACATGGTTGAGCCGTTTTTGGTGCGTTGTCGAGCGTAAATAATTTTTCACCCTGCGCAAAACAGAAAAGCTGCTTTCGTGATAGCATGACGACCCTGGAATTGTAACAAGTAATCTAATGAAGCGTACATATCGTTTTCACGAAAAAATTGCACAACGTCTTTCACAGATCCTGCATTTTCCTATTTGCGCCTCATTATGCACAGAGCCATATCTTTATCGCTACTGAGTCTGCATTAGTCGAAATCACCATTATAAAACGTGATGATTTCCTTCAAATCTACTGTCTCGCGAAGAATGAACTTTTCTAAAGATTTATAAAACGTTTTCGATTCAGTATCAAATCAACTTGTCAGGGAGCAAATAACTTGGGTCAAAAATTTCATAATATATCTTCCGAAAATACTCTTGAGGTGTGGTTAATACAGGATTTTCAATTGGACTTATTTTTCTTCTAAAAAATTTCAGGTGGGTAGTACTACCCACCATACCCACCTCTTCCGCCGCCCCTGTATAGACTATAGTCTAATGGAAATCGAAGAAGCTTTGTTTTTGTCTAATTTTGACAACAACTGGCGAAAAAGACAAAAAACTCACTTTGCGAAGTTTACTTCTTTATGCAGCTTTTTATAAAGTAACAGGAGGGTCTGCTAATTTATGCGATTCCTTTTAAAGGGTGCAGAAAGTCTAGAGAAAGTAATAAGAATCGACGTATGTAACTTCGAAAGCATTTTAAATATATTTACAGAAATCAAATGACGAATATGGGTCAAATAGCTACCCAGTGGGAAAATGTATTGTATAGTAATCGAAAAAATAATCAGTAAAACAACCCTTTTCACATTCGGAAATGCATTTTTTCCCCAGGGCGATGTCCTAAGAAAAGTGGGGCATACAATTTTGCATCGAGATATGTGTTTTAATATAAAATTGTTGGAACTTTTTGAATACATTAGAACAGAGGTGGGCACTTTTTTTGGCCCGCGAAGCAGTCAAAGTGCGAGCGAGGGCTAGAGAAAAGGAAAACCAGTTTACGGGAGGAAGTGTATGAAAAGTTACGAAAAAAATATTTGAGTAGTCCACTTGCAAAGTGCGCTATGTAAAATTTTTCCATTTTTAGTTTTTGGTGGGTAACGTACCAGTATTTAAAGTAGTTTCATGTCCATATACAACCTAGTACAAAATAGTCGTATATTCCGAAAAACGCATCAAATGTTAACTGCTCTTGCAAAAGTCGCTATCATACTTGATCATAAACTTTCAAAAGTCTCCATCTTCTGATAAACTTAGAAAACTGCTTTAGGTCGTGTAGATTGGTAATGTTATTTTATGTTATGTTATGCTATGTTATAATGTTCTTAGGCTTTTATTTATCAAAATTTTCAGGTAATAAAGAAAAAGATTCAATTTAGATTTTACTTGTTGACGTAGTCGTTTTTTAAATTTATAGCTTATTATCATAAAATCACATAACGCTGTTTGCAAGTGGACTAGTCATTTATATATGTACATATCTCCAAACCACATGTTCATCGCAGAACGGCTGCGGTGAAGTGTTGCCAAACATGGGCTTTTCCTACCAAAACTGGTAGGTTTTTTTCCATTTGATAAGTTGGTAGGCTAGATTGGATTTTGGTAGGTTCCGCGACAATAATAGTTATTTGCGAAAAATATAAAATATGTATATGAGACATTCTTTTTCATATCGGACACACTTTCGATTGGCTTAAAATTTTTTTTATGGGTTCTCTACATGAAATGAGCTAACACGTGTTCGAGAATTTTTTTTTTCTTTTTTTTCCTTCGGAGATATGATCTGTCAAAGTTTCCTTTTTTTCGTGATTCTGACTAATCATGTACTTCTTCAAATCGTTATATCTCGGGTTCTGCGTATCGTAGAGACTTAAGCTTAACGTCGTTTTAAAGCTAAAGAAACGGGCTTAATAGTTCTATAAGGTGGTCAAGATTGTCCCATAGCTAACTTAGCTATTAACAGTTGAACTATTTGAAGTTGATTTGCATAGTGAAAACCAGTAAATTAGGGATTTAAAATTATACCATCGTAATCCTTGTTTAATTCTGTATAAAAGACGTGGTTCAAAAAAATGGGCGTTTTTCAAGAACTATTTTAAAAATATTTTTGTTTATGACGAGATGGTTTATTTTGTGAGAATAAACAATTTTTTTTAATTTGTTTTTGTTTAGCTGAGGGAGAGCGGGAGACCAGTTTTAGAGTTGTTGTCTAGTTAGAGTAGTAGAGGAGGTAAAGGTAATCCCGCGAGTGTTTCTGTATCCATATGCCTGATGTGCGCGAGATGGAGAGCGAGTGAGCTATGCGGGCAGGCTGATGAAGCGGTAGCGCAAGATGTGACCCTTTCACCACGTATTCATTGGGGGACTCCTTTGGAGGAGTCATGCCCTTGTTGCCGTAGGCTGCTGTGCAATGAGCTGGGATTTATTCAGGGGTGCATTCATGCAAAGCCCCAGTGTGGTTTGTAAGCAGTAGCTCAAACCCATGCCTAGGGTTGAATCGATACAAGTAAATACAAGTAAATACTCGATACTTTTCTTTTGATACCAAGTATTTTTTTACTCGATACCTTTTTGTTCGGTATCGAGTAAGTATCGAAAAAAGTACTTGGTATCGAAAGAGTAATTTCTACTACTTTTATCATTGCAACAGCAACTCAACAAATGACGCCCGTAATTAGAGTTTTCGCGAAAAGTGCGGTCATGTAGTAGCGAAAGTAGAAATCGCTTGTCTGGAAAGCATTTAGAAAAGTTGTTGTTTCTTGGCAGTGTGCCCCAAAAGCTATTTTTTTCATAAATATTTTGTGAATAATATACTTATATGAAGTCAAATATGTAATTATAACTAATATTGTTCCTCAGCAATGTACCAAAAGAAACAATAAAATTTTTTTCATAAATAGTCTGTAAATGATGCAGTGCGCTGTATACTTATAGGGGTGACCTGACCTTATGGATAAGTGTCGGATTTTAATTTTTATTTTCAAATTAATTTTAGTTACTTTTTTATAAAAAATATAGTTAATTCTATGACAAAAACCATGTAAGTCCAAGTTTCAAATTTTGTACAGAAATTAAAAGAAAACCAAAGTTTCACCAAAATTAAACACTTTTTATTCAGAATAAAAAGTGTGGAATTATGATGAAAACGTACTAACGCAAAAGAGAAGGCACAAGTTGTCCCTTCTTATTTTTACGTTCTTTGATGAAACTTTGTTGATTTGCTCTTAATTTTTGTACAAATTTTTAAACTTGGATTAACAAGGTCTTAGTTATGGAATGAACTATATTATTTATAAAAAAAGTGAATAAAACTAATTTGAAAATAAAAAAAGAATAATAAAAATCCGAAACTTATCCATATTGGGTGACCTATACACTCATACGACTTAAAAAATTATAACCAATACTGTTCCTTGGTAATGTGCCACAAATATTAATTAATAATTATTTTGTATTCTTACTAAAAACTTAAATATATACGTTTTCTATACCTGTAACTTTACTGGCTTTTTATTTGATTTTGATATACATTGTTTTAAACCATGATAAGACGTAATCATACGACCTTTTACAACAACAAGTAATTTTTAGCAAAAAAAAAACCGACTTCAACTCCCATATAAAAAAAAAAATATATATATATATATCTCATGATCCACTGATCGGATCTCAACCAGATTAGTATGGGATCACCTCTGAGACACTACCTTTCCGATGCAAAAAGAATCGAAATCGGTTGACGTGGTCCAAAGTTATGCGGTAACATACATAAAAAAAAAAATAAAATAAAAAATATTCCGACGAACTGATAACCTCCTCCTTTTTTGGAAGTCGGTTAAGAAAGGGAAGTATCTCTCGAAAGAGAAGATGAAAACAACTTAAGTAGGTACTCGATACTTTGCCGATACTGAGTAGGTATCGATTAGTGATAGAACGATACGAGTACCGAGTACACAATATCGATACTTTTCATGAGTACTGAGTAGTATCGAGAACTCGATACTTTTTGACAAGTACTGAGTAAATATCGCGAATGCCGAAAAGTATCGACGAGTTAAGAACTGTTTTAAGTATTTTTTTGTTTTTTAATTACTCAATAAACATTGTGACGAACGTTCGAAAATTAATTTCAATATCCAATATGAATGTTATGAAAATTAACACAAAGCTCATTTACTTCAATACTGTCATAACTCAAAAAACGAAACCCCGAGAAAAATGCGTATAAAGTTTTAATTTTACATATTGTCACCCTCATGCCAGAAGCATGAGTGTGCAAATTTATCAGCTTTGAGTTATTTGGTTGACTTGGTTAGCTTTTTGATGTTTTACGTTATACCAAAACCCAGAATACCATGCGTACACGGAAAGCACAAATCGACCCCTTTGCGCAAAATTATCGTATGTTACAAAAACAAAATTTTACAGGAAAGTATTTGTTGTATTTTTCTCTGCTTTGGCTATCACCATCAATACCAAAGTTTAGATTTGCCGAGATAATTGAGAAATATAACTAAACGCAAGATATTTTGTAGAAAGGTCTCTACATCCTAATTTCTTAGCACATATGATATTTTCGCCGACAAGAAAAAAATCATTGTCACATACGATAAAATTTACAGTCAATTTTTGGGGTACACGGTCAAAATATGGGGTTTAATTTTTAAACCGCGGTGGGACTACTGCCTTTTTTAATCTTTTACAGTCTACTTAGTAAACCAGTCAATGGTTTTAAGCAATTTTTAATATATTCTGGTTTAAATTTTAGTCGTTTTAGTTAGTTAGTAGTTAGTTTTAGTTTAGTTTAGTTTAAAAATCAAACCAAAATGCTTTAATTCTAGTTTGTAGGTTTCATATATAGAAAATTTAGTTTAAAATCTAAACCGAAATAGAAAATGTTTGCACACAGCGAAATGTGGTGCTGGTTCAAAGTCAACATATGAAAGCACATTTACATGCGTGGCTACCAAGGCCGTCCGGCCTCAATCCCCATCCGACGGAGGGACTTGGAAGGTTTGTTTTTTAAACAGAATTTAGTTTGGTCATATATGTACAGTGAAACCCGCTTAAACCTTAAAAATTAATAAATAAACATAACTGGCAAACAATATCATTTTGAATTTGGTACAAAATATGTCCAACTTTGACTTTTTAAACAATTTAATTCTTGTAAAAATGACATACCACGGAACTAAATATTTTTTTAATCAAGTTTTTCTTTATTTGTTTATGTGTTTAAATAATGCTACGATTTTGTTTTTAAACTATGTATACTAAATTAAATGTTGTTATTCAAGTATTTATGTATGTTACAAAGAAGATGTAACTACATCAGTAATTATGTTGGCTTAAGTACCCGCATCGAGGTACTTAAGCGGGTTCTTTTAAGTACCCAACCCGCCTAAGTACGTCAAAAAGCTGACATTTATCGTGAGGTACTTAAGCGGGTTTTACTGTAGTCCAAAAAGTTTAAAATTAAAACCGAAATTTTTAACCGTGTAGCTATTGTGATTTAAGGGGTAGTATTTGAACTGGTGATGCGTTATAGGTTGTAAAACAAAGTTGCATCAAAAAGTCAATTTCGTAAAAAATGTAACATACGACAATTTTGCGCAAAGGGGTCGATATTATTTTACAATTTCAATTGCATAATTGTAGAGATAACTTGATTTCCCAAAACTTTCATTTCTACATATTCATGTTTGTGGCATACGGGCGACGATATGTATACTCCCATACTAATAATTAATACATATTTTGTTCTAGGATACTGGTAATTGACTGAGTTATAAAATTTTTACACAACCTAGAAGAAAATGTGGCGGTCATTTCAACGTTGGCTTCGGCTAAAAATATTTAAATAATTGAAAAACGAATGTCTTGCTTCACCTTTGATAATGAATGGTGGAAGAGGGTGGTATTCCGACTCGAACACTTGGGCACTCTCCAGCATAAGGCAGCCGTCGTTAGCCCATGTATTTTTACGAAAAAGAGCTTATCTTTCCAACAGAGAATGGGCTTCATCCCATTTTCTTCTCGTCTTCTACATTTGCATTTCATTTTCAAAGTAAAGTTCTTTCTAAATACATATACGCGTCAAACAATCACAAAATATTTGCTTTTAAAAACTTGAAATAAGCTTTTTGCTATACACATTTAATTTACGCATGTAAAACTAATCTTATTGGAAGTTTATTTCAAAAACTCCTTTAGATCAGATTAAAATTATTCACAGCAGCCACTATTCAATTTACAAATAGGAAGAGGTGAAAAAGCAAAGCTAGGGACACGAATTTCGATACGATACGATACCATATCGATACTTTTGGCATTCGATACCGATATTTTCTATTCGCTAGTTTGAAAACGATATTTTTTGGAATCGAGTACCAGAACCCTAGTATCGTATCGAATGTAATAAACTCACTGTTCAATATTATTGCATAGTCTTTTACTTTCAAACTACCTTTTGCAGCCCTGTAAAGTTGTACTGAACATTTAATTGTTTACCTTTTGCAGCCCTGTGATGACAACTGAATTCTGAATTTTTAAAGAAAAGACACGCGGTTTTTCACTTAACCTTAATTTTATACAAGGATAATGTTATTAACAATTCTTCCGGATATAAATTGGGCTTTTAAGAGCAGAAATGTGTAATATAGTTAGGATTGCATGTGGTGGAATTTGAACCCGCGACTTCGGTGTTTTAAGACAACACCTCAATCTCTACGTGTTGTTACACAATATGTTAGTGTTTGACCGAGATTCTCCTCCGATTTGTAAAGTGCGCCTTAAGTTCTGAACACCTTAAAAAACGACGAGCGAAGGGCCACAGCTTCCAATTTGTTATCTTCATTGTCTAAACGCTTTGTCGATGGCGACATGATTTTTTTGAATGCGTCGGCGACATCATGAATTTGTACGAGTTTGACATAAAAGAAGAGGAAGAACCTTATCTGTCGCTGGAAAAATAGATATAGATCTAATCTGGCCACAACCACAGTCGTCGCGTAGCGCGGTCGGTGCCAAAATAATTATCTACATAAGAGTACGTGTTAAAATAATTTGACAGCTATGGTCCATAGCTCGTCGTTTTCATTATGTTCGGGCTATTAATGTTGTGGCACAAAAAGGGTCCCTACAGTTTTATGTCGACTTTGAACACCGATTTTGTTTTAATGGGAAGCTGTTTTTCATTTTCAAGCTTTGGGCACTTCTAATCATTACACCACAGCGGCCTATATACGAGACCTATAAGGGCCATTCACATACAACTTTCCTCGCTTTGCTTGACAGTTCAAACTTTGACAACAAAGCGCGAAACGCAGAAGGTATGCTACAATAAACGCTTTGACAGCTTTTGCGTTCTCCTTTTCCTCCATATTTTTTATCTGTAAAATAGATAGCAATATAATAATATGCATTAATAATGGCAATAAAAATTCCTATTTACTCTATTTTTGTCATTAAATGCAAATGCAAGCGCACAAGAAAAGACAAATGTAGACAGCTGATTGCCAAAGCGGGCAAAAGTTGAGAGTTGCCCAAGATTTTGCTTCGTTTTGCTTTGCTTTGCTTCAAACGTTTTTTATGTGAGCATACTCATGCATATGCCTACATCGATCTTATATGTCAAAGCAAAGAACTATCAAGCAAAGCGAAGAAAGTTGTATGTGAATCAGCCTATATTCATATAAATTTTTTGGTATCGATATTTGGAATATCGAGTCTTTTTATTCCGATATTAAAAAGCGATACTTTAAATGAGTACCATATCGATACTTTCTGTTCGATATCGTGTCCCTAAGCAAAGCAATCTGATTTTTGTTTACTTTTTGCTTGCAAGTACGAGTATTATCGATACTTTTTTCCAAGTATGAGTACTGGCATCGATTCTTTTTTAGATTACTCTATATGAGTACTAGTATCGATACTTTTCTAAAAAGTTCTATCACTAGTATCGATACTTTCAGTACTCATTAGAGTGATACCTTAGTGGTATCGATTGAACCCCACCCATGCCAAAAATTACTCCGGGAGTGGAGTGTGGGTGATGCTTAACGCACCGTGTGATTGCCAAGCTGGGTTAGAATTGACCATAGCTGAAAATGCCAGCGACTTATCACTTCACTAAGTTCAGCGAAGAGATATTTGAGAATTGCATAAAAAATTCATACCCAAATAAGAACTTACTTTCAAACAAAGGTGCGTGTGTTTGTTCGCTGCACTTGGTTTTGGGCGGGAGCGCAATACAAGTGCATGTGTGTGTTCGCTGCACTTGGTTTATGCGAGAAATGCAATATAAATGCGTGTGGGTGTTCGCTGTTCTTTGTTTATGCGGGAAATGCATAAGTCCTTAAACAGTCTTCGAAAACTTATGATGAGGTATATTTAGAAAGGTGTTAAACATTGGGTTTTTGCAAGAATTTAAATTTTATTGCAGATTCCGATAGAATACCTAGCCAGGTATAATATTTGTACGGCAAGATTTTTCTGTAAGGCGACACACTCCATGAAATGGCCATGGCAATTGCAGGACTAAAGTTAGCAAAAAGAAAGATTTTATTGCGTATTTCGGCGGAATATCGCTTCGTTAACAAAATTTGTTCCACAACTTTTCGATCAAAAAATATTCTAGAAATGGGCGTGGCTATATTAAAACCAAAGTTCAAAAATTTAGACTTTATTGTGGATTTCGCCAGAATATCTATATGGACTGAAAAAGTTGTGCAACGAATATTGTTAACAAAGCGATGTTCTGCCGAAATCCACAATAAAATCTGCGTTTTGCTAACTTTAGTCCTGCAATTGCCACGCCCATTTCAAGGGTTTTCCGCCTTAAACAAAAATCTTGCCGTACAAATATTATATCTGGATAGGTATTTTATCGGAATCCGCAATAAAATTTTACTTTTTGCAAAAATCCGATGTTTAACACCTTACTAAATATATCTCAACATAAGTTTTTGAAGACTGTTTAAGGATTTATGCATTTCCCGCATAAAGGCTGGTATGCAGCTCTCAAGAAATCGGTCAAGAAAACTTTGCCATTATTTGGTGTGTGTGTCCAAGGAATTTTGACATTTTTGATACTTCACAGCCTGTTGCCTCACTCTTTTCTCAAGAAATAATGGAACGGGCATATATTTCTGTTGCAAACCTGGTTTGCCTTGTGCTCTTTTTTAACAAAAAACTTTAGAAAACCGTAGTAAAAAGCGTAGCAAATTTCTTAAGAACTGCGTACTGCCTGAAGGAAATTTGACTCAAGAAAATTTCTTAGCCATTTCTTGTACGTCATTTTTTATGGAATTTTAGCTTTTCTTGAGAACTGCATACTGGCCTTAAACAAAGTACAGCGAACACCCACACGCATTTATATTACATTTCCCGCATAAACCAAGTGCAGCGAACACACACACGCACTTGTATTGCACTCCCGCCCAAAACCAAGTGTAGCGAACAAACACACGCACTTTTGTTTGAAAGTAATTCGCTCGTTCTAATTGGGTATGCATTTTTTATGCAATTCTCAAATATCTTTTCGCTGAACTTAGTGAAGTGATAAGTCGCTGTCATTTTAAGCTATGGTCAATGCTAATGGTCTGATTATGCATACTTCGCATAACTTCGCACAACTTCGCATAAACTTCAAACTGTAATTACGTATGTATTTTGTATGTATTCCATTACCCAGAAATTAGCAGAACTTGTAAAAACTTAGCGATCTGTTGGGTTTAGATTTTGCTTCACATTTTCTTAAGTTACACTTTTAGTGCACTGATACAAATAGTTGTGCGAAGTTATGCGAAGTATGCATAATCAGACCCTAACCCAGTTTTCAAAAAAAAATTACAAAAAGTTGTTGATTCTCACAAATTAAACCATCTCGTCACTAGTGATAGAACTTTTTCAAAAAGTATCGATACTAGTACTCATTTAGAATACTCTAAAGAAGAATCGATGCCAGTACTCAGACTTGCAAAAGAGTATCGATAATACTCGTACTCAGCGATGCCAGGTTGACGTTTTTAACGTTATTTGGACGTTTTTTGTATCCTGTTGACGTTCGGACGTTTTTTGTGTAAAAATTACGTTTTTTAACTTCCCAGTAATTTTTCTCTGTTACTAAATCTTGTAAGTAGAACTAATTTTGAATTATTTTCTTAACAAATTTTTACAAGTTTTTTTTTCGTAGCACTTTTCTACAAAATATATTTATTCTTTGGACACAGATGATTTAACTATGATGCAAATCAAGCGTACGCGCATTTTTTTGGATTCTTGGACTAAGGATCTCGCGTTCAAAGGCTGGTTTTGTAAACACTTGAGGTTACGAGGCTTATTGCGATGTTTGCAATTGCACATTAAAAGCCAAATCAGGAAGAGCTGATCTATTGCAACACGCATGCTCGCAAAAGCACCAAAAAAGCTGCAGCAGCATAAATAGTCAGAAAAAAGTAGGCGACTTTTTTAAGACTGCCGTGAAAATGTAATGAACGCAAAAACGGGTGAAATATTGCTATGTTCCTTCTTAGCAGACCGTAATTTAGCATTTTCGACAACCGATTACCTAACCAAATGCTACAAGAAAAAAAAACTATTAAAAATCAACACGATTATTTAGCCCCTTTAAACTTCCACATTATTACCTCGGAATTTAATAGACTTGATAGCATACTAAGAAAAATTCCTAAACATCTGAATAAAAAGGTGAAAATCTAGCTGAAATTTTGCAGATTTTGTATAATTTTTGCACAAAGTTTGAAATGTGGATTTATATTTTGTTTGTTATATAAAAAGCTAGGCTTTTATGGAAAATAATAAACATTAAATAAACAAAAGAAAAGCAGCCACAATCGATCAAAATGTTGATGATTTAATCAGCTGATCACAAGTGTATGTATAAAATGATTTTTAACCGACTTCCAAAAAAGGATGAGGTTATTATATAACGATCTCAAAGCAGTTTACAATGAATTTTAAATGTGTTCTGTCGAAATGATATTTTAATATACTTTACGTAAATACTTATGTACCTTTGGGTTTTTTGATTTATGACCAGTGTTGCCAGGTCTTTGGCATGAGAAAACGTCCCTTTTGGTCTGAAAAAACGTCATTTCCTACCCAAAAACGTCTTTTTCAAATGTTTGCACCAAGAATTGTTCTTATTAAACTTATATTGTATACAAAGGTACATATGTACGTAAGGTATATTAAAATGTCATTTGATCTGTCACATTTAAATTTCATTCTAAACTGGTTTGAGATCGTTAATATGAAAATCATTTTATACATACACTTGTGATCAGCTGATTAAGTCATCGATTTTGGCTGTTTCTTTTTTGTTTATTATTTTTCCATAAAAGCCTAGCACATTATATAACAAACAAAATATAAATCCACATTTCAAACGTTGTGCAGAAATTATAAAAAATCTGCAAAATTTCAGCTAGATTTTCAACTTTTTAATCAGATTTTTTAGAATTTTTTTGAGTATGCAGCCATTTAAATTCCAGGGCAATAATGTGCAAGTTCTAAGGTGCAAAAGAATCGCGTTGATTTTTATATATTTGGATAATTGATCGGTTGTCGAAAATGCTAAATTACGTTCTGTTAAGAAGGAACATAGCAATATTTCAGTCCTTTTACGTTCATTACATTTTCAATAAGGGGCCCCATGCGACTAATTGTGTAATTTTATTTATGCGCTTAAATTAGGGTTAAGTCATCTGTGTCCAAAGAATAAATATTTTTTGAAGCAGCTGCTGCAAAAAACAAGCTTGTAAAGATTTATTAAGAAAATAATTCAAAATCAGTTCTACTTACAAGATTTAGTAACAGAGAAAAATTACTGGGAAGTTAAAAAACGTCATTTTTTACACAAAAAATGTCCAAACGTCAACAGGATACAAAAAACGTTCAAATGGCGTTAAAAACGTCAACCTGGCAACGCTGGCTATGACAGTATTGAAGTAAATGAGCGCTATATTCATTTACACGACCCCAATATTTATTGGCAAATTTTTTTAAATTTCTTAATGTAATTGAAAGATCTTAATTTTTGTGTAAAGGCATCCACACACCTATGCGATTCTGTCGCCATGAATCCGCACCGTTTTTGATGCTACAGACGTTACTGGTTCGAAAACGCAAGAACGCGCACATCTGTTCGATTTTATCACAGTAAAAACTGTCAATCTATAGACAAACAAAAAATATTTTTCAACAAAAATAAAATTCTTAACTTTTCCACATCAAATATGTTTTGTTTTCTTACGTTAAATTTTGTTTTAATATTGCAAAATTCTTCTATTGACCTTTTGCGTTCTCAAAACGCGTCTGCGATTTCGGCACGACAAAGAGAAGAACTGTGAAGGTTCGAATAAATCGCTGCGGCAAAATCGTATAAGTGTGTGGTTCCTCCTTTAAAAGTATGGTGGGCATTGTTGAAAATTTTGTCGGAACAGATTCGCACCGACAGAATCGCATACGTGTATGGATATCTTAATGCTTACAAAGGTTTTACTTAGAAAAGTTTTTAGCTTGTCGATACTTTTTAGTATTCTCGATCTTTACTGGGTACTTGTCAAAAAGTATCGAGTTATCGGTACTACTCAGTACTCATGAAAAGTATCGATATTCTGTACTCGGTACTGGTATCGTTTTATCACTACTCGTCACAAAGAACAATATTTTAGAAATAGTTCTTTAAAAACGCATATGTATGTACATATATGTCCTGAAGACTGGTGTGCTGAAAAGGACTTGTCAATATACTCACTCACTTCAGTCCACCGTTGTCCACCTGATAGAGACTTCATGGTAAGACTTGGGGAATATCACCAAAACTAACCTATTGGTCTTTCAATACGGTAGTAAGACCCGTTGTCCACATGTGACATTAGCCTGATGGCCATCTTCCGAGATCTTCCGGGTCATTTGGAGGTTCTAAAGGCATTGCTGGATAATCACGAGTTCTCCTTCTGCAAACCCTACAAGGTCAGAATTCCTGAAAAGGACTGCTGTGAAGTGATAACAACCATGATTGACGAAGTATGGTATACCGACGTATCAAAGAACTACGACGAGAGTACTGGGGCAGATGTATTTGGACCAAGATTCAGAAAAAGTCTGCCAATTTGCACTTACCCAACTATATTCCAGTCTGAAGTCTTTAATTCGAGGTCTCTGTAGAAGGACGAATAGGGCCAAATTAAATATAATGTCGGATAGTCAGGCATGTTAAGGCCTTAGACTCCTTTAAAACGGCATCAGGCTTGTGGACAGCTGTAAAACTCTCTCATAAGTAGCAGACTGATACACCTTGGGGAAGGATTGTCTTCTTCATCCACAATTTGAAACATGGCGCCCTCCAAAGTGCATATAACATTGTAAATAGCCTAAGGTTAGAGTGATTACAAGTAGGGTTAAGCACAATAGATCTTCTTAGTCGCAGCGCGAGTATCCCTGACGCAATGATCTATATATTAACACGCTAACGAAATCCCATACAAATCTATTCCTCCCTACTGCTCCTATATTTCTCAACCGATTCTTTTGAATGATTGTTCCTTTGTTCGAAAGGTGTTTCAAAGAGGAGGTGCGCATATTGTGTGTTTTTCCGGTAGGGGGCACAGGAGTCGAGTTATTCCCAAAAATTTCATTTATGGTCCGATTTGCTTCAAATACGTATTACTAACTTCAAGAGAAATATACCTGCAAAAAATGGACCCGATAGGTGGCTTCATAGCCGAGTTATTCCAATTTCTGCATAAGCCTATGAATGCCTGCTTTGGTTTCACCATCTACTATCTATATATTAATACGCTAACGAAATCCCATATAAATCTATTCCTCCCTACTGATCCTATGTTTCTCAACCGATTCTTTTGTTCGAAAGGTGTTTCAAAGAGGAGGTGCGCATTTTGTTTGGTTTTCCGGTAGGTGGCGCAGGAGTCGAGTTGTTCCGAAAAATTTCATTTATAGTCCGATTTGCTTCAAATTCAAAATACGTGTTTCTAACATCAATAGAAATATACCTGCAAGAAATGGACCCGATAGGTGGCTCCAGAGATTTAATCAAATTTTCGTATAAGCCTATGAATACCTACTTTGGTTTCACCACTATCATCTATATATTAATATGCTAACGAAGTCCCATACAAATATACTCCTCCCTACTGCACCTATGTTTCTCAACCGATTTCAATGATTGCTGCTATAACTTCTACCGAATAAGCTTTCTTGTTTTTTCCATTTTTCCTAACAAACAAATGGTGGTATAAAGCTCAATAATAATATTGAAATATATTGTTATTTTTTTCGAAAAGTTTTTCAGAGGGGAGGTACGCATTTGATTTGTTTTTCCGGTAGGTGGTGCAGGAGTCGAGTTTTCCCAAAATTTCATTTAGTGTCCCATTTGCTTCAAATTCGAAATACCTGCCAAAAATATATGTAATATGTGGCTCCAGAGCCGAGTTTGTATGAACCTATTCTCCCTTCTGTTCCTATGAAGTATCAAATCAGCCAACAATATTATTGACCTAGGTGATCAAGTGTTGCCGCTTGATCTAAAAAACGTCTTAAGTAACAGTAAAAAGGGTGTGAAAAAAGAGAGATAGTCGAATTTCTACAACTGGTCGATACTAGCAAAATAATAATAATAATAATAATATTTATGTATGTGTAAAGAGACAAACTTTTGTGTAAGTCTGTATAGTAAAATTAATTGTTATACGTAGTTAGTTTATTTTTGTTGTACTAGCTGTGTTTTAGTTTTACTAAATGTTATATTATCTAAATTTTTAATAAACTTGGCATTGGGTAAACCATTTAAAAACTTCAACAATTTTTGGTAGGTTATGGTTGGTCTTGGTAGGAAATTTTGGTAGGAAAAAAAATTATTCGTGGCAACACTGTGCGGTAATACTGACTGTGCACCAAAAAAAGAGTGTAAAAAAGAGCCTCATAAGTCATCTTTCGGACTTTGCTCCGATAGGAGTAGAATTGTTCTGTTTTGTTGAAATAATTTGAAACCCCTCTACTCCGGTCAACTGAGAATTGGATCGCATGAACAAATCTGTGGACAAAACAACTTCTTTTGAGCAAGGTAATTTTCTCTTCAAAGCAGTAATTCATTGAGTTCTCGAACGATATTTATATGTTTAGTCATTATTAGGAGTAGTTCAAGATGATATCTTAATGAAAGTTAAATAAAAATGTCAAATTTTTAAATGGACGTTCATTATAATTTACTCTAAAGTCCAATATGCAGAAATTACAGAGGTTGTTTTGTCAAAAGTCCCCAAAAATATACTCTTCAACTAGAAAGGAAGTGGGTATTTTGATAGCAAACTAAAAGGAATAATTTATCTTTTTATCGATACGATTGTTACATTGGTGGGCTTCAAAATATTCGAAAGATCAATCTTTTTCATAAAAAAATACGTGTACGCAAGTGACTGAAAACAGGAAAACAACATTGCCATCGTGAATAGGCCCTCACATTCGCCCGATTTGAATCCGATCGAAAAAGATTGCTCTGTCTAAAGTTTTATAATTGCGTCATTGCCCACCAATGTAACAATTGTCACGGTAAAGAAAAACTGAAAAAACTTTTTATTAATTTATCTAAGACATTTTAACTTTAATGATAACACCGGATCAGAAATTTTAATTTGGTTTTTGTTCTCCAGACGCCACTATCCAATTTTTATGCAGAATCGCCTGCTGATTCCAAAAATCGAATTAATTTTATATTCTATGGATATGTTTTCGAGATATTTTCATTTACCGTTACTCAGCTTAAAACAAAACGTGGTTCCACTCAGTCACTTATATTTCATGAACCAATTTAACAAACTGAAAATGGAATACGACAAATGAAAGCTAGCAAAATTTTCCATTAACCGTCTATACATCAGGACTGATAATTTCTGACAAACTAATTAATCATTTCGTCGGCCGCGGTGGTGTAGTGGTAAGCAGTGCGCGCTTCCACTCCGCAACGCCTGGGTTCAAGCCCTGGTCAAAGCAACATCTCAAAAAAATATAGAAAAAGGTTTTTTCTTAACAGCGGTCGTCCCTCGGCAGGCAATGGCAAACCTCCGAGTATATTGCTGCTATGAAAAACAGCTGCTCATAAAAAATACAATAGCCGTTCGGAGTCGGCGTAAAACTGTAGGTCCCTCCGCTTTGTGTGACAACATCAAGGCGCACGCCACAAATCGGAGGAGAAGCTCGGCCAAACACTAACATATTTGTAAGCGCCAATCTATTATTATTAATTAATCATTTCAGTTTTTTTTTATGAAAAAAATAAAAAAATCAAATTTTAACAGGAGAAAAATTAAAAAACACTAACAGGTTCTGTGTCAAATGCTTGCAGTTGTGCCTGTTCCTTTACAAACAAATCAAGTTATAATGAAGCAAATCGATGGATAAATAAAGAAGTAATTAGTGGTCAAGTGAAAATGCGCAAATATTTTTTGTATGAGAAATGAGCAGGAAATAATGTTACTCATACGCCATGTACACCTAAGTAGCACGCTTTTATGCTCATATTTCATCCAAAAATCTTTGCGTATTTTCTTTTGACCACTCA
>NW_023458563.1:33923923-33925698 GCF_013731165.1 Rhagoletis pomonella
CTCATATTTCATCCAAAAATCTTTGCGTATTTTCTTTTGACCACTCATTACTTCTTTATTTGTCCATCGATTTTCTTCATTAGTTACTTGGACTTTTTTGTAACAGAACAGAGCTCGAATCGTCACATACGATATCGTACTATTCGTCACGTAAAAATACATTTTTCGGATCATGACATACGTGAACGTACTCTTTGTCCCATTCAGCTTATACTGCCTGACGTATCACGTAATTTTCTTTCGTATCGTTTTCGATCCGTGAACGGATGTGACGATTCGAGCCCAGGCTTTAGCACAAAGGCAAAAATTTGACACAGAACCTGCTATTTTATAAATTTTTCTTCTGTTAAAGTGTTTTTTTCATATTTTCATACAAAAAAATAAAATCTGGAATGATTAATTAAACTGTCCGACCAATCGAAAAGTGGTGTATACACGGTCCATGAAAAATTTTGTTAGTTTTCAATTGCCGTATTTCATATTAAGATTGTTAAATTGGTTCGTAAGATATACGTGATTAAGTGTAACCACTTTTTGTTTTAAGCTGAATAACGGAAAATTCCATATAAAAAAGCGTGCGGAAGCAATTGCGAAATACCGCATTTGGAAAATAAAATAAAAATATGTGGATACCTGCGTTGTGTTTTTTAGTTGTTTTATTTGTTTAGTTGTTAGGTTAAACTTGTGTTGCGCTTTTTGCAAAAATATCGTTTTAAAAAATTTGCAGAATACGAGAATATAAAAAATCTCCCAACTAGTAAAAGTATACATATATATGTATGTACCCGGTAGAATGGACACTTTTATTGTTGCTAATATTTTTGAGTGGTTAGAATGCCAATTTTGTTACGGAATTTTGATTCATTATTGTGTGAGTAAAGTAGCCAGTTTTTGATGATTTCTTTTCGATTTTTTTCAAAATTAATCGGTTAATCGCTCGATTAATCGAAAGGAAAATTTCGATACAATTAAATCGTTAACCGAGTGAAAATAACCGATTTTAATCTGTTATTCGATTAATCGTGCCATCACTAACTGTGTGAAAATAACGCGTTTGGATTATCTGGGACCATATTATCCAGAATGTTCGAATAAACAAACGGAAAAAGTTTCCCGAACGTTTGGAATGAATAAATGAATGAACAAAATAAATACAATATCATCATACAATCACGTTTTTATTATAAAATTGTATAGAAAAGAGCACCAAAGAACGAACCAAGCACTAAACGAAAAAATTTTCGCGTTTTAATTCCCTAAAAGCACTAAATTTGTTGCGAAAAGGCTCGTATGCAGCTCTCAAGAAAACGGCAAAGAAAAACATTGCCATTATTTCGTGTGTGTGTCCAAGGAATTTTGACATCTGATACCTCACAAGCCTGTTGCCTCACTCTTTCCTCAAGAAATAATGGAACACGCATATATTTCTGTTTCAAGCATGGGTTTCCTTGTGCTCTTTTTTCACAAAAAAGCTTTAGAAAAGTGTAGTAGAAAGCGGAACAAATTTCCTAAGAACTGCGTACTGCCTCAAGAAAATTTTACACAAGAAAATTTCTTAGCCATTTCTTGTTAGTCATTTTATATGGACGTTTGGCTTTTCTTGAGAGCTGCATACTGGCCTAAAGGCACATAGTTGGCAACAGTGATAGAAATGTCCAAATTTGCTCATATAAAAGCATGCACTGAGAGTGAGCGCCTGCTTAAAGAGCATAAGCATTGCGTGCGCACGTGGCAAAACCTGAGTATTTGTGAACAATTTTTAAACATAAAATGCG
>NW_023458563.1:33925798-33945778 GCF_013731165.1 Rhagoletis pomonella
ACAAAAATATGTAAAAGAAGCAACTCAAAGTAGCTGTGCCTAATCTGTCTAAAGTTGGAGCAACAGCTGAATTTTTCACCGCATAACGTGAAAATTATGTGTTTCTTGTAATTTGCTTTTGTAGTTTTTTACTTATATTCGGCTAACACTACCTTGTGTAAATGCGGCTATCTGTAAAGAAACAAAGCTACTGTGTGGTGTATTCAATATTCATTTTTGGTGAATTCTTTGGTCCACTGTCAATTGCTCTCAGAATTTGTGATGTGCTGAGTCGCTACTTTTAAGTATTGATCGATACTCGGTACCGATTTAAAAAGTATCAAATACTTTCGCTGCTCGGTACCGAAATCTTGGAATTTCTAATAAAAGCGCGCAACAGCCAAAAATATGAGTTATATGTACACATACATATAGTGTCAGCTATGAAAAATAAATAATCTTGCCACCAGAACTATTGCAATTGGAAAGACGGTTGCGATAAGTAAAAGAAGGCGAGAGTGTGTTTTGCGACATCAGTATCAGGGCGAATTTAATAAGGTTGTGTTACCGGCGTATCTGAATTTTTCGCGGTGGAGGACATTACATCAAAATTACGTGTTTGTTGTAGTTCTTACTAATGACAGTATGAATATCTGCGTATAATTTGTAAGTGTAATTTTTTACTTATACACGGCTAACACCACCTTATTAAATTCGCCTTGATCATTATTGTGCAGATTTAATTGCCTGCCTTGTTCGACGCACACATTATACTTCCTTCACTTAACTACATACATACAAACACATTGCTCATCTCTTGAGAAAGGACCATCTTATTTGTACATTTTGGGTTTTTAGGCGATGTCTTATAAAATATCAATAATTTTTACCCCCAAAAGTAGCCTATGTCGAGATAGGTCCTTTTCCCTTTAAAGCCACATTTCATTGGATTCCCAAACAATATTTTAACGTTTAACTAGCCAAAGATGTAGTTCAAGATGCCCCTATAATAGAATCTTAATTAAATTATAAAACAATTTCAAAGGAAACTGATTTTTTTTTTTTAATTCAAAGTCAAACCATCTAAAGTGACTTAAGCTACTTGAATTGAACGGCACAGATATAATGACGAAAGTTTAGTGTGTCGAATCGGTATCGGGTACCGAAAAAGAAGTATTGGGTACCGAAATTTTTTTCAAGTATTGGGTACCGAGAATTCAGCACATCACTACTCAGAATGTCGCCTGAATAATTTTAATGACATTTGTTAACGTGGAGCTATTTGTGAACCAAATGAAAAAAGTGGCGCATTTTAGGAGCTGGTGTAGTTTTCGTACTAATCTCAATGAATAAATAGTACCAAAATGTTAAAGGTAGAATTTTGATTTGAAAGAAATACTGGTGGAATAACAAATACACCAAAACGTTCTTTTTTTATTCAATCTAATCAGATTTGTACCAAAATCCATAAATTTACACCAATTTTTAGCGATTTTCGCGATTCTATCTTAAAAACTCTTTATTTTTGATTCATTTTTGGGCAGATTTGAGCGATGAACAAATTGAACCGGATAAAATAAGTGAACTGTTTTGACAGCTAAAACTGCGATTCCAGCGTATTTTACATCGCTAAGAATCTCGATTTTCCGCTTAAGCTAGTTAGAAATTGGCGACTAGAAATAATTTCTGCTAAAAAAATTTATCAACAAATCACAGCTAATTTGCATCTTGTTGATCGTTTAAACTACTCAACTATAAAGAAAACACTTTGTAATTACCTAAAAGGAAAAACTGCAACAGAAAAGTGACAAAAGAACAACAATTTATGCTTTTGCAATATTTTAAAGAGCCTTTTTGAAAAAAAGAAAATGTAGATGTTCTTTTAAATCGATTAATTATGGCTATATTGAAATTATTAAATTTAAAAGAGTATTTCTGCGTGTGGTCTTGCATATATCCCTGAGTAGGGATTCCTATTATACTGTCTTCATAAAATACTTAACTCTCCTCCAATATTTTCTATAATAAAAATGATAATACTGCTTTGTGACACATTTACTAAAAAGTCATGCCCACTGACCGCTGGTAGCTTCCTGAAAGGGATACGGACTTTGTTGCTTTTTTGCGAAGGCTGTTCCTTAATCTTCTTTGCGAATATTACTTATTTTAATATATAAAAATCCCGTGTCACTGTGTTCGTTTACGCTAATCTCCGAAACCGCTTATCCGAATTCAATGAAATTTTGTGGGTGTGTATTGTGGGTCCAACTTAAAAGAAAGGATAGTTTTCAACGGGAGGAGAAAAAATATATTTTTTTAATTTAAATTTTTTCTATGCTTCTCGCAACGTTCTTAAAAAACCCGTGGGGCAATGTTCGTTTAAGCTAACTACAAACTGCCCATATCCGAAGCGAGAGTTTTCCAATGTTATTCGCGGCTACGCTTCATATGTATGTTTCTGTTGGGCAGAATGTATTTATACATATAAACATGCGCACATCATCAGCAACAAAAAATTTACCGTTACCATTCCCCTGACTGATGTTTGAACCGTAACCAGAGATCGTTTTTTTTTCAAACGTAGTGAACAACAGTAACAATATTTTGTAAATTTCGAGCTCAGTAACTCGGTGTCTGGTAATTTTTTCTAATGTATTTTGTTTGTGTAAAATAGTGTTACACAAACAATATACATGGGAAAAAATTACCGAACACCGAGTTACCGAGTACCAAGCTTCGGTGTGAAGACCCATAACATCTGCGAGGCATGTAACCTGCCTATTAAAGTGGTCCAAAAATGTATGTAAAAAAAATAAGGTCGGATTTTTAATGCCGGCACCTCCTAGGATTGTTCTATGTCGAAAAAAAATATATCCCTATTTTTTATTTTGAAAAATAAAAATAAAAATACGGAGTGCTCAAAGCGCTCAAAGTTTTCCATGTATTTTATGTGGGGAAAAACAACTTTTCGTAGAAATAGTGTAGAATTCTTGAAAATCAACAGTTTTCGATCGGAAAACTTTTCTTATCTTCAGGAGATTCCCAGTAATAAAACGCAATTGCCTCTTTAACCATTTTTTCATAGTAACTATATTTTATAGGTCCTCCAAAACCCCTAGAAATTGCAATGGAAAAATCTTTAATCATAAAAAATGGTTAAATAAACAATTGGATATTAATACTGGAAGTCTCCTGAAGAGACCACAGTTTTCCGATTGAAAAATATTGATTTTTAAGACTTTTATACCATTTCTACGAAAAATGGTTTTTTCTCCATATAAAATACATGGACAACTTTGAGCGCTTTGAGCACCCCCTAAATATTTATTGATTTCAAAATAAAAAAATAGGGGTATATTTTTTTCGATATAGAACAATCCTAGGGGGTGCCGGCATTAAAATTCCAACTTAATTGTTTTGGACCACTCTACTGCCTATGGATCGGTGTGTAGCAGGATAACGTCTGCCCGGGCTTACTAGTTTATTACAATTTTACAAAATGCTAGACTGTGCCGCATAAACACAAAGTAATTTTTTTATTTGCAAATAACTAAGTCACGCAAATAAATATTGATTAGTGGTATTATTTCCAAATAAGCGCAAGACGTTGTTATTAGGTTTATGTTCTTTTTCGATGGTCATCTCATTGTCCTTTTTTAAACAAGACGTTGTCATTTTTAGCTTTATTTTCTTTTTTGATGGTCATGTGATTGACTTTTTTATAATCAGGCGATATTGAAAAATAAGTTTTCGCCGTCATATAAACAGTGAGTTAGGTATTTCCAATTTACTTGTATTTGCAAATAGCTAAAGTATATATATCCATTATTTATCACAATTGAAATGGGAATAAATTTTGACAGCTCCTGTTGCTGCACAGCGACACTTGCGGCCGGATAAGGTACTAAAATTTAGGCTAGGCAATTTCTAGCAACAGGGAGGACAGAATCGCTATATTTGGAGATCGGTTACAATTTTAGCTTTAGCATCTTAGCATATATTAGCATTTTAGCGATATCGAAAGTTGGAATCCGGCTGCAGATCTATAGTATCAGAACAAGGAGGCGTTAGACTTGAGATCCGGGAAAAGGAAAGGATTTTACGTATAACCTACACATCTTCGTGGTGGGCTATAATGAAGACAACATTACCTCTTGATTGTAGGCAGCTTCAAAACTGACCGATAAATTTGGGAGATTCAGTTATCGGAAGAGGCGAAGTATTCAGGGGTCAACTGATAGTCACATCTCATAGCTGTTAACAACTAGGCTGTCAGAGGCTTTATGGTAAAACATTGGGTATATTTTCCAAACTGTCGTTGTGGTCGTTCAATACAGTGACAAAACCGATTATTACATACTAAGCAGTGTCCAAATGTCAAGCACCGATCTGTCTGTGTAGAAATCATAAGAGCCATGCGCGCCTGCCGAACAAAAGCACTGGAATCGTCACATTCTATACGAAATGACAATGAGGCTTGCTAAAGCGCTTTGTGTGTTAGAAAATTGTTGAGCATAGGAAGCCTTCAAGGGCTCTTGATAGTGTAAAAAAATCTTTGAGGATCCCTCGTTAAACTCACAGACCAAATTCTACCTAAATTATCCTTCCAGTAGCACTACAAGGTAATCATTTCTAAAGCGTACAGAGTTTATACTTGCATTAAAATCCCTGGACTCTTACTTCTAGGCTAATGGACAACGGCAAACATCTACCCAACTAGTAAAGCACGTACACTTGGTCGTTCTTAGAGAGAATTTAACTCAAATAAAATTATAGTTAAAAAACTAAAAACACGCTTTAATTACAACAAGAACTAAAAAGTATAAAATAATTTATAGATATAGCGATTCCGTTTAAGAAGAATAGGAAGTTCCCTAACTTGATTTAAATTAACTTTTTTAAATTAACTAAAAATAGGATTAAAGTGATTGGCCCGTAGTCATATTCAAAATAAATTCCACTGTAAAGTTAGTTGCAGCATATTGACATAATTTTCAATGCGATATCTGTAAAATATTGCAACAAACTTTACAGTGGACTTTATTTTGACTATAACTACGGGCCAATCACTTTAATCCTATTTATAGTTAATTTAAAAAAGTTAAATTAAATCAAGTTAGGGAACTTACTATTCTTCTTAAACGGAATCGCTATATCTATAAATTACTTTATACTTTTTAGTTCTTGTTGTAATAAAAGCGTGTTTTTAGTTTTTTAACTATAATTTTATTTTCTACTTTTTATTTTTTTGAAATCTTGCAATTAATATTATACTATCTGTATATTTCTCATACTGTCCATTTCTTTCAATGCGAAGAAAATTTTGCGCACCCTGCTTTTTAGCTACACTAAAAACCTAACGTGCTAGATTTGACCTTAACAAACAAACTTTTCAATGTATTTCAATTAAATAGGTAATAAACATATTCTGAATATAAACCAAATCGGAGCACAGATGCCGATTTTTTAATTATATAGACTCGCGCGCCACATAACTGCCAAAATATTTTGTGTAGTTATTTCTTTTCATGTAAGCAATATGCATTCGAAATGGGAACTTAACCCTCTAGTAGGCTGAACCGCCTCCAGACGGTCGTTAACTAAACACGTATTTAGTGCACCTATAATAATTTTTTTCTATATCCGAAAAGCACGATCTTTAGAAAAAAAGCGTACCTTTACGATGTAAATTTTAATCCGTTATGTCAATCCGTTTTATTTTAATCGGCAGTTGAATCACAGATTGTGAAATACTCGGTTAAAATTAATTATTTCTTGCTATTGAGTAATTTCGTAATTAAAGAAATTTTTTCTTTTGAAACATTTTTTGATACAAAAAAATGCAGTGGGTTTCGTAGTTAAAAGCATAGTATTTTGATATAGGTTTTATAATTATGTCACCATTCGAAATGGAGAAAATTGCTTTCGAACACAGACCGTCTACAGAACGGCTTGCCGACATATAAAAACCCAGTTTGCATTTTTGACCGTCTGCAAACGGGATTGCCGGTTCGTAGGTCAACATTGTGCAAGAAAAAGCTGAAAATACGTTAAAGTATATCGGCGAGCCCGTCTCCAGACGGTCTTGGTTTTTGTCCCCTGTAGGAAAAAGTTACTGTCACAGGTCGAAATGGACATCATTTTTGGATTTCTCGTGCTATGTCCATTCCTGAATTTTTCAATTCATACAAAAATTGGCCTACTAGAGGGTTAATCGGATCATAAATACGGTTTTTCCAAATATCTCGCCACCTATCAGCAAAATTTTTTGCGGATTTATTTCTTTTCACGCAAGTAATATATGTTCCAAATATGAACCAAATCAGACTATAAATGCGGGTTTTACAAACATCTCGACTCCTGCCCCACCTAGCGGATTAAGTCATCTTTTATATTGCATTGTCCTCGAGTACTGAGCTAATTTTGAAGTTTCAAGTCTGTAGCTCATCGGGAAGTTTGTTAAATATTGACTGCAAAGTTCCAGGACATACAAAGATACATACATACATACATACATACATACATACATACATGCAAGTGAAGTTAAATAAAAGCTTGTAATAAAAAGATATGTTCCAACCCATTTTCGTTGTTGGTGTTTTCGACAGAGTAGGGTACGACAAGCGATTTGTCTCCAAACCAAATTTGACAAGGGATTACGCAAAAACGTCCCACAATATACAGCGAGCAAAACATGGTGTAACACTTTTTATTTCAGCCACCGCTATATTTCCAAGTTCTACCGACTTTCGTACTCTTGTTGTATATTTTTATTGGTACACCCCTACTCCCTCTCTCATAACGATTTGAAGACAATCCAACAACAATAACAAAAATTGCTGACAAAAATGTAAATTAAGGCAAATGTTACAGTTTTGCACTAACTCTCAGTTTTGCATTTTACAGTTATCACCACCTATTTGTCGACTTCAAAGTCGATTTTGACAGCACTAAAAGGAGTTGCCTATATGCCGCTATGTCTGAATTTGGCATCCCCTCAAAACTCATACGGCTGTGTAAAATGACGTTGAGCAATACCACCAGCTCCATCAGAATTGGGAAAGACCTCTCCGAGCCGTTCGCCACAAAACGGGGTTTCAGACAGGGTGACTCCCTTTCATGTGACTTCTTTAATCTGATGTTGGAGAAGATAATAAGAGCTGCAGAACTGAACCGCTCAGGAACAATTTTCTACAAGAGCGTGCAATTGCTGGCTTATGCCGATGACATCGACATCATCGGTAACAAAAACCGCGAAGTCTTTTCTGCCTTCTCCAAGTTGGATAGGGAAGCAAAGCGAATGGGTCTGGTGGTAAACGAGGACAAGACGAAGTATCTCCTGTCATCAAACAAACAGTCAGCACATTCGCGCCTTGGCACCCACGTCACTGTTGACAGTTACAATTTCGAGAAAGTAGAGAATTTCGTTTACTTGGGAACCAGCATTAACACCGATAATAATATCAGCATTGAAATCCTACGCAGAATCACTCTTGCCAACAAGTGGTACTTTGGACTGAGTAGGCAATTCAGGAGTAAAGTCCTCTCTCGACGTACGAAAACCACGCTCTATAAGTCACTCATCATGCCCGTGCTGGTATATGGCGCAGAAGCATGGACAATGACAACATCCGATGAGGCGGCTCTTGGAGTGTTTGAGAGAAAGATTTTGCGGAAGATTTACGGGCCTTTACGCGTTGGCGACGGCGAGTACCGCAGACGATGGAACGATGAGCTGTATGAGCTTTACAACGGCATGGACATAGTGCAGCGAATTAAAACACAGCGGCTCCGCTGGCTTGGCCATGTCGTTCGAATGGACACCGACGCTCCAGCTCTGAAAGTATTCAACTCGGAACCAGCTGGTGGTAGCAGAGGAAGAGGGAGGCCCCCACTGCGATGGAAAGATCAGGTGGAGAAGGACTTGGCTTCACTTGGCGTTTCCAATTGGCGTCAGTTGGCACAGAGCAGAAACGACTGGCTGAACTCGGCCAAAATCGCTTAGGCGGTTACAGCGCCAAAAAAGAAGAAGAAGAATTTATTCAAGAAGTGATCACCAGTAAATAATATGGTAAATCAGGGAATATAAATGTAAATAATAGATTTAGTGGCAAAAAATTTTGGAGTTTGCCACATAAAAATGTTAAGACTGAGAAAAAAATATAGCCTAAAATGTTCCCAAGGACAAAGGAAGTCTATCAAAAAATATTACGGCCCGATATCTTGTGAACGTACTAGCAACTAGCGCTGCAGCCACTATTACAGAAGCATTTAATGCTTTAAAATTGAATACCAATCAGTAGACAGCGAGGCGAAGAATTGCCAAAGTGAGCGCAAAGGCAGCATAAAAAAAGTAAAAAACCATTTTGATCAAAATACATGTGCGAGAGTGGTAGAATTTTGCTGCATCGCACGAAAACCGGACCGTTGCCTATTGGGATATTGTTAGGCCTTTCAGAATGCAATAAAAAACACATTTTTAAGATTTAATTGAAGGTTATTTGGTCTGACGAGACAAAATTAATCGCTTTCAATCACATGGCCGGGCAAGGTATTGGATCAAAGACCCAAATTAAGCCTAAGCGCATCATGTAAGGCAAACTGTGAATCACAGTGTTCGGTCAATAATAGTTTGGGGTTGTATTTGAAAAATGTTGTTGGTCCGTTAGTACGCATTATACGTAAGGAGCAGTATCTGTTCATATTTCAACAAAATTTGCAAGATAAATTCGAAAAAATTAGAGTTTCTGCTGAAAAATCACCCAAAACACACTGCACATGTTCGCAAAGACTGGATACAAAAGCAAAAAATTTGCTAATTTGAAATGACCTCCACAATCCGCGGACATGAATCTCATCGAAAATTTGTAAAATCATCTAAAAGCACAGCTTCCAAGTATCCAAGTCCGTCCAATGGAGTACATGAGCTGTGAAAGCAAACCAAGGATATATGCGAGGCTATACCTCCATAATTTTTACAGAGATACAATTATGTATGCCAAATTGCATTCAGGAACTAAAAAAAGCAAAGGTATTCTGAACATTGTGTTAATAATTCTTTTTTTTTGAAAATTGTCAAAAAGTTGTTAAAATTATATGAGTGCAAAACTGTAACATTTGCCTTAATTTACATTTTTGTCTGCTGGTTTTATTATTTTTGTTGGATTGACTTCAATTCGTTATGAGAGAGGAAGTACAGGTGTACCAATAAGGATATATAACAAAAGTATGAATGTTTTTTGAACTGGGAAAAATAGCGACGGCTGAAATAAAAGGTGTTACACCATGTTACAGTTTTGCTCGTCACTGTACGTATATTGCCGCATTATAAACAAGTTCACAAAACTCTCAGAAAATTGGTTTATTATCTATATGGGCAATTCGTATTTTAAGAATTTGAATCTATAACTTAAACCCATGTATTTTGGTCATTTTTTTTTTGCATTTTGGTACACGTTCGGCTATCAGGTCTATTCTGCACGTTACCAAAGATTTTGTAACCAGAAAATTTTATTACCAAAAAATGTTACCAGCTCTGTCACCGCGATTCTAGTTACATTGGTAATGCAGTTAAAATATTCAGCAATTCAGCTATGAAGAATTGTGCAAATTCTGGCATTGCATATTTCACGGGGCAATACTTTGTTACCAGCTTATGAGATCACAATCACACATTCAGCATACGTTTGCTTGTGGTAGTGATCACATCTGCTCATACACAATCCTCGTCATTTGAATTGCGCACCCTTTTAATCCTTAGTATTTAGAGTTTTCCTTCTGTTTATTTAATATTAATTTTTTGTAAAAATATGCATATTATATGGGTAAAAGCAATTTTAAAAGTTTTTACAAATTATAACTTAAAAAGAAAATTGTTTTCCATTTCTTGTGCAGCATTTTATATGATTTTTTCGTTTTTCTTGAGAGCTGAAAACAGCTCTTAAAAAATGTCAACAAAGGAGTGTAATGATCTGCAGCGAATAAATTAATCATATTTTTATAAAAATTTCGGGTATGCAGATTTGTAGCCCATTGAATTATAGAATAATAAAGTTCATGCTTCAAGTGGCTGTAAAATAGCACTGATTTTTAAAATTTTTTTTTGACGGTGCTGCGCATTTTTCCATATAAATATTTTGTCGAGCATATTTTGTATGGAATAAATCCACCATCTCCAAAAAAATTGTCAAAAATCAACGCTATTTTACAGATTCTTGAAACTTACAATTTATTGTACCAAAACTGAATGGGCTACAAAACTGCATATCCGAAATTTTCTAAAAATATTTATTATTAACTTATTCACTGCAGATCATTCTGATAGCGCACCCCTTTGTTGACATTTTTCTTAAATTTGTATGAAGTTTTAAAATCGGATCTAATGAATATTAAAGCACCAGGTTGACCGAGCTATGCCCGGAGTGTTTATACTTTTTAAAGTTTTCAAGATTTGGATAGCTTTTAAAAAATATTTTGGAAATAAACAAAAAAAAAAGTAGGACTTCGATATCTACTAAGGAAATATTTTACACCAAAATTTAGGTGGCAACCCTATTCCGAAATACGCTGGAATGAAAGGTACATATCTTGAGCGTATATGTACTGTGTATACATACAAATATTTTGATAAAAATTGACAAAATAAAAATTTTTATTACATAGAAACGTGGTAACCTTGATGGAAAATATTTTCTGACCAAAGCTCTTAACAATGCCTTTCATTGGATATCCATATTGCGATGTTTTAGATAAATTGTGTAGAATCGAAAAGAAGTGGCAACCTTATACTATTATCCTAAGAGATAACATTTTGTATATTAGGTAAATCATTGTTTAAGAACCTTCTCTTGGTACCCATGAATAGTAATATTTTTCCTTTTTTTTCTAAACAAAAAATTAAATAAATATGCGATTCAAAATGGGTGGCAACCCCATTAAAAATATTTTTGAATCAGGAATCTTTCAAATACCTTCCATTTGATACCGATATTATGATGTTTTAATTAATTTGTAACTAATTTCGAATAGGTGGCAACCTTATACGAGTCTTCTCGGAGATAATGCCTATTCAGATAACCTTAGGATCCAAAACATTATCGGTGTACAAAATTTCATCGAAATCGTTAGAGCCGTTTCCGAGAACTCTATGGATATACATATATGTATATATACAAGAATTGCTCGTTTAATGTAATAAGATAAACAAAGGAAAACTGTAATCACTAAGAATTAAAAGGGTTAGCTATTTAAATGACGAGGAGTGTATGTGGCGTACGTTTGGGAGAATGGGCCTTTTCACTCCAGTATCCTTGTGCAGTGGCTCTCATAGGTATACATGTATTAGTAAGATTCGTTGCCCTCTTCATGTTTGCCCGCGATTTCCCCCTGATCTAGCCCGCGAAATGGGCTCGCTTGCCCGTACGGGCAAAAAAGCCTCTACGGGCAAATGTGCCCATGTCTGCATTAGAATGCTGATTACATGTTAGCAGTAATATAATCGAGAACTCATAAGAAATACATTATATTATTTATCACGCATGTAATGCATTACTACTTTTCCGACTAGGTGTTTCACGCTGTCATTCGAGAACGTCGGTATAGGGCGCAATGATCCAGTGGGAAAATGTAATGTATAGTAAACGAAAAAATAATCAGTAAAACAACCCTTTTCACATTCGAAAATTCATTTTTTCCCCAGGGCGATATCCTAAGAAAAGTGGGGAATTCAATTTTTCATTACCTAGTATCGAGAAATGAATATGTTTTAATATGAAATGTTTGGGGCTTTTTGAACACAATAGAATGCTAATTACATAGTTAGCAGTAATATAATTGAGAACTCATAAGAAATACATTGTGGTTGTTCACGCTTGCCTATTTATCAGGTTATATGGTTAAAAATAATAGACAACAAGGCAAGCGCGAAAAACCATATTATATTATTTATCACGCATGCAATGCATTACTACTTTTCCGACTGGGGAAGTTTTATGGAAGAATTTAGTTCAATTTTCAAATATAAAAAATATTACAAGAATTACGAATTTGAGGATAGCTAAGTAAAGTGTTATTTTTTCGCAGTGGCTATTCTTAACGCAATGTAAAATGTTTAAGGGAATAGTATGATTTTGTTAAGTTCTTCCTTTTGAACACTTTTCACAAAATGAAAGCGAAGCTTCTCCCATGCCTACAAGTAAAGATAAAGGAAAAAGGACAGCTAAAAATGCATCTATCAAAGATGATTGCATCTAAAATCAAGTGAATGTACCTAATGTACCTTTAAGTCAGAAAACGTCGGAAAAACGTACAATTATACCAACTTTTTCATCCTTGATGCTTTGTCCATTTTCATGCAATTCATCTTATCTGTCAGAGCGAGTCTGTCATTTAAAGCGTAGAAAAAAATTTTTTGTGACACAACATCAAAAAGCTGAACACGAAATGGAGAAGAAGCTCGGTCATACAAGCGCTAAACATTCATTTATTGCAATCAAATGTGATATCCTGTTCATCCCGAAATAACCGAGGATATAATTTTAAAACAATTTAGGGTTTTCCCTTAAACTGGAAAAAGCCTTAATAACTTCGAAAAACCTAAACTTTTTTGGGGTCAAGATTTATATGAAATGAAAAAGCCGGGTTGTTCGATAAAAAAAACCCGGTTTATTCGATATTCGAAAAATCAAAATTTAAAAAAAAAAACGCCCTCGATTTCTATAAAAACCGATGGGAACAGGTTTGGAAAAACCGAGTCAATCGAGCTAATATGTACTTATATACATAAGTACATATCGTCGTTTAAAGTACAAAACCGTGTATCAAGAAACTGCATAACCTCGTATGTGAGGCTGCCGAAATTTTATAGGAGAGAGTAAACCTTGTCTTATTTCAAAACGGTTCTCTTTTTTATTTCTAATTATCTCTTCTTCTTATATCTAAATATCGATAGTTTAGTATAAATGGACAAGGATACACGGTTTTGTACTTTAAACGACGACATATATACATATGTATATGGGAGTTTCCAAACTGGCGGTACGAGACGCTCGTATGACAAAATGTAAAAAAAAAGAATTGGAAAAGTCAAAATTTTAAAAAGGGTTTTTCTAGATTTGCATAGCAATTAAATGGCCCCTTATTCAGTAAGAAAATTATAACTGTTGGTAGCAGCGATTTAAAGGTATTAGTAAACTTACGCGCTGGCGTGCAAAATTGCAAAACTCTGTGAACTGGGAATTTGTATAAAAGCTTTGGAAGTAATATTGGAAATGCTTAAGGTTAATTTTCCAAGTCTTGAAATGTAAAAATCGTTTCTGCTTTATGTTTAATCAGCTGAATTATCTGACGTGAGGTTACCTGGCGTTACGTTACTAAAATTTCCATTGAAAAAGTTGTGTTAATATTGTTCTTGAAAGAATTTTTAACATGAAGAAAATATGCATTTTATGTCGAACGTTCTTTTTATTTTGACATCAGCGCAAATAGCGGTTTCATTTTTTGCAAATCCATGTCCTACTACGTTTCAAATAAACATGGCAAATGCGAAACAAATCAGAAATTTTCTGCTTACATAACCAGTATATATAATAAAAAGCAGCCAAATCGGCCTATTAATAAGTTAGGTATAGGACTTTTAATTTTTTTTGCGCGGTAGACTTCACTGGATTCGCCCATATGCGGCATATCGCTAGCTTAGAGTGAAAAGTTGCTAAGTCCACTTTTTATGAAAACTCATATTTCGGTACAGGAGGCTAGATAAATTAAAAATGCATTGTTCTGAAAAGGATAAGGGTGCTTGTTTTATTAATTCTCGTTTATATTCAATGAAAGTAAAATTTTCTATGTCCAAAAGAAGCGCCGAAAATCCGATAAGCTCAAAATAGTACGAAATCTTTTAATAAATATCGAATCCCTCTGATTCATATGGAGTTTTGTTCTGCTTTAAACAGCCAAAATGTTGTATCAAAGATTTTCGTAATACTTGAAGAAAATGACCATAAGAAACTTTTTTCCTCTCCTGTAAAGTTTTTAAAATGGGGCTTAGCAACTTTTCACTCTAAGCTACCAATATGATTTTTTGGCTCGAAAAATTTCAAAAGCATTAGAAAAAAAAATGTGACACGAAGGGAATAAGAAAGATGCGATAACCAATAAATTTCAAAAGTAAATGATTAATGAGTTCAGTAAATCTTCATAAAATAAAGTACAAGTATATACATATCTTTTAAATGCTCGCGTTATTTGAATATTTCGGTCCAGCGAGTTCTTTCTCATCTTGGTCATTTTTCCACTGTCATACCGTGATGCTTGCATATGTATGTACATAGTTTACATAAGTTAGTAATCTATAAAGCTCGAGTTAGTGTAAAATCAAAGTAACGTAATTTAAAACCAACTTCTTATCAGTAGATGTATATGCGAAAAAAGTATAAAGCAGTTTTTCAAAACGAAAGTTTTAACTTCTAGAGTTCTTACGAAAGTTAAATCAAGCTTGGTTATGCTTCATTTATTACCCCTCAAGTTTATATAAATTCTCGAAATGGCTCATCATAATTATTGTTGTTGTCATTCGCATCGAAACTATTGTTGAGTAATATTGGCGCTGCATTCGATTGTTGCAACATCAATTGATTGTGGTTCGACTGCATAAGATGTTGCGACAATTGTGGCTGCAAGTGGCTGAGACTTTGGTTCTGTATCTGTATGGTGGTGGTGGCGGTCGTTAGGCGAAGTGGCTGATTTGCACCATCTGCTGCGGCTAAGGCACAGTCATAAGAGTTTGTGCCGTTGGTAAGGACCTCGTCATAGCAGGAACCGCCACCGCCAGAGCTGCCACCACTGCCTCCGCCACCATTTAAACTCAATATGCCAACACCAATGCCAACACCAAGTCCAACATCGTTCAAACCAAGTCCACCATTGGTAGTCATTTCGCTGGTGGTAGCTCCATTCAATATAACGCCATTCAACTCCAGTGATGGCTCCTCATTGCGTTTCGAAAGAATTATATGCGTCAAGTTGATAATATAGTTTTTGGCCAAGGTAAGTGTTTCTATTTTAGAAAGACGCCGTTCCATTTCCACGTGGGGAATGACTTCACGCAGGGACTGAAATATAAAATATTTGTAAACATGAACATTAGGGAGGGTCGATTCTTTTTTTTACTAAATCGGAACCATAGGTTGGAAATGAGTTTCGAGCCTGATCATTTTTAAGTGAAAAAATTATATTTGCACAAAATAAATTTGTTTCACCTTTTCTTACAACTTTTGCATTTAAAATGTCTGTATTTGTGTATTCATCCAATAGTATTTTTGCAATTTTTCCGTTTAAAATTCTTTTTACTGTCAATGCAAGACTGTTTTGTTCAACAAATCAAACACTGTGGATGTGCACACCTGTCTGGTTATCAGGTTATGTGGTTATTATTTATTGAGTTTAATTTTAAGCAGATAACCTGATAACCAGGCAAGTGTGAACAACCTCACTGTAATGTAAAATTATAGTTTTGGATTTGAGTGAATGAACATTTGTTTAAATCATTTATAAAAAGTAAATAAGTACGTGTATACACCAATGGTGGGCAAACGCGGCTCTTTGAGCCAAATGCGGCCCTTTGCTTATCACAGTGCGGCTCTTTTTACTTTCTCTTTGCTTCGAACATTTTGGCTCTTTTTACTTTTTAAACTATATATTGTGTTGTTTTTTTATTTAATTCTTTTTATATACACATACGAAAATTGAGATCGGAACATGAACCGCAATTGCAGAATGAAAATTGCCTTTCTGACTTAATGTTCTTTACCGATATGATGGAACATTTGCTAAACTGGAATTTGTCTCTACAAGGAAAGAATAAAAATGTTTGATTTGTCGCAAATTATTTTAAGTTTTGAAGCTAAACTATTTCGTTTTATACATGATCTCAAAAAAGAATATTTCATCATTTTCCATGGCTAGAAAAAAATACTACACATGTCAAAGGGGATAAACTGGACCCCATGTCGCAAAACTACATCATTTAAAAGCAGATTTTGAAAAAAGATTTGCCAACTTGAAATTATTTATATGTACGATTGCATACTTCATAAACCCTTTTTATGTAACATAATTGAGGATGAATTTACAATATCCGAAATACTCCTTTTTAAGAAAAGCGAAGAAGAGTTGAAGTTTTTGGAATGAAAAGAAGATAAGACACTGGAAATGCAACACAAAGCTTTGCCATTGCTTGAATTCCGCCAACAAGCATTAGATTTAAAATATACGCCGTTGAAAGCAGCTGCTTGCCGTATATTTTAAATTTTTAGTTCAACGTATAACTGTGAGTTTTTGTACTCTGCAATGAAATTCGTAAAGCCAAAATACCGTTCACAATTGACTAACCAACATGTAACAGAACTGTTTCGAACGGCTTTAACTGACGTAAAACCATTTTTTGAAAATTTGGCCAAAGGGATCTTTTGAATTTTCTTTAATATCTATCTTACGTACATTAGGATAATGATAAAATGCTTTTCATTTCTAATAATAATTTTATTAAAAAATAAAATTTTTGTGGCTCTTTGTAGCATTTAGAATTTAGATGTGGCTCTTTTCGGCCACGGCCTTGCCCACCCCTGGTATACACTGAACACTAAAAATTCGATATGTAAATCAATTAAAAATGCTATAATCTAAAATATAAGCATTTTGTATCCAATACATATGTACATATGTAGTTACAGCTAGGATTGTTGATATTATATCGATATTGACAATATTTTTTGTTTCTGATACGATATTATCGGCGCGATATAATTGAGGACGTTAATATCAGATATCGATAATTTATGCACAAATATCGCCTTGTTACCAGAACAATTGCATGCTTTAGCTTTTTTATATTTATATGGTTAATTTTTTACATCAGTTCAACAAACTTTAATAACCTGCGCAATCGCTTAATATATCGTCACTAGACACGAATAAAGGCGCGAGCTCAAAAGTTGACCGCGAAGAAAGGCGCATAAAAAAAAACTTCAGCGAAGAAAGACTCTTAACATAGTTGACCGCGAAGAAAGACGCGTTAAATTATTTGACGGCCAAGAAGGACGCGTAAACTTTTTCGCGGTCAACTATGTTTGCGGGTGTAATAGTATGTACATTCCGTTAATAGTTTTTGGGGAATAGTGGCAGTCCTTCGCCAAGTATAAATCTATGATTACGCGTCTTTCTTCGCCGTCAACTAGGTTAGGCGTCTTTCTTCGCCGAAGTTTTTCTTAAGCGCCTTTTTTCGTAAAACTTTTGTATGCGTCTTTTTTCGCCGTCGAAACACTAGCGCGCCTTCATTCGTGTCTAGTGACGATATGTATTAATCAATTAATACAGATCTTTATGTGTATTACAAAATGTGCCCGTACATACATCTATATTTAAAAACATTAATTAAGTTTTTTACCATTAAAATACGAATAGTTAAATTTTTTAATTGTCGGAAGTCTTGAAAGTAAAATTTTTACGTGTAAGAATTTATGTCGGTTAACAGATCTTTCACATTTGGAAAATGTAAAATAAATAATACTGTAAGTTATTCTTCTTTTCTTTGAACTATTATTGAAAAATGATTCTTAAATATCCCTGTGCAATTTCAAATGTTTTTTAGTGCGATACATTGATATATCGATATTTCAAAAACGATATTATTGATATGACGATTTTTTTCAATTTCGCCATTTCTATATATCGAAACGCGATATTTTTGAAAATATCAGCAATCCTAGTTGCAGCAAAAGGTTAAAGCAATTTGAAACTGATAAATAATGAAAAATATAAACTTTTGTGAAAAGTTACATTTTTTTTTAAAACACGCAAGCTAGAAACTCATTTCCGCCGTATGCTTTCTTCTACACTTTCTCTTAAAATTATTTTTAGAGACCGGAAATTCCATACTCATCCTCGAAAAAAAATCTCCCGACCAATTTCCACACGCTATATGTACAAGGCGAATTCATAAAAGGTGATAGCGACAGGTATTCACAATACGCCAAAAATTGGAAAAGACCAGCGAGTAAAGGACACTCACCACCATTCGTCGAGTTCAAAGCTGCTTTCGACAGCACTAAAAGCAGTTGCCTATACGCCGCGATGTGTGAAAAATGACGTTGAGCAATTACCACCAGCTCCGCCAGAATTGGGAAAGATCTCCCCGAGTAGTTTGCTACCAAGCGGGGTTTCAGACAGGGCGACTCCCTTTCATATGATTTCTTTAATCTGATATTGGATCTGATAAGCCGCAGAACTGAACTGCTCAAGCACAATTCTTTACAAGAGGGTACAATTGCTGGCGCATGCGCATCGACATTATCGGTAATAAGAACCGCAAAAGTCTGTTCTGCCTTTCCAAGTTGGATAGGGACGCTAAGCGATTGGGTCTGGTGGTAAACGAGGATAAAACGAAGTATCTCCTGTCAAAAAACAAACGCCAGCGGATCCCCGTCTTGGCGCACACGTCACTGTTGACAGTTATAATTTCAAGAAAGTAGAGAATTTCGTTTACTTGGGAACCAGCATTAATACCGATAATAATGTCAACATCGAAATCCAACGGAGAATCCCTATTGCCAACAAGTGCTACTTTGGACTGAGTAGGCAATTCAGGGGTAAAGTCCTCTCTCGCCGTACAAAAAACACACTCTATAGGGGAATTATCATGCCCGTGTGGGTATATGGCTCAGAAGCATTGAAAGATTTTGCGGAAGATTTATGGACCTTTGCGGCGAGTACCGCAGACGATGGAACGATACTCTGAAAGTATTCAACTCGGAGCCCGCTGGTGGTAGCAGAGGAAGAGAGAAGCCCTAACAGCGATGAAAATAGCTTCGCTTGGTATTTCCAATTGGTGTCAGTTGGCACAGAGGAGAAATGACTGGCCCGCTTTGTTTAACTCGGCCAAAATCGCTTATGCGCAAAATACACCACACAAATATTTGCCCAAGTCCAAATTAGTACAAATAAGATTGTTATTCGACTCCTATTTGTACTAATTGGTATTGGTATAATATTTGTGTGGTTAATTTTGTGCATTAAGCGGCTACAGCATCAAATAATAGTGATGGAGAACTTTCGATGGGGCTCTCGATAGTATCGATGGTGTCATTTTGCCGCCACTATCGAATTTTTCTTAACACTTCTTCAAGGTTTTTGTTATGGAATGTGTTACTGAAATACACGATCTAATTTTGTTTTACACAAGATATTTTTGTGTATAAAAATAATCTTTATGGTTTTTGTAGTTACGAAATGGGTTATTTAAGAATAAGATTTTTTCTTGGCTTATGTTATCTTATATAGTAAAAAAAGAAGCAAAGAAATTTCCAGGCGATGGGATCTGTCATATCACTTGCCAAATTTTTCTTGGACCATAAAAAATGGAATTACATTTGACGATTTACAAAATCTTATGCTCAGTTTCATCAATCAATTTTAAATTTGTCAGGCCGTTATAATTTAAAATAACATAATTTTTTAGGAGATTGTGCTATTTTAAATTTTAAGTTTGATACATTTTAAAATTGATTGGTGAAACCGGGCATTAGTGTTATATCTCAACATATGTAAGATATATTTCGATAGTATCGAATATTTTTTCACTATCAGTATCGAAACAATCGAATGTGTTCACTTCAGCTGCTTCGGTACACCACCTTGTATGTATTCGCCTTGTGTACATACATATGTATATATATACATGTACAGCTTAGTCATCATTACGAAAGGCCCTAATTGGCATATATATATAGGTACATATTTATGAACACTCCTCGTCATTTGAATAGCGCACCCTTTTAATCGATAGTATTTACAGTTTTCCTTTTGTTCATTTAATATTCAGAAATTTTTTGTAAAAATATATCATATTTTACGTGTAAATCCGATTTTATAATTTTATACAAATTTAAAACAATGTCAACAAAGGGGTGCGCTATCCCAATGAAATGCAGTGCATTTTAAAAAAAATTC
>NW_023458563.1:33945878-33947517 GCF_013731165.1 Rhagoletis pomonella
TACTTTAAAACTGGATCAAAAGCTTCAAAAACTTCAAACCAGTGGAGTTCAACTATTTAAAAGCAGTTGTGTTTTAAATTGTAATTTTGAACTGTCGTTAACAATGGCAAATCCACTTTTATTAACCCATATGTAATGTGGGTTCCATTTGGTTCTGTAATGTGTGATCTTATATATTCGGCCGTACGCGCAAAACCTAAGCAAATGTGTTTTTGTTTTTAAACTGAAGACCTTTTACTCAATTTGTTCAAATAAATTTAAGTTAAAGGTATGCATATGACTCATTGCATATGATTTCTTTGTATTTTTCATTTTGTTAAAAAAAATACAATAAACAAAAATTGTACGATTTTTTGACCGAAATGACGATTTTTTTAGGGTAAAGTGACGATTTTCCAGCGAAAGCTTTCGGCAACGCTGGCGACAGCAACAACGGACAAAGACGATAGTGATGAAGGTGGATCACTTTAGGGCGGCAGATTAGCTAGAGCAGCGACGACGTCATTACCATCAGCATTAAAGCTCAGTTAGTCCAGACTTAACTTAATTTAACTTACCGTAAGAAATCATCAATCATTACGTGAACACGTCAACTTAAAGCTTTGGTTTCCTCGAAAAACGGTGCCGTAATATTACGACCGTATCATACCGAACGCCAATCTTAACGATAATAGCGGTACCGCTTTTATGTAAAGCTAAATGGTCGTAACGTAAATTTGCGCTTTTATGTTGTATAGGCATTCATTGCTTTTCACAAAGTTTATTAGGACTTCATCCTCTTCGGCCATCCATGCACTTTCCACTTTATTATTCAAAATTCATAGAAATGTATATTTAATGCTTTTATTTTAGTCAAAAGAATTGTAAACGAATTTTCTAATACACCGCTACAAATATGACGTTGCCAAAAAACGTTGTTGAATAGTTATACACCGTCACTGTTGCCGTCAGAAATATTACGGTGCCTTCAAATTCCATTACGGTGTGTAGTGCCGTCATCTTAGTTGACATCTTGCAATATTTACATGGCAACGTAAAGTTGCGACCGCTTTTTTATGTTATCGCTTTCGAGGAAACCAAAGCTTAAGCCAATAGCGGAAATATTTTGTTTTCGTGTTTTCTTTTTCAGCTGTTTGACAGTTTGCCGCCTAAAATGCCACATCAAAAAAATGCATGCAAAAAACTATGTTTGCGTTCATTTATTTTTGAGAAATTCAAAAACGAAAATCTGGCAAGCCTGATTCTCTCACCGCTCTCAATTTCCGTAAGGCCGTAACTTAAGAATCTAAAACACTGATGGGCACTGCCTTGCCCGCGGGCAAACCTCTTTTAAACTTTCTATACATTTTGTATAGGCGCGAGCAGAGTAAAAGCTTTCTCTGCCCAACACTGATCTAAAACCTGCAGGTTCTTAAATTTCTTACGGTAAGTTAAGTTTTAACAAACCGCCAACACAGTTTTTCATATAACAGATTGTCTAGAATATTAAGTTAAATTAAGTTACGAAAATTAAGTCTAGAGCTTTTACCGACAGAAAAACTCACGTCAGTGACAAGGAGTTCGGTCGACTTATGTTTATTATTGATATTAAATAGCAGAGCACCCGACGTCGTTCGGGGTAAACAAATCAAAATATAAA
>NW_023458563.1:33947617-33950780 GCF_013731165.1 Rhagoletis pomonella
ACATTAGCATTTATTAACTGATAATTTTGACTGAACAAGTTCCCTCTCCTACTTTTCTGTCTCTTTCAAATCAGAGTCAGCAGGGCAAATTGACGATTTTGTTACAATTCTAGAACAAATTTAATATAACTGAAAGCACGGTTGTAGAACAAAACTAGATAAATGCATGGTTGGATTTTGGATTACGTTATCCTTTAAATTTTTTTTTTACATACATACTTACATATAGAGTGGTTCAAAAAAATTTTTTTTTGTAAATTCATAAACGCTACCTCAAATTATTGTTATTTGTGATAAAATAAGAGACACGTATTTTTTACTTTGAAAAAAAAAGTTTTCTTAGAGGTCGCGCAGGTCGGTTTTTTACAAAAACGCTGATGTTCTCATTTATTTTTTATTTTTTTGACATGTTAAAATGAAGCTAAAAATGTGGTTTTTACATATAATTACTCTGGTATTATTGGGGAACATTCCCTTAATTATATACCTGTCTTGGGCAGTTAGTATGGGCCTAGTGCCCGAAAATATGCTCTCGAAAAGAGACTAGTAAAACGTTGATACTGAACGATTTACGCATTGTCGTGCGTTGGGGCTTGTTACCAGGGGGTTTCGGGGGTTGCTAATTGTGAATCTGAAGTCAGTTTTTCGAAATTCAAAATGGCGGATCCAAAATGGCGGTCCATTTTTTTTAAATGATTGGATGTGTACGACACCCGGCACTCGAGAGTTTTTGTGGTCGCCGATTACGATTATAAAGTCAATTCTTTTTAATTCAAAATGGCGGATCCAATATGGCGATAAAATTAAAAAAAAAATACTAAAATTAAAACGTTGATACTGAACGTTTTAAACATTGTCAAGGGTTAAAACACGTTTGCAGTGGGTTGCTGATTATGAATCTGATGTCAGATTTTCAAAATTCAAAATGGCGGTTAAGAGTTTCAAACAAGATTTTGGATCCCCCATTTTGAATTTTGAAAATCTGACGTCAGCTTCATAATCAGCAACCCCACAAACCCACTGGAAACGTGTTTTAACCCTTGACCTCTAAGAAAACTTTTTTTCAAAATAAAAAAATACGTGTCTTTTTTTATTTATCACAAATAACAATATTCTGATGTAGCGTTTATGAATTTCCAAAAAGAGTGTTTTTATGAACCCCTCTAATACATATATGTAATTAGGGTGAAAAACTAAAATAAAAAAATCGTCATCACGGGGGGGAAATCGTCAAAACGTCATTGAGCTAAAAAAACGTCAAAATGACGACGAAATCGTCAATTCGGCAACGCTGCTTAGACCTAAGACATCATAATATTACTATTACAATACGGTCAAAAGCGTTTTATTTTCCCCCATGGAAAATCAACCCAGCCTAATATATATAAATGTGAATGTCTGTCTATTTATTACCTTATAACATTTGAACTGCGCCACGGAGTCGCACTAAATTTTTCAAACTTATTTGGTTTTACCCCGGAAAGGTTATAGGCATAGACAGAAATCGGGAGTACTGGAAACGGGGGCGTCGCATCTCCCATACTAACTAAAATTTTCATGTTGCATATCTCTTAAAATATTTGTGGTAGAGTACTAGAACTTGGTGTCGAGATAAATGAAATTAATTCCATACTCCTGGGAAACAAAAGAGAAAGTCTAAGTTCGGGCGGAGCCAAACATTAAATACCCGGCGCAAGTATTAAATATATGTTTTTCACCTTTCCGAAAGCTACAACTGCATGGTAAGCCGGGGAGTATCAATTTTGAGTAAATTAGCGTCCTTAAATTTCGAAATATTGAAGTTTCAAGCATTTCTGAAATTTACTGTTTTATAAAAAGCGCCCGTAAATTTAGTTCGATTCCAATAATTTTCAACGGTTTGCTTCTATGTGGCAAGCACAATAACCATACCGAGTTTGGTACAAATTGGTAGAACGGTTACCGAGATACATTTATGTGATCATAAGTGGGCGGTGCCACGCCCATTTTCCAAAATTTTATCCTAAACGTATTTCTTGGTAAAGAATTGTTGCAAGCATAAATTTTGAATAAATTAGCTTTAATATTTACTGATTTATCGAAGTTTTTGTATTTCTCTAAATTACCGTTACATGGGATGTAGGCGTGGTTATTGTCCGATTTTTCCGTCATTTCGTATGCTATATCAAGGGCAAAAATTGTGCCAAGTTTGGAAGAAATTGGTGCAGCGGTTACCAAGATATACACATGTAACCATAAGTGGGCGTGGCTACGCCCATTTTCCAAAAATTCACAATATTCTTATTTTTCGTCTAAAACTCATTGTAAATATCAATTTTGAGTGAATAATCTACAGTAGTTACTAAAATATATAATAGTTTTCGAATTTCTGAAAATTACCGTTATATGGGAGGTAGGCGTGGTTATTGTCCGATTTGGCCAATACCATCCGTCCTACGCCAGAAAGAAGTGCACGTACCAAGTTTCGTTAAGATACCTCAATTTTTACTCGAGTTATCGTGTGCACAGACGGACGGACGGACGGACAGACAGTCACCGCTTAATCGATTTCTCTTTTCATTCTGATCATTTGTGTATACATTTGTCTATATCTATCTCGATTCGTTTTGCCTGTTACAAACAACCGTTATGTGAACAAAGTTATAATACCCTTGTGCACAAGTGCGCTCGGGTATAAAAATGGGCGGACTTGGAAAAGGGGCGTGGCACCTCCCGTTGGCGTGAAATATTTAATCAGCTATAACTTCGGAACCGTAAGTCGCATGAACTTGAAATTTGGTTTGCAGACATATCTATGGCAGGTGCTTTTAGCAAGGTATATATATAAATGAGTCTGTAAAAGGGGCGTGGCACATCCCAAAGGCGTGCAATTTTTTATCAGCTATAACAAGATTTACTATTACTTACATAAATATTTAATATATTGGAGATATTTTAATGTAACTAAAAACACCTGTTGTGCCAAGAGGTTGTTATTACATTTTGTTACATAACACTTAAGCTATATAACTGTCCTTCCGTATTCTGCTATAGTAAAATTAGAGCAGAAATAATATAACATCTTTACATAAATTATTTTTCATATTTGTATAAAGACGTGGGGTGAAACCCGCGGGTAAAGGCTAGTACTAAATAAACTAAATGGGCTTCAAAACTACATAGT
>NW_023458563.1:33950880-33953558 GCF_013731165.1 Rhagoletis pomonella
TCTAAATGCTTCTATGGCTTCCTGTGTTGTGAAAAACTTTTTCGGATTAGATGTAGGTGCTTCTGATGTTGTTTCAGGGATAGATGTTTTATTTACGTCTTCTTTTAATCCATTTTGATCAGTTTGAGTCCATTTCATTAGTTTAAAGTTCAGTTTTATGTTTATAGTATCACTATTAGGTAGTTTTAGAGAAAACTCTGTTTATTCAAATTCAGTTTGACTCAAATCAATAGGTATTGTAGATGGGAACACTTGGATAAAACAAATAAATGATAATAATATAATAAAATTATATTTCATTTTAAGTTTCTATTATGAAAATCAGGATATGTTCCCAAGTTCTCGATCGAGATAAAAATGAAATAAAAAATTATAATCAGTTAATTTGTATATCTACTTTATATATGGAATATATATTTCTCTTTATTTATATCATTAAAATTATTATATTTATCGTTAGTGTTGTCATCGATAGTATTATCTTTAACTAAATTTTGAATATCCTTTTTAACGAGTTTCCGCTTATTTGATGAACTTATATCCTCTTCAGCATACCGCATAGCTAATACATCAATTTCATTAAAAACGCATGTTGGTTTAAAACTATTTAAGTTTACATAGTTTTTTTTTTTTGTTTTTTAATCACCTTCTATAAACTATGAGAAAATTTAAGTGATGGAAGATTTGAAGGTATTTATTGAGATCTAACCAAACATAAAATTTGCGATCTAAACCCTCCTTCAGCACTTCAGCAGTAAAAATACCTCTGAGGTTTTATCTGTTGTTATACCGTTAGTAATATTAACACTTTTCCATTGAGCTTGGTAAGCATAATATTATAAATCATAACAGTTTTCGTTATATTTTATAAAAAATATATTTTAAAATTATTTTTTTCGTTAATCTCGAGTTCATCATTTCTTGTTAATATATTAAAGGTAAACTGTTGATAAAGAACATATTTAAATATACATATATTTTAGTAATCTATTATATACTTCATAATGTGATTCATTTAAAATGTGGAATAATCTTGAACTCAATGTTGTTGACGAAGAATATATTTATTTTTCATTACCCTATTTAAATCTTGTAATATGATTCAAATCAAATGCTAATATTATAAATAGAGTAACCTTGATCCTGATTTCATCATCATTGTTTGTCTTATATATATATTAATGTTAAGTGGACGATAACGAACCCCCACATATACAACTTACCTACAATCCTCCTTTCTAACAAAACAGAAATATATAAAAAGAAAAGTTATCAAATAAAAAATTATTCAGAAAGCCAATTTAAATCAATGACTAAGTATTTATTATGTGATGAGGTTTTAAACATGTACAAAATATATTTTAATAAGGAGACGAAGAAGCTTTACTTCAAGGCGGAAGACAATATGAACATAGATTCATATATGGAGATGGAGCGGTATATCTTTAAAGAAAGGTGGTTGAAGGATCCGTTATTTATAGATAAACATGAAGATTGTATGGAAACGGATGTAAAGGAGTATATGGAACATTATCTAATGAAAAACCAACCAGTTGAATCGTTTTTCGAAATGGGTTACTACAAACCTTTTAACTATACTTTAAAAAACTATGATGTAGATTGTAGTATAGCAACCTTTATGGTGATGTATAAGAATGAAAAATACGCAATTATTGAAATAAATGAGAATAGTGTTAATATTTATATTAAATCCTATTAAAAAACAACCTCTTTAAGTCGTGAAAGGAAACTTTTTTCCATTTTGTTAATTCAGATTCATATAAGTACATTTCATTAATTGAATTTTTAATAAATATATAGTATACAAGTATATCTCTTTCGAAATTTCTAAAGTCTCTCCTAAACATAAGTATATTTAAAACTTTATTATATGTTCTTTGGTGAAAGTAGACCTACAGGGGAATCGAACACCAAACAAATAAAAATCGATAGCGCACCTTTATTGCAAACCTCCCGGGTGGTGTGGAATATACAACTATTTCAAGTAAAAAAATTTAATACTTATATGAAAAAGTATAACTTGCATGAGTTAATAAGACTATTACTTGTATGAAAATTTGGAACTTATATGAATTAATAAAATTGGTACTTGGATGAAAATTAATGAAATTGTATAAGACAATTACTTGTATGAAAACGAATGATCTTATATGAGTTCCTAAATTTAATACTTGTATGAAAAATTATAACTTGAACGGGGTAATAAATTTTATACTAGTATGAAAACTCACAACTTCAATGAGTTAAAAAGGCTATTAGTTGTATGAAAAAATTTTAGCAGAACCGAAAATATACATATGAAAAAAAAATATGAAATTGATGAATATAAAATTTCAACAAAATAATGCATGCAAGAAACATTACATATTTACTCGACTTTTTTGCTCATTGAGAAAATCAACGAAAATTTGTAACTTATGTGAATTAATAAACAATTATTTATTTAATATTTGTATGAAAAATTATTACTTGTATGAGTTAATAAGACTATTATATGAAAACTTGGAACTTATATGAGTTAATAAAATTAGTACTTATATGAAAATTAATGAAAATTGTATAAGTTAATAAATTTAATACAAGCTGTATTTCAAATGGGGTTTTGTATAATTATTAGTTGTATGAAAAATTGCATCAGAGCCGAAAATGGAGGGGGG
>NW_023458563.1:33953658-33956869 GCF_013731165.1 Rhagoletis pomonella
TAGAAATTTCGAAAGAGATATACTTGTATACTATATATTTATTAAAAATTCAATTAATGAAATGTACTTATATGAATCAGAATTCACAAAATGGAAAAAGTTTCCTTTCACGACTTAAAGAGGTTGTTTTTTAATAGGATTTAATATAAATATTAACACTATTCCCATTTATTTCAATAATTGCATATTTTTCATTCTTATACATCACCATAAAGGTTGCTATACTACAATCTACATCATAGTTTTTTAAAGTATAGTTAAAAGGTTTATAGTAACCCATTTCGAAAAACGATTCAACTGGTTGGTTTTTCATTAGCTAATGTTCCATATACTCGTTAACATCCGTTTCCATACAATCTTCAAGTTTATCTATAAATAACGGATCCTTCAACCACCTTTCTTTAAAGATATACCGCTCCATCTCCATATATGAATCTATGTTCATATTGTCTTCCGCCTTGAAGTAAAGCCTCTTCGTCTCCTTATTAAAATATATTTTGTACATGTTTAAAACCTCATCACATAATAAATAGTTAGTCATTGATTTAAATTGGCTTTCTGAATAATTTTGTATTTGATTACTTTTCTTTTTATATATTTCTGTTTTGATAGAAAGGAGGATTGTAGGTAAGTTGTATATGTGGGGGTTCGTTATCGTCCACTTAACATTAATATATTTATAAGACAAACAATGATGATGAAATCAGGATCAAGGTTATTCTATTTATAATATTAGCATTTGATTTGAATCATATTATAAGATTTAAATAGGGTAATAAAAAATAAATATATTCTTCGTCAACAACATTGAGTTCAAGATTATTCCACATTTTAAATGAATCACATTATGAAGTATATAATAGATTACTAAAATATATGTATGTTTAAATATGTTCTTTATCAACAGTTTACCATTAATATATTAGGCAAACAAGAAATGATGAACTCAAGGTTATTCTTATGATTAACGAAAAAAATAATTTTAAAATATATTTTTTATAAAATATAATGAAAACTGTTATGATTCATAAATATATATATTTATACTGAATAAACATATCGCAATATGTATTGATGGTAAACCGTGAAACTTTATAATATTATGCTTACCAAGCTCAATGGAAAAGTGTTAATATTACTAACGGTATAACAACAGATAAAACCTCAGAGGTATTTTTTACTGCTGAAGTGCTCAAGGAGGGTTTAGATCGCAAATTTTATGTTTGGTTAGATCTCAATAAATACCTTCAAATCTTCCATCACTTCATTTTTCTTATAATCAACATGTTAAAAGAGAAACTGTTGGCGGCATGATTGTAATAGTTGCTACAGTTTATGAAGGTGATTAAAAAACAAAAAACAAAAAAAAAACTATGTAAACTTAAATAGTTTTAAACCAACATGCGTTTTTAGTGAAGTTGATGTATTAGTAATGCGGCATGCTGAAGAGGATATAAGTTCATCAAATAAGCGGAAACTCGTTAGAAAGGATATTCAAAATTTAGTTAAAGATAATACTATCGATGACAACACTAACGATAAAAATAATAATTTTAATGATATAAATGAAGAGAAATATATATTCCATATATAAAGTAGATATATAAATTAACAGATTATAATTTTTTATTTCATTTTTATCTCGATCGAGAACTTGGGAACATATCTTGATTTTCATAATAGAAACTTAAAATTAAATATAATTTTATTATATTATTATCATTTATTTGTTTTATCCAAGTGTTCCCATCTACAATACCTATTGATTTGAGTCAAAATGAATTTGAAAATACAGAGTTTTCTCTAAAACTACCTAATAGTGATACTATAAACATAAAACTGAACTTTAAACTAATGAAATGGACTCAAACTGATCAAAATGGATTAAAAGAAGACGTAAATAAAACATCTATCCCTGAAACAACATCAGAAGCACCTACATCTAATCCGAAAAAGTTTTTCACAACACAGGAAGCCATAGAAGCATTTAGAAATATTTCAGGAATAATTGAGAGTTCACATCCCTTTTATAGACATTTTCAGCTTCAATATGAGGATAATATTATACCAAGAATTCGTTGTACATATGACAGTGATTTCCTTCAACGCAAACTGAATATTTCTTGTTTGGAGTATCGTCAGGTTGCATTCCAGAAAATTTTAAGTAACGGTGAAATTGAAATTGTTACTGGAGATGATACTACACTATGCTCAGATGTCACGCTAATTGATATTAAAAGTTATAAACATGATATGAATATGGAAATTTCTTAATTTTTAATAGAATGAGATGGATTAATTATATAAATATGAAATATAAAAAGAATGTAAATGTAGTATATAAAAAGATTAATGTGATATTTGGTTTTCATTATTCAGCGGAGTGTAATCGATTAGTTAATCAAATTGGTGGCTCTAATATATACTTATGTTTACAATTATTTAAATAGGATTTCATTAGACTCTAAAAAATATTATAAGCCTTTATAGAAACTCATAAGACTATTTTTTAAACGAATTTAAAAAAAAAAGCTTAAGCTATATAATGTCAGCGGAATATACGTTGATTATAGATGTTCAGGGATTCTATTTTAATAGGAAATTTATTGCTAAAGAAGTCAGCATATCAACATATGATTCATATATAACATCGTTTCTAATTCAACCTCCTTTTGAATAATCTAAGTTGACGATATGGGATAAAACAACTAATAACTGGTTATATCATAATCATCATGGATTAAAATGGGAAGATGGTGATTCGACTTTAATGACTGTTATTGAATATATCCATACATTAATGAAAAGATATAATTATATATTCTATGCTAAAGGATTGGAGAAAATCAGATGGATTCAACGGTTATTCGGAAACGATATTATTTTATATAATTTAGATGATTTAAATTGTCCAAATTTAAAGAACTTATATAATAAAAATATAAATACTTGCAAATATCATAATAATTCTATGATATGTGCTGAAGAAAATGTAACAATATTAAGAAAATTTATTTCTTCATTAAATATCTAATAATAAATATAAATAAATAAGTAATTATAAAACTTTATTTTATTTGAAATTAAATTTTTTTTGTTCTCATCATCAACATCAGCAGACCTTTCCATTCATAAGTGAAACACTAAAAGATTTCGTATTATTATTTGAATTTGTTAGACATTCGGTGACTCTTTTGAATTTAATAAATTT
>NW_023458563.1:33956969-33959583 GCF_013731165.1 Rhagoletis pomonella
TGATATTTGGTTTTCATTATTCAGCGGAGTGTAATCGATTAGTTAATCAAATTGGTGGCTCTAATATAACTTATGTTTACAATTATTTAAATAGGATTTCATTAGACTCTAAAAAATATTATAAGCTTTTATAGAAACTCATAAGACTATTTTTTAAACGAATTAAAAAAAAGCTTAAGCTATAAAATGTCAGAGGAATATACGTTGATTATAGATGTTCAGGGATTCTATTTTAATAGGAAATTTATTGCTAAAGAAGTCCGCATATCAACATATGATTCATATATAACATCGTTTCTAATTCAAACAACTAATAACTGGTTATATCATAATCGCCATGGATTAAAATGGGAAGATGGTGATTCGACTTAAATGACTGTTATTGAATATATCCATACATTAATGAAAAGAGAAAATTATATATTCTATGCTAAAGGATTGGAGAAAATCAGATGGATTCAACGGTTATTCGGAAACGATATTATTTTATATAATTTAAATGATTTAAATTGTCCAAATTTAAAGAATTTATATAATAAAAATATAAATACTTGTAAATATCATAACAATTCTATGATATGTGCTGAAAAAAATGTAACAATATTAAGAAAATTTATTTCTTCATTAAATATCTAATAATAAATATAAATAAGTAAGTAATTATAAAACTTTATTTTATTTGAAATTAAATTTTTTTTGTTCTCATCATCAACATCAGCAGACCTTTCCATTCATATGAGAAAGATTAAAGATTTCGTATTATTTTTGAATTTGTTAGACATTCGGTGACTCTTTTGAATTTAATAAATTTGTCTTTCAATGAATATAAACGAGAAAAATCAGTATCTTAATCCTTTTTCGAATGTATTATTAATATCTCCTGCTTTATATGAATGAATAATGCAATATATGAATGAATAATGCTAGATGAATAAAACATTTAAATATACACATACTTTTATAAGCATTTTTGTATATGTTTATGTGGGATTCGTTATCGTACACTTGGCGTTACTATACTTATTAGGCAAACAATGATGATGAAATCAAGATCAAGGCTATTTATAATATTAGCATTTGATTTGAATCATATAATAAAATTTAAATAGGGTAATAAAAAATAAATATATTCTTTCACAGCAACATTGAGTTCAAGATTATTTCCACATTTTAATTGAATCATATTATGAAGTATAAAATAGATTTCTAAAATATATGTATATTTAAATATGTTCTTCCTCAACAGTTTACCTCAATGCTTTTTATATAGTTATGAAATGTGTATAAATAAGCTAATACTGTACATTAGAAATTATTACTTTGTTTAAAGATACTTATAAAACACATCATGCCTGGAATCAATCGAATCTTCAATAGCGAGCATCATGGAGAGTACAACTTCGATTTCGAATTGGAGATGTTGTGCTTTGAAGACATGAAAAACCCTTATATATGTATTGAAGATGAAGATGAGGGTCCCCGGTTACAGGTTTTGGGCATCCCAGTCAGAGCAGCCCATGCTTTTTTTTTTTACAAAAAATGGGATGAAGAGGATGACAATGGAAAATTTCTAACCGTTTGTGGCGGGGAAATTGAGGAGTACATAATGGAGCAACATCAAAACCAACATGAATATGAAAGAAGGGGTTTAGATATTAGGACTAAATTAAAGTATTATAGTAGAACAGATAGGGAAGCGATGCATGATATAGAAGTTTATTCAAAATCATATAATAATATTGTATTTGAATATAAATTAACTGTTGAATTGGTATTTAGAAATTTAAAATTTAATTATGAATATAACCATAGATTTATTAAAAAAACTTCAGTGTTTATTTGAATATAATATTATTTTATATGAGAGTTATTTATGAAAAAGAGGTTTATTCATAAATCGTTAGTCGTTGGAAAAGGTTTTATAAATAATATAATTAATAAGCTTCCTATTGAACTTCATCTGCCTAGTTATCAATTTTGTGAACCTGGAACGAAACTACGGAAACTTTTAGTAAGAGGAGATTGAGGGATTAATCTACTAGACACTGCTTGTTGAGTACATGATATATCATATTTATATAATAAAGATTTAGATAACCGACATATTGCTGATAAATAATTAATTGAGAAGGCTTGGGAAAGAGTTAAAGCGAAGGATAGCAATCTTAATGAGAAAACAAATGCTTGGTTAGTTACAAATATAATGAAGACAAAAACGAAATTCGGTATGGGGAACATTTATAGTAAAACTTAGAAAGTGGGAGGAAAAACTGGTTAACATCTCTTCAAACATGCTTTAAAAAGTGCTAAACAAAATTTAAAGAAATGTGATAACTTAAAAGATGCAATAAAAATTTCACGAAAGGTTGTAAATAATATTTTTAGAGGAAAAAAATCTATAATAAAAGCCCCACGTGTAATACCATTACCTAAATCTGGAGGATTGCTCCCATTAGCGCCTTTATTCGTAGCATTAGGAGCACTTGGAAGTCTATCTGGCAGTACAGCAGGAATTATTAAAACAATCAATGCTATAAAAACTGGAAAGGAGCAGTTATTGGAGGCGAAACGTCATAATAATACAATGGAAGCTATTTCAATGGGAAAAGGAATG
>NW_023458563.1:33959683-33959951 GCF_013731165.1 Rhagoletis pomonella
CGAAAATAAACGGAGCAAACAGCTCCTCGAAAAAATTATATTTTTTTGGTCTTTTCGCAACTCAAAGACCTAAGTGGCGCCCGAGCTAAATAGCTTAGCCGGGTCGGTAAAAGTGGTGAGTTGAGGCGAAAGTTAAAAGTAACTCTTTAAGAAAACAGTGCCGCTAAATATAAAAAAAAGCGCCGCGAAGTAAAAGTTTGCTGTAAAGTGCCGCTAAGTATAAAAAAAAGCGCCGCGAAGTAAAAGTTTGCTGTAAAGTGCCGCTAAG
>NW_023458563.1:33960051-33977756 GCF_013731165.1 Rhagoletis pomonella
GTAAAAGTTTGCTGTAAAGTGCCGCTAAATATAAAAAAAAGCGCCGCAAAGTAAAAGTTGCTGTCAAGTGCCGCTAAATATAAAAAAAAGCGCCGCGAAACAAAGCGACTTCAATAAAAAAGTACCGCTAATAGGACAAGTGGTACAAAAGGACAGTAAAATTACGAGTCTCAGTCATCACGGGCGTGAAAAGGAAACTAGGAATTTCCTGGACGCCATTCACCGACGCCAGCTAAAAATCGATCACCCATCTACGGAAACGAGGCCCCCGAGTACAAAATAAGGAAAAGAAGCTCTACCAGTTGGAGCAGCCGCCGAGGGATGTGGGTATTATTAATGTAAGTCTAAATATAAGGAAATTTTATACAAATTAAAAAAAAAGGCATATCGAAAATATATTGCCACATATATATTTGTGAACAAAAAGGGTATATTATTATCCTAGAGAAAAAAAATAATAAAAAGTAAATTTGTGAAATTGTCACTTAGAGAATATAAGGAAAAAAATATTGATTGAAAAAAAATCATTCCTAAAATTGTGGAAATTATAGAAATAAATCAAGAATTTTTTATATGGAGAAAAAAAAAAGGAAAAATTAAATATATCTTTCTCTCGAAATTATTTAATCGAGTGCATAGTACAATAATACCAAAAAAATTTTTATAATATAAATATATCAAATAAAACACGGGCTGTAAACCCATAAAACGAAACGTAAACAACAAATATAACATTGCTTAACTCTGCGATTCCGTAGCCAACTCAGAAGTTGACCGGACCCTCTAGAGTAAAAAAGCCCCCTTCCTAGAAGGGATAACAAATTTTTCTAATAAATAAATATACAGAGAAGTAGTTGCTTAATTTTTTTTCTTTCTGCAAATTTTATTTCTGCGAATTTCTTGCGCGTAAATAAGAAAATTGTGCAAAAAGGAAAAAATTATTAGCTTTTAAAATAAATTAAACGTTTAGCAAGGAAGTTTCTTATCTTTTCAAGAAAAGGAAAAAGAAATATTTTTTTTTTTAATTTTTACCGATAAAACAGAAAAAAACTAAATAAAGAAATATAAAATGGCTAATCCAAATAATTTAATTAGGCCACCTGTGCTAGGTAATACTGCTCCCGCCGCAACCGCAGGACCTTCCGCACAAATTTCGCCAGAATTGGCAAACATTATTAGAACCATGATAGCCCAGGCCATAGAACTGAATGGACCGAACTTAATTCAAAACGCTCTTAACCGTAACACAAACCCGATAGTAACGGACCAAACAATAGACGAACAGTTTAGAGATAATATGAGCGAAATGGACAAGATTCCAGACGTAGTACGCTCACTACGGGATTTTTCAGGGAACGCTTCAGAGTTTAGCTCCTGGAAAAAAAGCGTAGAGCGCGTTTTGAGGATATACGAACCCTCAAAGGGCACGCCCCGCTACTTTGGCATCTTGAACGTCATCAGGAATAAGATAATAGGAAAGGCAGACGTAGCATTAGAATCATACAACACGCCTTTAGATTGGACTGCAATTTCTCGTTGCCTGACAACGCACTACGCGGACAAACGGGATATAGGTACGTTAGAATACCAGATGACTTGCCTCGTACAAGGCAGACTAACAATAAATGAGTTCTACCAAAAAGTATACTCGCACCTTTCACTTATACTAAACAAAATAGGTTGTATGGAAGTAGGGGAAGAAGCAGTTCACTTATTGACAGAAAATTATCGTGCTAAAGCCCTCGATACCTTTGTCAGAGGACTTTCCGGCGACCTTCCTAGGCTTCTCGGTATTAAAGAACCAAAAAGCCTACCCGAAGCCCTACACCTTTGTCTGAAACTCGAAAACCAAAACTTTAGAGCCTACCACGCCAACAGTCAATCCTTTAATGCACCGTCAACGTCTCGACAAACGTTTACCAAACCAGAGTACCCTTTGCCACTAAACCAACAAGCTTCACAGATGAAATTCCATCCTGAACTAGCCCATCTACCGCAACCTTTGCCAAATTTTAATCCATATAACTATCAGCGAACACAACAAAATTATAACCACCCTAACCCACAACAATTTGCAACTCAAATCCCAAACCAATTTAACCAGCAATATAGGTACCAAAATCAAAATCAGTCAAACCAGCAACAAAACCATCCACCGCCAAGACCGCCAAAACCACCTCAACCCATGGATGTTGACGTTAGCCTAAGGACAAACGCCATAAATTACGCGAACAGACCAAATCCTAAGGTAACAGGAAAACGACCCATAAGTGCATCAAACAGAAACGAAAGTCAACCGAAAGTTCAGAGGAACTTTCACGTAAATACAAACCCAGACCCTCCCGAACAAAATTATCAATATAATGAGCACGATTACGACTACCAGAGCAATGAGTATGACCAAACATATAATTATGCACAATCCGAAGAAAATGAGGAATCCATAGATCTGGTAGACGTCCATTTTTTAGATTAAATAGCTCTTCGTTGCCCTATTTCAGATGCAAGACGAAGAGCGGTGAAATTTTACAAATATTAGTGGATACAGGTTCAAATAAGAACTATATTCAACCAAGTTTAGTAAAAAATCCCAAAGATAACAATAAACCCTTTTACGCGAATTCCGTCGGTGGTAAAATAAAAATTACACATCACACATTTCTTAATCTTTTCAATATCAAGGAATGTAATCTGAAATTTTTCCTATTGCCAACCCTTACCACTTTTCATGCAATACTTGGAAATGATAGTTTAAAGCAACTATCAGCAGTGATACATACTAGAGAAAATTTTATGGTTGTAGCAAACAAATGCAAAGTTCAACTGCGACAGTATAAAGCCCAGGACGTTAACGCAATACAAATCCGTGACGAACATATGAATGATTTAGAGAAAAATGAAATTAAACATCTAGTGCAGAAGCACCGAAACTTATTTTCCGAACCCAACGAAAAACTGACCTACACAACGAAGGTAATAGCAGAAATACGCACAAATTCAGATACGCCCATTTATTCCAAATCCTACCCTTACCCTATTAGCCTCAAACAAGAAGTGGAGAAACAAATAAATAAATTATTAGAAGACGGCATTATCAGACAATCACGATCACCATACAACTCGCCAGTATGGGTTGTTCCCAAAAAGGACGACGCATCAGGTGAAAAAAAATTCAGACTGGTTATCGATTACAGAAAACTAAATACGGTTACAATTGCAGACAGGTACCCGATACCAGAAATAAACGAGGTACTATCGCAATTGGGAGAAAATCGAGTATTCTCAGTAATCGACTTAAAAAGCGGTTTCCACCAAATTCCCCTTAAGGAATCTGACGTGGAAAAAACAGCTTTTTCAGTGAACAACGGTAAATATGAGTTCACTAGACTTCCGTTCGGACTAAAAAATGCTCCCGCAATATTCCAACGAACTCTAGACGACATATTAAGACAATATATAGGCAAAATATGCTATGTCTATATGGACGATATAGTAATATTCAGTAAGGACGAAAAATCGCACTCTGACCATATTGACAAAATTTTTGACACACTTAACAAAGCAAATATGAAAGTTCAAGCAGATAAATGCGAATTCTACAAAAAACAAGTTGAATTTTTAGGATTCATCATTTCTTCTGCTGGAATTTCTACAAACCCTTCCACAGTCCAAGCAATAGCCAACGTTCCATATCCTAAGACCCTTAAGGACCTCAGATCATTTCTAGGACTCTCGGGATACTACAGACGCTTTATAAAAGATTACGCTAAATTGGCAAAACCCCTTACAAATTTACTTAGAGGTGAAGAGGGCAGAATATCCAAAAATATCTCGAAAAAGACCAATATACAATTAACCGAAGAAGCTCAAACAGCGTTCAATAAAATCAAATCAGCACTTATATCAAAGGACGTTATATTACAATATCCGGACTATAAGAAAGAATTTAACCTTACCACAGATGCTTCCAAATATGCCATTGGAGCAGTGTTAGAGCAAAACGGAAAACCAATAACATTTATTTCTAGGACTTTAAATAAAACCGAGGAGAACTATGCGGTTAACGAAAAGGAAATGCTTGCCATAATTTGGGCACTCAATTCCCTTAGAAATTACTTGTATGGTAAAGCAAAAATAATAATATATACAGATCACCAGCCATTAACTTATGCCCTCAGTAACAAGAACAATAACTCGAAATTAAAAAGATGGAAATCAACTTTAGAGGAATACAATTATGAAATTAAGTATAAACCAGGAAAAGCAAACGTCGTTGCAGACGCACTCTCAAGACCATTTGAAATAAACTCACTATCAGTTGCCACCAACTCTGACGAAAGCTCGTCACATAATTTAATACCTGCAGTAGAAGCACCAATAAATGCCTTTAAAAACCAAATTTGGTTATTAACAGGACAGGAGGATAGCTACCAGTTCAAATTACCGTTCCCAACATATCATAGACACATAATTATCAAACCTAATTACTCATCAGAAGACCTAATATCAATCTTAAAAAGACGACTTAACCCCTCAGTAATCAATGGAATATTTACAACAGAAGAAATAATGGGACAAATTCAGCAAATTTACCCACCTCATTTTCGTAATTACAAAATTAGATTTACCCAAACAAAACTGAAGGACCTACGGACAGATGAAGAACAAGAAAACCAAATTCTAATAGAACACAAGAGAGCTCATAGGAATGCAGTAGAAAATAAAAAACAACTTTTAGAAAAATTTTATTTTCCCAAAATGGTACAAAAAATCAAAACAATAGTTAAACAATGCAGTGTATGCGCAGAGAATAAATACGACAGGCATCCCAATAACCCACAGATTCAAGCGACCCCAATTCCAGAATATCCCGGAGAAATAGTTCACCTAGATATATATATAGCAGACAAAAAATTAATACTAACAGCTGTCGATAAGTATTCTAAGTACGCGCAAGCGAAAATACTAAAATCCAGAGCAGCAGAAGATATTAGAGAACCACTTAGACAGATAATTTTCAATTTTGGTGTACCACAAAATATTATAATAGATAACGAAAAGTCATTAAATTCTAATTCGATAATTTTTATGTTAAAAGATCAACTCAGGATAAAAATATACAGAATACCTCCACATACTAGTACAGCTAACGGCCAAGTTGAGCGTTTCCACTCAACTCTATCAGAAATTTTAAGATGCTTGAAATCTGAAAATACAGAAAGATCATTTAGCGAACTACTGGACAGAGCAGTATACGAGTATAATTACTCAATACATTCAACGACAAGACAAAAGCCTATTGAAGCATTCTTTGGACGCAGAATATTTACCAACCCTGAACAATACGAAAAAGCACGACAAGATAACATTCAGAGACTTAGACAAAAGCAAGAGCAAGACCTAACACTTCATAACAAAAATAGAAGCCCATTTAAAGAATATAACGTTGGACAGACAATTTATGTTAAAATTAATAAACGATACGGTAATAAATTAACTTCACGATATAGGAAAGAAATAGTCAAGGAAAACAGAAGCTCAACAGTTCTAACACAGACCGATAGAATCGTGCACAAAAGCCTTATAAAAAATTAAATACAGCCAATCCTTCTCCTTTTAGATTTTTTGCTACGGAAATAACCGCGAACGTGCAGATACTTGATTATAGTTCATCCCAATTGGTAACAATTGACTCCGGACCAGCAAAATTGCAAACAGGAACATTTAAAATAATACACGTAATTGAATTAGACCATTATGACGACGCGATAACAAACATACACACTGTAACCAATGGAAAACTGGCTACACATCCACTTTATCCAGTCCTATCATCATTAATAGAACAATCAAAAACCTTTCTAGATAGAATCAGAGTAAATAAAAAAATTAACAAAAGATCACTAGATTTTATTGGGACAGCGTGGAAATGGATCGCAGGAAATCCTGACCACAGTGATTATAATATATTAACAGAGAAAATGAATAACGTACTTGAAAATAACAACAGACAAGTTATAATAAATAAGTTGATAAATGAAAAAATAAATGAATTAATTGATAATACAAATAAATTAACTAAGTTTATACAAGAAGACAAACAAATCGAGAACGACGTAGTTTTGCAAATAAAGTTTAAATTAGAAATTATTAAGGAAGAACTCATTAACACGGCCTATGCAATCCATTGGGCAAAAGTTAATGTAGTTAATTCGTTTATTTTATCAAATACGGAATTAGAAATAACAAAACATTTTATGGAAAATGAAAATATACCATTTATAAACATTGACGAAGCCTTAGAATTCGCAGAAGTCAAAATAGCAGCAAGCCAAAATTGCTTAATTTATGTTATAAGTTTACCCACAACTGGGAAAGATGAATGCAGGTCAATAGAAATACGACCAGTTAAGAAAAAAGAATTAATTAACAAAATTAATTTTAAATCGATATTGTTATGTTCTAACCAAATTTTTGGCCTATTTCAAGATTGTAAATCATATAATACCTTATCAATTTGTTCACAGAATATAATAGATGATATATCAAACGATACATGCATTGCACACTTGTTAGAAAGTAAGATTGAGAATTGTACAAAAATAAATAATGAACATATAAAATCAGTTGAAGAAATTTCAAGCGACTTAATATTTTTAAATCAATTTAACAATTTTATAAAAATAAATAACGAAACCTTACTAGTAAATGGAACATACTTAATAAAATACCATAACGCGACTATAGAGATCGATGGAAAATTGTTTAATTCTAAGGAAATAACAACAAAAAAGCCATTACCAGCAATATTACAGCCAAATGCAAATAATAGCATATTAGAAGAGATTTTGTCTTTGGAATCAATAAAGAAATTCCAAACAAATGAAACCATACATTTAAATTTATTAAAAAAACAAAATAGTATATTTTTTTCAATAAATTTATTATCATTTTTTGTAATTGTAATTTGCATTATAATAATTGTAAAGAAAATTAATGTGCAAAATGTTAGTAATATAACACCGGAAACCGAGACAAATGAAATCGGAATTCAAAATTTAGCAAGATTTTTTTGTAAGATCATCGAACGAGGACGCTCGAACTTAAGGGCGGAGGAGTTAGCACCAAATACGCTAGCCTTTGCCAACAACAACAATAGCCCAAAGTAGTGGAATGCAGGTGATATGACACCTCACCTGAAGGCCATACTGCACGCGCAAACTAAAAGTGCTGACCACGCGTCTACGCTCCCGTGGGAATGGAATGTTGGTGCAGCGCAGCTTTAGAATTAAGGCTTAGAGTTAAATTATTAGAGTTCTAGAATTCAGTTGTAAAAGCATTTCGAAAATAAACGGAGCAAACAGCTCCTCGAAAAAATTATATTTTTTTTGGTCTTTTCGCAACTCAAAGACCTAAGTTACATATTAAATACTTAGCAATTATTTAATAAAAGCTCAAGCTATATAATGTCAGAAGAATATACGTTGGTTATAGAAGTTCAGGGAGTCTATTTTAATAAGAAATTTATTGCTGAAGAAGTCAGCATATCAACATATGATTCACATGTAACAACGTTTCTTATTCAACCTCCTTTTGAAGAATCCATGTTAACGATACGGGATAAAACAACTAACAACTGGTTATATCATAATCATCATGGATTAAATTGGGAAGATGGTGATTCGACTTAAATGACTGTTATTGAATATATCCATTCATTAATGAAAAGAAAAAATTATATATTCTATGCTAAAGGATTGGAGAAAATCAGATGGATTCAACGTTTATTCGGATACGATATTATTTTATATAATTTAGATAATTTAAATTGTCCAAATTTAAAGAATTTATATTTTAAAAATACAAATATAAATACTTGTAAATATCATAAAAATTCTATGATATGTGCTGAAAAAAATGTGAAAAATTAAAATTTATTTCTTCATTAAATATCTAATAATAAATATAAATAAATAAGTAATTATAAAACTTTCTTTTATTTCAAATTAAATTTTATTTGTTCCATCATCAACATCAACAGGCCTTTCCATTCATGTCCACATACATATTAAATACTTAGCAATTAACTATGTGAACATTATTTACACACTTTTCTAGCGGTGGCGCATCTATATATGTATATACCTATGTAAGTATGTACGTTTGTATACATTTCTGACTGCATACCAACACACTTTACTAATTTTCGACATGACCGCAAGCTGCGGTACACCCTGTGATCGATTCCGGTTCTGGCCTCGGATTTGTCGTCAGCGACATCTTACGGCTTTTATCTGGGTTCTGAACTTCGATTTCGATCGGCGGCATCTTTTGGCGGAGCAGCAAAGCTTGCGGCAGAGCACCAGCAAACCGTATAGCGGTTCTGGACACGGTGCAGCAGCAAACCATATAGCCTGCAGCGCTGCTTGCACCGGTCCAGAACCGCTATATTTATACTACTGCTTATCAACCGTTATGTTAAATTACGGAGTTCTTACGATTTTTTGCGGGTTATATATTGAAAATAAGGTTGGCCTACATTTTCCAAAAGTTTAACCCATCAACTCCCACCAGAACGGGCCTTTTGGACCCACTGTTTGAAAAATGGCTTATAAATGGTTAAAATTTCCACTAATATATTAAGCCCCAAATTCTTCTAAGGTGAACAGAATGTAATGCAAAATAATAGTAAGTTTTACCAAAAAGGGGGACTTTAACTCTGTGTAAAAAATATTGCGATGCGCGGGAGCAAAACCTTCCTGGGGTTTGACCACTACTAAGGAATACTAACGTAATTTTCACACAGCCACCTAGTTCTTGTATACGTCTGTGGGACCCTAGAATAAAGTAACTTACGAATGTAAAAATTAGCAAAAAAAGAGTTTGCATTTTATTAAAATTCTGTTTAAAATAGTAAAAAAAAACACAGGAAAATCAACTAGTCTTTGTTTTATCTCCAATAATTGAGGAGTTAGATGCAATAAGGGCGCTTCTGTTAAAACTGCTTTCTGCGATATTGGCGTTAAAGTCTTTGATGTGTTATAACTTTCTTGTTGATGTAGTATATAAAAAAAGTAGTATTGTTGTAGTATTGAAAAAAAATGTCCAATGCGGAAAAAATCATCAGATTACCAGTATTCGACCCTAATTTAACTGTAATAAACGCTTTCGATCGAAAAACGTGTTACCTATGTTTTTTCTGAGTTACGCTTTTTTTGAAATGTTCAGTGGCCCAAATTATGCAAAAAAAACTCCTTTTAAAAATCTAATTTTCATTTCGTAAAATAGTGTTCTTATAGGAGTAGTATTTAGTTCCTTCAAACGATGTATTTCAATGTGCGTACAACATGAACATTTTGTACAAAATTCCTTAGGCGCCGAGCGCCTCTAGTATGTATGTATGTATGTGCCACGTTGCAGCCTAAACGGACAGACAGAATCGAACGAAATTTTTACAGAGTATTGCCATGACTCATGGGCCTTTAATAGGGTGAAAAAAATTGGGATCCTACAAGGAGGCGTGACACCTCCCATAGGCGTGAAATTTTTAATCAGCCATAACTTCGAAACCACAAATCACATGACCTTGAAATTTGGTATACAGACATACCAATGGTAGACGTTTATAGGAGGGTATATATAAACGAGTTTGTAAAAGGGGGCGTGGCACATCCCATAGGCGTCGAATTTTTTATCAGCTATAACTTCGGTACCTTAAGTCACACGAACTTGAAATTTGGTATGCAGATATATCAATGGTAGCTGCTTATAGGTGGGTATACATATATAAATGTGTTTGTAAGAGGGGGCGTGGCACATCCCATAGGCGTTGAATTTTTTATCAGCTATAACTTCGGAACCATATGTCACACGAACTTGAAATTTGGTATGCAGACATTTTAATGGTAGGTGCTTATAGGAGGGTATATATAAAGGAGTTTGTAAAAGGGGGTGTGCCATATCCATGGGCGTTGAATTTTTTATCATCTATAACTTCGGAACCATAAGTCACACGAACTTGAAATTTGGTATGCAGACATTTTAATGATAGGTGCTTATAGGAGGGAATATATAAACGAGTTTGTAAAAGGGGGCGTGGCACATCCCATAGGCGCGGAATTTTTTATCAGCTATAACTTCGGAACCATAAGTCACACGAACTTGAAATTTGGTACGCAGACATACCAATGGTAGATGCTTATAGGAGGGTATATATGTATAAACGAGTTTGTAAAAGGGGGCGTGGCACATCCCATAGGCGTGGAATTTTTTATCAGCTATATCTACGGAACCATAAGTCCCACGAACTTGAAATTTGGTATGCAAACATGTCAATGGTAGGTGCTTATAGGAGGGTATATATAGAGGAGTTTGTAAAAGGGGGCGTGGCACATCCCATATGCGCGGAATTTTTTATCAGCTAAAACTTCGGAGCCATAAGTCACACGAACTTGAAATCTGATATGCAGACATATCCATGGTAAGTTCTTATACGAGTTATATATAAATGAGTTTGTAGAGGGGGGGGCGTGGCACATTCCATACGCGTGGAAAGTTTTATCAGCTATATCTACGGAACGATAAGTCCCACGAACTTGAAATTTGGTATGCAAACATGTCAATGGTTGGTGCTTATAGGAGGGTATATATAAACGAGTTTGTAAGAGGGGGCGTGGCACATCCCATTGGCGCGGAATTTTTTATCAGCTATAACTTCGGAACCATAAGTCACACGAACTTGAAATTTGGTATGCAGACATTTTAATGGTAGATGCTTATTGGAGGGTATATATAAAGGAGTTTGTAAAAGGGGGTGTGCCATATCCATGGGTGTTGAATTTTTTATCATCTATAACTTCGGAACCATAAGTCACACGAACTTGAAATTTGGTATGCAGACATTTTAATGATAGGTGCTTATAGGAGGGAATATATAAACGAGTTTGTAAAAGGGGGCGTGGCACATCCCATAGGCGCGGGATTTTTTATCAGCTATAACTTCGGAACCATAAGTCACACGAACTTGAAATTTGGTGTGCAGACATATCAATGGTAGGTGCTTATATGAGGGTATATAGAAATGAGTTTGCAAAAGGGGGCGTGGGGCATCCTATAGGCTTGGAATAATTTATCAGCTATAACTTCGGCACCATAAGTCCCAGGAACTCGAAATTTGGTATGCAGGCATATCAATGGTAGGTGCTTATACGAGGGTATATATAAACGAGTTTGTAAAAGGGGGCGTAGCGCATCCTATAGGCGTGGGATCCTTTGTCAGCTATAACTTCGGATCCATAAGTCCCACGAACTTAAAATTTGGTATGCAGACATATCAATGTTAGGTGTTTATAGGAGGGTATATATAAACAAGTTTGTGGAAGGGGGCGTGGCATATCCCATATTCGTTTAAAGGTTTACCAACTATAACTTCGGAACCATATGTCGCATCAACTTTAAATTTGGTATACAGTTATATACATATTTGGTAGGTGCTTATAATAAGGTCTATAATAAACGAGTTTGTAAAAGGGGGCGTGGCACATCCCATAGGCGTGGAATTTTTTATCAGGTATAACCTCGGAACCATAAGTCGCACGAACTTGCAATTTGGTATGCAGGTGTAGCTGTGGTAGGTGCTTATAAAAAGATAAATATAAATAAGTTTGTAAAAGATGGCGTGGCAAATTGCATAGGCGTGAACAATTTTATCAGCTATAACTTCAAAACCGTAAGTCACATGAAATTTAATTTTGGTATGCAGACATATCTATGGTAGGAGCTTATAGTAAGGTATATATGAATGAGTTTATAAAAGGGGGCGTGGCACATCCCGTAGGCGTGGAATTTTTAATCAGCCATAAATTGGGAACCATAAGTCACATGAACTTGAAATGTGGTATTCATACATAGGTATCTATGGGAGGTGTTCAGAGTAAAGTATATATAAATGAGTTTGTAAAAGGGTGATATACATATATATATTTATCTGTTAGATAACACGGATATTTAAAACTGTGTTTTTTTTTTAAACCTTAACGTCTTTAGATTATTTTGAAATGGAAAGATTAAATCGTTTTTTAATCTCGCGATGATGTTAAACGAAAATTTTCATTCATAATTCATTGTGCATTCATAATATTGTGTGCACGCAAGTATTTATATATTACAAAATCAAACTTATATGGGTCGTATACTTTGTTTCGTTAAGCATTTATTATCTATGTAAGAGGAATATGCGACAGCAAAGCGTGGCAGGGTAAAGCTAATACTTAATAAAACTTGTCCGAACATTAATGTCATGTTTTTTTAGCGCTTTCAATAATCGGACAAGCCGTCCGAGTATTAAGCAATACAACCACCGCGTAATTTAATAATCGGACACATCGCGGTTTTTTCTAATGTATTAAACATTATTCAGAAATTTATAAGGGATTAAAGTTAGAAAGTTTGGTTTTGATTTTCAACAGATGAGTAAAAGATCTGTAAGCATTCCTCATAAGGAAAAATTAGAGAAGGCTCTTTGCGAAATCCGAAACCGGACCCTGTGTTTGAGAGCTCTGTTTGACAGCCCATCTGCATTATGTTGACTTATAGTTGCAACAATGCACTTTCAACATGGGCTGGCAGTACTTTAAGACCATCAAAAGGGGCTGGCTGTAGACATTTCATCTATTTATAATATTAATAATGTCCTGTGATAAGGACAGCCCATCTGAAGTATTTTGCTTTACAGTTGCAACAATGCAATTTCAACATGGGCTGGTAGTACTTTAAGACCATCCAGAATTGGCAGGCAAACTTGAATTCATTTTATATGCACTGTAAATAAAATTCTATCAAAATTTCAAGTCATCTGGAGTATGATGACTTATAGGTGCAACAATGCACTTTCATCATGGGCTGGCAGTAGTTTAAGACCATCAGAATTGGCAGGCAACGTTGAATTCATTTTATATGCACTGTAAATAAAATTGTATCAAAATTTCAAGTCATCTGAAGTATGTTGACTTATGGGTGCAACAATGGACTTTCAACATGGGCTGGCAGTACTCTAAGAACATCAGAATTGGCAGGTAACGTTGAATTCATTTTATATACACTGTAAATAAAATTCTATCTAAATTTCAAGTCGTCTGAAGTATGTTGAGTAATCGGTTTTCATACACATCTTTAATCGCTAAAAACGCATAGTCAAGACCGCTGTTCAGCAGCCAGCCCTCCAGATATTGATTTATATATTAACAAGCTAAGCTCACAAAAAATTTCAATCGATCTGAAGTATGATGAGTTTTTTGGTCATGAGCTCTTCGTCTATAATGAAAAAGATAGGCAAAAAGAAGAACAAGAAAGGAAAAACGGTTAGCAAACATAGATAAAAAAATCCGAAAAAGACTAAGATTGCAAAATAATCAATATCAATATAATTGTATATGAGCAAATATAAAGTATATATAAGTATAAGGAACTTATCAGCGATGCTGAATATAATTTCAAAAATATTGGATTCGATATGTGCCCTTATTTCACTCTACTATGTATGTACATACATACATACATACATATATCAGTTATAAGTAGAAATTATTTTTAACTTCAAGGTCGTTAAACAAATTAATAACGAAGGTGATATGAAAAACATATCGAGCCTTAACCGCCAAAATAACGTAAGCGACATTTTTTCAAAATTCTCTTTTTGATGCAGAATTGTATCCAGAAGCTCTAGGAATATTTCTGCATCAAAAAGAAAATTTTGAAAAAATGTCGCTTACGTTATTTTGGCGGTTAGGGCTCAATATTTCCGTGCAGTTTTGCTTATTTACGACAATTGTAATTAGTAATTTCTTATATGTAATTTGATTCATTACTTTATTGTATATATTAGTTAGAAGTAGAACTAATTTTTAAGTTTTTGGTCGCTTAAAAAATTAAAATAAATTTGTAAAAAATTAATTTCATGCAGTTTTGCCTATGTCCGACAATTAGAGTACGCTGCGTCCGATAATTGAAAAATCTTGTCCGACTAATAGTACAACAGCACTTTTTTTATTTTTCTTTTATAACAACAAGACGGAAATATTCATCAAAAAAATTCTTTTTGATCACAAGTTGTAACTAACAGAAGCGCTTTAATCAATTCACTTCTATTTGTTATTATCAGTAGGCTTAAAATGGTCGCTTAAGAAAATTAAAAAATCACCTAAACTGTCCGACGATTGATGCACCTACCCTACATACAGCTTAGTTGTGGACGAACTCCTACAGCTACTCACTAACGAGGGCGTTCGATGCCAAGGGTATGCGGACGACATAGTGATTATTGCTAGAGGGAAGTTCGCTAGTACTATGATAGTGATACCTATAGTAACGTACGGTGCGGTGGCTTGGCATTCCAGGACTACTTTAGTAACGGTGAGGCAGACCCTCTCTAAGCTTCAACGTTTGGCATGTGTGTGCATTACGGGAGCAATGCGCACATGCCCGACGGCAGCGCTAGAGGTAATGCTGGAACTCGAGCCACTGCACCTCTTAGTTGAACAGGTTGCAAAGCGAACCCTCCTCAACTTTGCTAGGGAGGGCTTCGGCAAAGGCAAGGTGGTATCATCTAGGAACAGGGACAAGCTAGGTACCCAGCTCCCCCTGGCTCTTTTCCTCAGAGACGATATCAACAGACAGGTTATCTTCAAAAGGAATTTCAGGACTTACACTTATAGCAAGGTGACCTGGTGTGCCTCTATTATGGAAAGGCACATACAGGCGAGCACAATACAGTGGTACACTGACGGCTCTAAAACACCTGCGGGGATTGGAGCAGGCGTGTACGGCCCCAGGCTGAAGCTTTCGGTGCCCCTGGGAACCTTCCCAAGCATCTTTCAAGTGGAGGGCTATGCCATCAGCTTGTGCGCTGAGATCAACATGAGTAGGAATTATAGGAATGAAAGGATACTTATACTAAGCGATAGTCAGGCGGCACTTATGGCTCTCTCATCATTCGAGATCAAGTCCTCCTTGGTTTTGGAATGTGTCGAGAGGCTTAATGCTCTGGCGCAGGTCAATGATATCCAACTAATGTGGGTACCAGGGCACACGGGGGTGGCAGGAAATGAGGAGGCTGATCACCTGGCCAGATTAGCTGCTTCCTCGGCCCCGATAGGACCTGAGCCCTTTCTGGCAGTGGGACCAAGTACTATAAAGGATATGCTCAGAAGGGACATTAGAAAACTGAGGGAACTGCATTGGCGTGACACCATGGGTCAGCGTCAGGCGAAAAGCCTATTAGGAGGTTACAATCTGACAAGATACAGGCTACTCATGAATTTTCCAAAGGACAAACTGAGGGTAATTACAGGATTTTTGACCGGCCACTGTAGGCGAAGAGGGCACATGTATAAACTAGGTATCTGGTCCAGCGACCTGTGCCGCTTCTGCGATGCCGCCAGGGAAACTCCCCTACACCTTCTTGTAGAGTGTGAGGCCGTGGCGCGCAGGAGGCTTAGAAGCATAGGGTACGTCTGGCCAAGAGAGGAGCACATACACTCACTGTCCCCGGGGTCCATTATGAAGTTTTTAGACACTCTGGGGCTTGCTGAGGAGTTGTGATGAGCTAGGGGCACAATAGACCCAGCGGTTGCAGTGCATTACCCAACCAACTATCTATCTATCTATCTACCCTACATACATACATCTGCTTCTTCTTAAGGTTATATTTTTGTATTTTTTCTGGGGGGTGAACACAAACGGCAATAACGTAAATTTGTGTTACTTCCCAATTGAATGTGAAATAACACAAATTTGCTTTATTTCATTTCTCGTTGAGCAATAAGACCAACTTTTAAACTTAACAATTGAGTAATAAAGCGCAATAGTGCACATAGGTACCCTACAAGAAATCTTACTGGAAAATGACCGGTCACCTGACGGTCAGCGCTGATACAATAGTGCTGCAATTCCCTCATCAGAAATTCGGGGGTAATATGAAAAACCTGACCAGTTCTTTTGTGTACATGTGACTACGTGTCCCTCTCTCACATGGGGATTTTACCAGCAGTGCTAAAAGGTTTCTTTTCTACTTATTGTATTTGCTAAGGTTATTATTACAAATGTTTTTCTGTGTATTGGTGTTAGTGTGTTAGTGAAAAAGTCCTTTTCTTGTAGGGTAGTCACCAAGTTACATTTGTCAAAAAGTAGTACATACACAAGTTAAATGGACGAATTTAAAGTATACAATTTCGAAAGTGCCCAGCGTCGCGGCGGTCCGCGCTCGCATCTCCCGCCCCCTCGCCTACTTTCGCAATTATGCCCTGGTGGCATTATAACCGTTTAGATAAAAGAATAATAATAAAATAACACTAGTTCAGTTCTGAAACTGCTTTTTAATGTCCAAGTAATGGAAATTATTGCGTATCGCTACCTTAATATAGAAAGGCCCTATCTGACATCGTCGCTGATATACAAAAAGCCGTAACTAACTAAAAATCGAAAATTTACGTTTTAATTGATTATGATGCATTTGATCGCATTATGTGGCCCCAAATCGTTTTATGCAATAAAAGATTTTAGTTAGTTACGGCTTTGTGCATTTCAGCGACGATGTGAGATAGGGCCTTTCTATATTAAGGCAACGGTATGGTGTTATTGCATGCACCCCACCTATGGTAAAATTATACCAGGAGAATAAATATCCAAAACGCATACAAAAAACTCCTACAGTTATCATAAATTTTCGTATCCGGAAAACGTTCGAAAAAGATGATGTCATTTGAAAGCAATAATTGTATTTTATTTGCTTAAGCTAAACATTTAAGAGCATACATGCGTAGTCCAAGAATGATATAATACAAGATTGCGCCAATCGAGCTGAGAGCAACTGGCCATGACGTCAAAATATACCAGAATGAGAGAGCAAAGACGAATTCAATAAGAAAAAGAAGAAGAATCGAACAGTTGGGGCGAAATTGAAAGGTTTGTTTACAAAGTGCATAATAAATCGCGGATTTACGGAATTATTTAATTTTAAATGGTAAATTGGTTGTTTAAAAGTAAAGAATGTGTACTTATTAAATGCAATGCAAATCGCTGAAAGTGTTAAAACACTGCAATCATTATAATGATTTGCATTTTTTCAGTAATTGAACAAATACCAGCGGGCAGCCAGCGGGTCAGTTGCTGGTAACAAACGATTCCACGGTGATCGTTGCATCGTTGCAGTAACCAGGAAAACCTCCTCCTCCGCTATACATATAATTACTTTCATTATTTAGCTACTTTTCCGGCAGCCGCAACAAACGCTGGCCCAAGCCTGCAAATTGTTGCCAGCAACTGACCCGCGCTGCCCACTGGCATTTGTTCAACTACTCAAAAATGCACTTTGTTAACAAACCTTCACACACATCAAACCACATCAAGCGGCTCATCTGGATGAAATGAAAAGGCTGTTAGATGTAATGCAGCAACGTGCTCCCGATGTTGAACATCAGTTCAAAGAAAAGTCAAATGAGTTGGAAATAGCGCAGCTTATCATACGCCAGTTGTCGGATAAGGCCAATGTAAACCAAGGCGGCAATCGTATAGAGACCTTGACGCAGACGCAATTTATGTACGAGCAACAGATTAGAGACTTACAAGTAAGTTAGAAGTAGAAGTGCATTTGAAGATGTTTACATTATTGGCAGTGTCTATACACACGCGCCACGGTAAAATTGCCGTGG
>NW_023458563.1:33977856-33992602 GCF_013731165.1 Rhagoletis pomonella
GTATGTATGTATGTATGTATGTATGTATGTATGTATGTATGTATGTACGTATGTATGTATGTGCCAGGTTGCAGTCTAAACGGGCGGACAGAATCGAACAAAATTTTGAAAGAGTATTGCCATGATACCTGGGCCTACAATAGGGTGAAAAAAATTGAGATCCGACAAGGGGGCGTGGCACCTCCCATAGGCGTGAAATTTTTAATCTGCCATAACTTCCAGATATTAAGTCACATGAACTTGAAATTTGGTATGCAGACATATCAATGGTAGGTGCTTATAGGAGGGTATATACAAACGAGTTTACAAAAGGGGCGTGGTACATCCCACAGGCGTGGAATTTTTTATCAGCTATAACTTCGGAACCACAAGTCACACGAACTTAATATTTGGTATGCAGACATATCAATGGTAGGTGCTTATAGGAGGGTATGTATAAACGAGTTTGTAAAAGGGGGTGTGGCACATCCCATAGGCGTGGAATTTTTTATCAGCTATAACTTCGGAACCACAAGTCACACGAACTTGAAAGTTGGTATGCAGACATTTCAATGGTAGGTGCTTATATGAGGGTATATATAAATGAGTTTGAGAAAGGGGGCGTGGCACATCCCATAGGCGTGGCATATTTTATCAGATATAACTTCGGAACCATAAGTCGCACGAACTTGAAATTTGGTATGCAGATATAGCTATGGTAGGTAAAAAAAAAAAGATGGCGTGGCAAATCCCATAGGCGTGAAAATTTTTATCAGCTATAACTTCAAAACCATAAGTCACATGAAATTTAAATTCGGTATGCAGGCATATCTACGGTAGGCGCTTATAGTAAGGTGTATATGAATGAGTTATAAAGGGGGCGTGGAACTTTAAGCAACCGTTAATTGGGAACCATAAGTCACATGAACTTGAAATTTGGTATTCAGACATAGGTATCTATGGGAGGTGTTCAGAGTAAAGTAAAGTATATATAAATGAGTTTGTAAAAGGGGGATATACATATATTTATTCTTTTATTAGATAACTCGGATATTTAAAACTGTGTTTTTTTTTTTGAAACCTTACCATCTTTAGATTATTTTGAAATGGAGAATTAAATCGGTTTTTAATCCCGCGATGCTGTTAAACGAAAAAGGTTCATTCATAATGAATAAAACTCGTTCCGAATTAAGCATTCTACCAGAAAAGTGCAGCTATACTAAAACAGCCAATCGAATAGGCAGCTAAACGGAATGTACCTTAGTAGACTAATTTTAATTTAGAAATTTGGTCGTTACCTTAATCCACCTAATAATAATTATGGAACAAGATTTGTAGTACAAGTGATGATCAATATATATTAGTTAAAGCACGATAACGCTAAAAGTATGGCTCATAAGGATGCCTTAATGTAAACAAAGAAAATAGTTTGTCTCCATTAAATTATGCTGAGCTGAATATTTGTATTACTGTTTTATATTTTGATTTGTTTACCCCGAACGACGTCGGGTGCTCTGCTAGTTTCCATTATACGTAGTGTATGTATAATGGAAAAATCCATTTCGTTAACACTTTTCACTAGATTTAAATACGAGCATTTTTAAATGGTAATCAACTAAAAAATTTGTATTCTTACAACGCGTTTTTTTCTCAGTGTTCTCACTTCTTACATTACAGTTTAAGGAAGTTGCAACGTTATGTAAAAACTTTAAGAAAACCCTAAAGTATTTTGTTTAAATTTAAAATTCAGTACAAATCAGTTTAAATTTGAAGAATCAGGACATTAGCGTACTGATTGAAGAGATGAAGAAAATCAGTACAAGAGTTGAAAAATCAGAACTGTACTGATAAAATCAGTACGTCTGGCAACCGTAAACACACATGTGCTCAGAGAGCGCTCAGCATTCTTTAGGGGTTGCTCACAAGCATGAATATGTTCCACTCTCAAACCAAATCGTGGTTGCCTCTACTAAGATTTGGTAACTATGACTAAACCATGTGTTGAAAGAAAGCTTATCTGCATTAGCAGAGCTTAATAACATCCTTTTATGAACCATACGTTAAGTTGAATGAAATTGGTAGAAATATGCTTCAAAGAAATATTTATTAGTATTAACCAAACCCTTCAACTAAATCAACGCTTTGTTACAACCTAGATGAATATTAGAAGCTTTAATATATTTAGTTATAATTACCAACCCATGGTAATAGTTCCCAATCCTTGGTAATAGTTTCCAAATATTGTCAAAATTCGGGAACTAAATATCTTTAGTTGTCGAAACTAATCCTTTTTCTCAGTGTAGTAAAAAACTTTCCTCCACCTGACACTTGCACTATGTTCCCTTCTCGTTTCGTGACCTCATATACAGTTGAATCAAATGTCGGTGTGAGCTTGTGTGGAATCACTACATTCTTCAGCATTACTCGGTCGCCCACATTTATATGTTACCTTTGCCCTTCTAGCCCTTTATTTCCCCTTTTGTTTTCTTGAAAAGTCCCTATCTCTTTCTTCTGAGTCTGCAATTTCACCAATCAAGTCTTGAATCCCGGGGATTTTATCTCTTAAGACCCGGTTAAACATAAGTTCCGTCGGGGCTACACTTGTGGTACCATGCGGTGTTACGTTATACATCAATGCGAATTTTTGCATTTCTCTTTTATAACTATTTTTATTCGCACAGGCTATTTAAAGGCGTTTTACTAACGATTTGTTCAAATTCTCGACCTCTCCATTTGTTTGAGGCCAGTATGGGGGTGTCGATATCAGCTTAGTGCCATTGGCTTTACAGAACTCCTTGAATGCATTACTTATAAACTGCCTCTATTGTCTGCTGTCAGCACTTCAGGGTTCCCTAGTCTGGTAAATATTTCTTCCATCTCTTCAATAATGGTTTTAGATGAGATACTTCTAATCAGTTTAAACTCCATGTACCGCGAATAATAATCAATGAGAGCTAAAACGAGCTCATTGGTGGGTAACGGATCCAACAAGTCAGTTGCTAAACACTTCCAAGGGCGTTTGGGAACGGATGTCTTTCCATTGGAGCTGGACGAGGGGGCATTGATACCAGAAGGCAGTCTCGACAGCTTTTTACGTATTCTTCTGCGTCTTTATCCATTCGTGGCCACCACGCTTTGGATCGAAGTCTGCGCTTCATTGTGATCTCTCCCGGATGTCCTTCATGTGTGAGCTCGAGAACTTTTTGCCGTAAGTTTTTTGGAATTACCAATCTTGTGCCCCGAAAAAGTATGTTTCCGATCACCAATAACTCCAATCGAAATGAATAGTACGGGTTTAAACTAAGTGAACTCCAGCAATTTTTCTCAATACCTGTGATTGTGTCTACTATCTCTGCATCATTGACACTCATTTCCGATATTTCCGAAACAGATAGTGAGGTCGGTACAGAGTTAGAAACACGGTTGCCACAGGACAACAAATTTTCTGACCAGAGTTTACAAAAAAATTTACCTAAAAGTTACCAAGTAAAGGACAACGTTTTATTATACAATAAACTGTAAAAGCAAACCTCGTTTATTTGCCATAAATAAGACTTGGGTACAATAAATAGTTTTATTACAAGAAAACTAAACAAATGCATTTTACATATGAGGCTATTAGGGCCAGAGGAGCCTATCTGCAACAAAATTTTTAGTAATATGAGAAAGAAGGATATAGAGAAAATAAATGCTATCTTTTACTAAAAAATTTGCATATACATGACGCTACATATTATAGTAAAAGAAAATTAAAAGTGCGCGCCGCGGGCTATTACCGTTTTATATTCTGGTAATGATTTAAGGTGCACCTCAACTTTTTTTTAAATGTCACTTAAGCTACTCTGGCGCTCAAGGCCTCATATAATAATTAGATACCTTTACATACGTATATAAATACATTTTTATTCAATCAAGAATATAACAAAAGTTTGTGAAACAAAAAACAACACTTAAATATTTTAGCAACGCACACGTTTAAAAATATACTTTTCATAAAAACGCGCTTTAAGCTCTTGGCTTTTTAACGGGATCTTAGCCTCAGAACAAAAAATTATTTAAAAAATCTACTTATGTTTAGGCCACCGGCCTAAATTTGCTTGAACTTTTCGACCCACTATAATAGTTAACATACTTGCGATATTATGGTTGCCGTCGAGCTGTTAACTACTATGTTAAGAAAATATGCTATTATAATTTTCGTTAATTAAACAGTGCGACCGGCAATAGTAAATAAAACCAAAAATGGTTTACTTACTCGTGTAGCAACTATCCGAGCCACCAAGTTCCAGAAATTTATAATCAAGGTGACACGAAGTAGAAATATATATATATATATATATATAGATGTACACCTTACATTATTAAATGAATAAACAACGTTGTTCTTATTAGTTATACTAATACCAAATTCTTTTAATTTCCTTCAATTTTATCATCGGTGCGAACGTGCAACCAAACCTTGCCACAAGCGTTGCGCCGATGATTAACTTAAGTGCATATACCGAAGCGCTAAAGAGCCCAAATACATCGCAAAAACTGCTGTTCAAACCTCCTTTTTTCATTTCCACTATATATGGATCAAAGATCTGTCAATAAATATTGAACGTGTTCCATATTTCGTGATATCAATTCACGGCTCGGCATTTCGCGTTGCATTTCAAACAAATTAGAAGTGGTATCACCATACATATAATAAAACGTATAGATGATTTTCAATAAAATAACATTAATTCAATAAGATTTCCAGGCTTCATCTATTGGACTTTAAACCTCTCAACACAAAAACATGTAAAAACCGACGCGATAAATATTGAACATTTAGTATCCATCACTATTTTGAAATCCATCAATATATGTTACGATTCAAATATCACAATAAATATTGAACGTGTGACAGTCGCCCCACACTGTCATAAATAAACGAGTAGACTGCCTAGCGATAATTTTCTTCGATATTTGGTTAGTTATATTTGCTGAGCGCTGATCAATGCAATTGTTTCTAGTAGTGTTGTCACCGCTACACACAACCACAGTACAATTTATCAAATTAATCCAACTTCTTTAGTCTGACTTTATAAACGGCAAACTTACCAAAAGTTACCGAAATAAAAAAAAGTTGCCAAGTTACCAAGCACTCAAAAAGTTACCTATTTCGGTCACAAGTGACCAAATGTGGCAACCGTGGTTAGAAATGTTATGGAATATATTTTTCTCGCCAACCGCATCATAAGAATCGTTGACTGTCATTTGACAGAGCCTCGATAATGAATCGACAATATTTTCTTTTCCTGCCTTATATACGACTCGAAATTGATAGGATTTTAACCGCAGTAACTATCTTTCTATCCTAACAGGGCTTAAAAATTGCCTTCAATGGTTTGTGGCCTGTAATCAAATCGAACTCTAAACCCGTTAAATAGTAATAGAACTTTTGGACGGCCCACACCAAAGCGAGGCTCGCCTTTTCAGTTTGAGAGTATCTTTTCTCAACATCAGATAAGCTCATACTAGCGAAAGATATTATACGTGGCTCACTGTTTCTATCAAGTTGCACAAGCACTGCCCCCAGAGCTACTGGATTTGCATCCGAAATCAGATATGTCCTGTCCAGTGTTGCCACAATTTTTTTTTTATTTTTTACAAAAATCCTCGGAAAAAGTTACCAAATTCAACAAAAAATTACCAAACTTATTTTATGTGCAGAACTGTACAAACATACATATCGAGCCCTAACCGCCATAATAACGTAACCGACATTTTTTTTAATTTTGAAAAAAAAATTTAGCCTACGTTATTTTGGCAGTTCGAGCTCGATACATATGTATATCCGAAGATACCAAGCTTTTCAGGCAATCAGCGCTACATTAACCTAAAATTTTTACGAAAGTTTGTTGAATTTGTTTTTAAATTGAACAAAGTTTGAATTTGTTAGAGCTCTGTTAAAGAAAGAAAAATATTTTTATAAAAAATAACCAAAATTAAGTCACTAAAAAAAATTATATGTTAAAACTTGTCAAAATATGGTGCGGCTATAATTTTTTCGACCACTGTATGTAAACAAGTGACAAGAAAATATATCCAAAATTCAACGCTTGAAGGAAAGCTTTCGACTCACGTATAGACAGAGTGAAGCCCCGCTGTATGCCGTAGCTTTTTGAACGAGAACATACGTATTGTAATTGAAAAGCTGACGAACTGACAGGGAAAGGTAGGGCCACGCAAAACCTTCCTGGAAAGAACACGGTGGATATACTTAGCAATAGCCACTTTCAAGCAGTTTGTTAAAGAACACACCATTCTAGTAGCCAAGAAATGCTGAAACAGCTTTCGCTTTGCCAAACTTTCAGAATTACCTGGTATTTCTATTAAAGGGAACGCTTACGGTCTACTTACTAATGTGAAATCAGAACCAATATTGACCTATTTGACATGTAAAACCGAATTGAAAAAGTTACCAAATTGAAAATTAAATTACCAAATTACCAAACTTGATAAATAAAGAAAAAAACTACCAATTTTGGTTAAAAATTACCAAAGCGGCAACGCTGGTCCTGTCGTTTTAATTAAAGTATGACAACCTTGGGACTGCCGCAATCTTGGTTTTCAATTTCTCAAAACCTATGTTTTGAACCTCACCCCACTCGAATTTCGCGTTCGCCTTCAACAGGCTCCTCAAAGGCTTTGCGCTGTCTGGCAAATCAGGTATAAACCTAGCAACATATGTTACCAATCCCAAAAAACTGCGTGTTTCTTCCTTATTCTTGGGCGCTCTGAATGTCGTAATTACTTGAATTTTTTCAGGATCGGCCTCAATACCTTTATTCTATAGTATGTGGCCAAGAAATCTCATTTTTTTTTGTGTTTTCAATACGCACTTTGAGTCATTTAATAAAACGTTATTTTTTTTAAATCTCCATTACCATCTTCAATGCTTTGTCGTGCTCCTCTATGCTGCTACCAAATACGATCACATCATCAATATAATTTAACGCATTCGAACATTCGAAAAGTTCTTCCATTAGTCTCTGAAAAAGTTTGAGTTTATTCCAAACAACAACCCTTTATTTCTAAGTAAACCGCGATGCGTTATAAATTTGTAATCGCTCGACTTGACTCTGTGAGCTCTAATTGATGATACGCATTTTGGAGATCTAGTCGCGAGAAATATTTGGCGCTCTTAAGTTTTGTCATGAACATATCAAATGTTGGCAGTGGGTAATTCTCCCGCAGAATTGCTTTGTTCGCATGACGCATGTCAAGACAAAGACGAATGTCACCGTTTTCCTTAAAGGCAATGACAATAGGGGATATCCAAGCGCTTGGGCCAATTTCTGGTTCAATTATATCCAGTTGTAGTGCCTCGTTAATTTTGCTGGTTACTTTACTTTCTAGCGCTGTAGGAATGCACCTTACAGGTTGTTAAACCGGGACCACTCTTTTGTCTATTGACAGTTTTACGACGACATCTTGCCATTTAGGGAACGGCTCGACCTGTTCAACTCGGTGTACGTTTAAGCCAAGTCTTAAAACCTTGAGTTTTATAGTTGTGTCCCGGCCCAGTAACGATTGTTTACTTTTCCCAATCACGTAAAAGGTCTCAATTATTTCCATATTTCTCACAGCAATTGGAGCTTCGAAAATCCTAAGCACATTAAGCAGATTATTAGAGTCATACGAACGGAATTGGTTGAGTGACTCGGTCCGACAATTGATGGTTGCCTTTCTGTCGTACAAATCTAATCTATCTAACTAATTAAATTAAACCTAGAACCCGGGTCGAGGTCGTTTTGTCTCTGGTTCCCCAGGTTTCCATTCGGGTCGTCGCAGCTTGGTTCGGCACTTTCGAAAGAAATTACCTACTATGGAGCACTTTCTGCATTTCACATTCCTGGCTGGGCACTCCAAACTGATTTCTCGGTGATCTTTTCTACCGCATCTGCCGCTTTCGGTACTTGAGACGGAATCGCGTTCCTTTCGCAATGTTATTTTGTTTATATTACTATGACTTGTTTGGGGCACCATACACTGTGTCTGCTTGTTGACTTGTTCATTAATATTACATGTTTTACCAAGAATGATAGAATACAAGATTGCGCAGATCGCAGCAGAATTCGTGAGAGTAATTTTGGCGTGACGTCACCGTAGAGTTGACAACTGAGAGCGGCAAATAAAACTGCTGTCTAGTGATGTGCTGAATTGTCGGTATCTAATACTTAAAAAAAGGTTTCGGTACGCAATACTTACTTATCGGTACCCGATACTGATTCTTTACATTAAACCTTCGCCATTATATGCATTTCAAGTTTAGAAAAAACTTTCATTACTAATTCATATGATAACGGCTAACACATGAACTTATCGCAACAGAGAAATATTATTTTATCAGTTTTAACATTAGTCGATCCAGAGTTCAAGAAAAATGCTTTGACGGATGACGAAGCCTTTCAGGGCCAGTTAGCGACAAGTTTCGGATCGATATCGCACTTGTTGACGTAAAAATATTTCATACCATACGTCAACAAAACCGATGCCGATCCGAAAATTGTCGCTAACTGGTTACAGAATCTGCTCTAAGGCCTAGAGAAATGATATCGTCCGATTCAGCTGGAACAAAAATGCTACAGACAAGTAAGAGTTTCTCTGTATTATGGCCTCGAACCGACATATATACATCTTTCATTTGAATCAGTACTAAAAGCTCTATTGGCTCCTACATTCGGGTTTTGAAGGCGAGTCTCCCCTGAGCCGTTTTTTCCATATTTTTGGCCCATGTGTGCTTTTATTCGAAACCTAAATGTTTCGGTACCGAGTATCGAGAGTATTGGATACTTAAAAGTATCACTACTGCTGTTATCTCGACTGTGACGTCAGCAAAACAGTTGATTCTGTCAAATTCACTGAGAGCCGATTAGCGGTATTGCCATCGGCGCCACCTTCTGTATTCTCTCCACCGTGATGTTTTACAATATCGTCTGGCGTGTACTCGTTTTCCAACAACTTCTTTTTAAGCTCAATGGGAGCCCACGCATCGATTATATTGTCTTTCAAACATATCTCCTCTATTTCGTCTTTCGTCGAACCAAAAAAACATTTGGAAATTTGACGGCGCAAACGCATGAGAAATTCAGTAAAGCATTCACCATCTAAAGGATTCATAGATCGATAAAGATGTCTTTCAAAAACCGAGTTCCGCGGAGGCGAAAAATAGGAATTTAGTTTTTCAACTAATGGCGTAAAAACATCGTTTATGATCTGTTCATCATAGGGGACCAATGCGCCCGACAAATTATAAACTACAGCCTGCAACTGCGGTCCACCCAAGTGCAGCAGCTTGTTTCGCTTCTTACAAATTGAGGTTATCTCTTCGGCGTCAATATATATGTTCTAGTGAACCAGCATGGCGTCAAAACGCCAAAATTTAATTAAATTCAAATCTCCCCGTAACTTCAAAAAAAGTAAGTGCGCCTGGGCCACACTGGTGAAGTGAAACCTACGTTACTTATCTATTTCATAACCAATGTATACATATGTACATATATCTGCTTTTGCTTAAGGTTATATTTTTTCTTTTTTCTATCTAGATCCCTAACTCTACCCTTGTTCGTTTTAATAGCATTCATGTGATTCTGTTTTTCCATTATCTTCATTTTTATCTTTATACTTTATCGATAACAAAATCGATAATAACGACCAACTTTTATTGGATATCGATAGCAAAACCGATAGAAATATCCATAACAAAATCAATGACAAATTTGATAAAAATGTCAATAGCAACATCGATAATAACACTGGTAGCAAAATCGATTGGAAAATCGATAAAAAAATCAATAAATATCGATAACAAAATCGATAAATATCGATAACAAAATCGATAAATATCAATAACAAAATCGTTAAATATCGATAACAAAATCGATAAATATCAATAACAAAATCGGTAAATATCGATAACAAAATCGATAAATATCGGTAACAAAATCGAGAAATATCGATAACAAAATCGATAAATATCGATAAAAAACCGACAAATATCGATAACAAAATCGATAAATATCGATAACGAAATCGATAAATATCGATAACCAAATCTATAAAAAATATCGCTAGCAAAATAGTTAAAAATATCGATAACAAAATGATAAAAATATCGATAGCAAAATCAATAAAATTATCGATTATATCGATAAGTTCCGAAAATATCAACAGCAAAATCGATAACAATATTGATAAAAATTTCGATAACAATGACAAATTTGATAAAAATGTCAATAGCAACATCTATAATAACATTGGTAGCAAAATCGATTAGAAAATCGATAAAAATATCGATAACAAAATCAATAACCATCGATAACAAAATCGATAAACATCGATAACGAAATCGATAAATCTCGATAACAAAATCGATTAATATCGATAACAAAATCGATAAATATCAATAACAAAATCGTTAAATATCGATAAGAAAATCGATAAATATCGGTAACAAAATCTATAAAAAATATCGCTGGCAAAATAGTTAAAAATATCGATAACAAAATGATAAAAATATCGATAACAAAATCAATAAAACTATCGATTATATCGATAAGTTCCGAAAATATCGACAGCAAAATTGATAACAATATTGATAAAAATTTCGATATAAATGTCGATAACAAAACCGATAAAAATATCGAATATTTTATCGATAAGTCTCGAGAATCCCGAAAATTTCTAAAATCTCAAAATAGTTCCTAGATTGAGTCGCTATGTCTCTCTCGAAATCCTTTCCCCTTTAATTACCTTTATTTTAATATTTCTTCCCCTATCATTCGTCTTTATTTTTATCGGTATCCTCATCTTTGTTTTTACTTTTATGTTTATCATTTTCTTCATCTACATATTCCCCTTCACCTTTGCCCTTATATATAAGGGTTTAAATTTACCTTGGTCTTCAATTTTGCCTTTATCTTTACGCATCTTTGTTTCTGTTTTTACTTTACCTTTGCCTTTATCCTTTTCTTTATCTATGTACGTACTCACCTTTATTTACTTTTAGTTTCTGTTTAATTAATAACATACATTCAAGAAGGACTTGCCCTCATGCCTACATTCGACGGAATTAAATCGTCTTTTAATGTACAACCAAGGTGTGATTGACAACTCAGGTAAGCTCTCTTTTAAGGTACTTTTATGCCAAAAAATATAAACAATCGATTCAAAATTCATACAAAATTTTTTCAATTTGACTTTATAGGATGGTTCTTCTGAGAGCAATGCCAAATTCAATCACACTTTGTTGAATACATAATAGTTGCGTTCCTTATCTCCCAGAAATAGTCAGAAAAAGTCCGAAGTAGTCAGATTTAGTCCAAAAAGCGTTCCTTCACTCGAAAATGACAGCAAAAATGAGAGAGCAACACTCAGTGAGAGTGACTCTCTTCAGTCCGAAGTAGTCAGAAGAATTTTTTCTGGTGAAATCCTGAAAAGTGTCAAACTCAACTGAATTTAAATTAACGGAAATTAAAGAATACACAAAAAGTGAGAATAACCTAAAAAGTAAAAAAAAGTGAATTGAAATTGGAAGGAAGCAAAAAATAATTGATATAGTAAGTGTTTATTGTGCTTGTGCTTGTGTGAATGTGTTTTGTACATATATTTCCATTCTTATTTGACGTTAGTGTTGTTGTTGCCATTCTTTGGACTAAAAATTTGTTTTTTTGCGTTCCTTTACTTTTGTCTGTTATTCTCTTTTAGAGAGCGCATTTTGCTTACGCTCTGGCATTTTGACACTTGTCAGATTTTAGTCCAAAAAGATAAGGAATGAACCTTTTGTGTACAACCTTCCAAATTCAAGAGCTTCCTCTCTTTGACTAGCATTCGCATGAATTAAATTCATGCTCTCTTAAATTTTTCAACTGTCAACTATGTAGTTCTATGCAGTGTTGCCGTTTTAGTCCTTTGGTGGCTAGATTTAACTACCACATACTTTTTTGGCCACATAAATTTAAAATTGCCCCTAGCCATTTTTTTAGCCCTTTGGAAAATTTATTCATACTGGGAATGAAAAAGCTGTATACGTTTAATTTGATCTAATTTTTTTACATTTATGTAAGAGATGAATTTTTAAACTAAGAAAGACTGATATATATACATTGTATGTTCCTTACGTTTTTATACATACATACCGTAAAAGTGTTAGAGCTGTTTTATCTATTAAGAGATGAATTTTTAAACTAAGAAAGACTGATATATATACATTGTATGTTCCTTACGTAAAAGTGTTAGAGCTGTTTTATCTATTAACAATTTAATTATAGTTTAAAATAGATAAGTTTACAGCCCTTAGGGCCAGTTTTTCAGTGCCAGTTTAAACTAAGATTAAGTAAACTGAGTTTAAATTGAACAGCTGGCTGATTGGCTGATCTTAGTTTACACCAGCCAGATCGGGAGTTTAAACTTAGCTTAAGCCACAGCCGTGCACTAAAAAACTGGCCCTTAATGTGCTTCATTTGTTAAATGGCCCATCAAGTCGATTGACAGTGTATGTTCTTGTGATTGTACCAGCTGCTGGTGCGAATTCAAAAACTATTTGAAAATTTTTAGGCGGAAATTTGTTGCACTATATGAGTCAAAGCCGTTTTTGTGGAATATTAAGTTCACGATATTGCAGTTGTGAATTAAAAAAAAACAAGTAAGAAAGTCTAAGTTCGGGCGGAGCCGAACATTAAATACCCGGCGCAATTATTAAATATATGTTTTCCACCTTTCCGAAAGCTACCGCTACACGATAAGCCGGGGTGTATAAATTTTAAGTAAATTAGCGTCCTTAAATTTCGAAATATTGCGCACTTGTGCACAAGGGTATTACATATAACTTTGTTCACATAACGGTTGTTTGTAACAGGCAAAACGAATCGAGATAGATATAGACAAATGTATACGAAAATGATCAGAATGAAAAGAGAAATCGATTAAGCGGTGACTGTCTGTCCGTCCGTCCGTCCGTCTGTGCACACGATAACTCGAGTAAAAATTAATATATCTTAACGAAACTTCTTTCGGGCGTAGGACGGATGGTATTGAAAATGGGAAAAATCGGATAATAACCACGCCTACCTCCCATATAACGGTAATTTTCAGAAATACGAAAACTGCGATATTTTAGTAACTACTGAAGATTATTCACTCAAAATTGATATTTACAATAATTTTTAGACGAAAAATAAGAATATTATAAATTTTTTAAAAATGGGCGTAGCCACGCCCACTTATTGTTACATGTGTATATCTTGGCAACCGCTGCACCGATTTCTTCCAAACTTGGCACAGTTATTGGCCTTGGTCCAGGATACCAAATGGCCGGACAAAACCACGCCCACATCCCATATAACGGTAATTTTCAGAAATACGAAAACTGCGATATTTTAGTAACTACTGAAGATTATTCACTCAAAATTGATATTTACAATAATTTTTAGACGAAAAATAAGAATATTAAAAATTTTTGAAAAATGGGCGTGGCCACGCCCACTTATGGTTACAGGTGTATATCTTGGCAACCGCTGCACCGATTTCTTCCAAGCTTGGCACAATTAATGGCCTTGGTACAGCATACCAAATGGCCGAAAATTTTTAAAATCGGACAATAACCACGCCCACATCCCATATAACGGTAATTTAGAGAAGTACAAAATCTTCGATAAATCAGTAAATATTAAATTTATTCAAAATTGATGCTTGCAACAATCCTTTACCAAGAAATACGCTTATGATAAAATTTTGGAAAATGGGCGTGGCACCGCCCACTTATGATCACATATATATATATCGGTAACCGTTCAACCAATTTGTACCAAACTCGGTATTTTTATTGTGCTTGCCACATAAAAGCAAAACGTTGAAAATTATTGAAATCAGACTAAAATTCCGGCCGCTTTTCATATAACGGTAAATTTCAGAAATGCTTGAAACTGCAATATTTCGAAATTTAAGGACGCTAATTTACTCAAAATTGATACACCCCGGCTAACCATCTAGCGGTAGGTTTCGAAAAGGTGAAAAAACATTTATTTAATATTTGCGCCGGGTATTTAATGTTCGGCTCCGCCCGAACTTTGACTTTCTTACTTGTTTTTAATATTTTTATTGAGCTTTGTACCACGATTGTTTTATTAGGAAAAATTTAAAAAGCAACAAAGTCTAAGCGGTGGACGTTATAGCAGCTATTTCGGAGATCACCACATCTCTTCATCAGACTTCTTTTTTCTAGACTTTAGCAGGGATCGAACCTGCGTAATCGATGTTCGAAGTCAGAAGCGGTAACCACTGAGCTATGTACATCCCGTAAACTCTTGTTGCTAATTCATTTTCCTTATTCAACCAACTACTATCAAGTGCAGCTGATTTGTCGCTATTTAAACTCGATAGCGTGGTTGTTGTTTTCAATTCTATACATCCATTTACCTTTTTGCTTTTTTGTATAGTTTCAGGTAAGCTCTTCCTAAACTATGTATTTGTCAATGTTATTGTGGCTTATTAACATTTTATTTTTAATATTTTTATTGAGCTTTGTACCACGATTGTTTTATTAGGAAAAATTGAAAAAATAAAATGTTAATAAGCCACAATAACATTGACAAATACATAGTTTAGGAAGAGCCTGCCTGAAACTATACAAAAAATTAAATAAGCAAATGGATGTATAGAATTGAAAACAACAACCACGCTGTCGTGTTTAAATAGCGGCAAATCAGCTGCACTTGATAGTAGTTGGTTGAAT
>NW_023458563.1:33992612-34016611 GCF_013731165.1 Rhagoletis pomonella
TCGATTACGCAGGTTCGATCCCTGCTGAAGTCTAGAAAAAAGAAGTCTGGTGAAGAGATGTGGTGATCCCCGAAATAGCTGCTATAACTTCTACCGCTTAGACTTTGTTGCTTTTACAATTTTTCCTAATAAAACAATCGTGGTACAAAGCTCAATAAAAATATTAAAAAAAAGGTTTTATGTTGGATAAAATATTAGCTTTTTTCCAGAGTTCATTGTTTTTCTATACCATTACTTATTGAAAATGTTTGCGTGTATACTTATCTTTGATTATGTAAGTAAAAAATTTTAGCTACTATTTTTAGCCACAACGACTTTGTATACTTTTCATGAGCATGAAATGGTATTATAACTTTGGTCCGATGTTTGTAAGTACCAGAATAAGAAGAGATAGACCTATTAAAATGTATACTTAAATGATCAGAACGGCGAGCTGAGTCGATTTAGCCATGTCCGTTGTCCGTCTGTCTGTCTGTCCGTCTGTTTGTATGCAATCTAATCTCTCAGTTTTCGAAATATCCGGACTAAATTTGGTAGGTGGGTGTATTTTTGTAATGTATTAATCACTTGTCGGAACCGGAAGAATCGGACCACTATAACATATAGCTCCCATACAACTGATTGTTCAGATATGAGATTTTTCGTAATAACTTCTCCATTTATGCAGCTATGAACATGAAATTTTGCATTACTTCTACCCATTATCAAAAGAAAACTTAGAGTAAAAATTACAAAGATCGGGTCACTATAACCTATAGCTCTCATACAACTGATTGTTCAGGTATGGGGTTTTACTGTAAAACTCCTTTATTTGGACAGCTAAAACCGATAAATTTCGTAAGCTATTTTTTAAATAATAATACAAAGTCTACTGAGAAAATCGTCAAAATCTATGCTGTATAATCATAATCTCTTGTACCACTGATTGTTCAGATACCAGTTTTTGCGATATATGTATCTCCTTTATGTAGGAAGCTAAACCCATTAAATTGTGTTACCGGTTTACGTACCGATCACACAGTAGTGAAAATCCCTTAGATTGGTGCTATATAAGGTATATCTTCCATACCTCTGATTGTTTAGATATCATTTTTTATATATGTATCTCCTCTATCTATGCCTGCTGTGAATATATAAATTTATTCAAATGCAGTAATCTGTTAAAGTAAAGTTTTCAGATGCTCATGAAAGGTATGAAGTCTTCGGCTCTGCCTGCTCTTACTTGTTTAGCTCTTTTTTAGCCCTTTTTTAAAGGAATTTGGCTACCATCAAAAATGCTTCGCGGCAACACTGGTTCTATGTTTGCTTGGTTTTCAATTGCTTTCCGCACTCACCTTCTCTTCATTAAGCTTGCTCTATGTAATTTGTTTACGCTTTACCACATGTGTGTACATATGTATATTAGACTGCATGCTCCGCATCAAAAAAAAAATCGGTACTGTTTTTCCACTGGAATTATAAAATCTATTATATTTAGGGATAAATCGATACCATTAAGGTATTACTCAAATCAGTACTTGTACTTGTATCAAACAAGGTATCGATACCTACTCAGTATCGGAAAGGTATCGAGTACTTGTACGTAGAACTACGATTTTGCAGATTTTTCAAAGTTATTGAATTTTTTTTCACAAAAAATTTGCATTTTTACAAGATTATTTATCTTCTAATATTTTTTCATACAAAAAATAGATAAGGATTTTCATATAAAATAAGTTTGAGAAAAGAACTCCTTTTTTGTTATATTTCCCCCCAAAAAATCAACTTTTCCAAATGTTTTCCTGAAAGGCGAGATTTTGATATACGGGCATGTTCTGAAATTCGAAACTTTGAACTCGACTCGATTTGCCAAATATTTTTTAATTATATCTGAAAATAGTGAATATTCTAATTGAAAACGGTAAAAGAAGCAGCAGCCATAGGAAATAAATCATTTTAATGCGAGACTTGTAAATTTGTGGGTAAAAAACGATCGAGAAAATTATGGAAATCGAGTCGATTTCAAATTTTCGAATTTTAGAACATGCCTGATAGTTGTACCTGTTTTTTAGAAAAGCCTCTAGCAAGGGACAGATAACCCAACAACCGTTATGTATAGACGGGCTTGCTTATATAGCTGCGGAAACGTAGTGCGAATTAGGGATGGGTAGTGGAGGGTTGAAATTCGATTTTTTCCGAATTTCGATCATTGCCCAATTCGATTCGAAATTTGGTGGGGCAAATTCGGTTTAATTCGAATTTCCCAAAAATTTTTTTAAGTAAAACTTCTTAATCGAGTTCGGAGATGTTTGCGTTAAATATTTAACACCAAGTCATAAAACCTCTGTCGTTCCTTCAATTTAAAAAAAAATTATGTGTCAAATTAAAGGCTTGTCCTTTGGGTCTGCAACATAGTTTTAGTTCTATGGAAAGGGTTGCCACAGGTTAGAAAATCAAATTCAAATAATCGCTTCCGTAGATGTTTGCATTAAATATTTAACACCAAGTCATAAAATCTGTATCTTTCGTTAAATTTTCAAGAAGGAGGTAGGTGTCAAATGAAAGGGCTTGCCCTGTAGATGTGTAATATGGCTTTAGTTGTTTGCCATACGTAAGAAAATCAAAATCAAATTGTTTAATAAGTTAAATAAATTACCCCAATATGGATATCAATCGAAATGGTTTTGAATAAACTTTAATTTTTAATTACATTTAGGAGGGGTGCCACCAGTTTGTAAAGTCGAATTTAGTTAAATAAGTGTTGTGATTAAAAGACTATGCACCAATTAAAATATTTTTGAGGTGCTTGAAGAGAGTGGTCCCCTGTTTAAAAAGTTAAACTCAAATTACATTGTGGGACAGCCGAAACCAGTCCGGACTTTGTTGACATTTTCTGAAAGTATACCCATTCAGTAGTAAAACACTCGGTGGATTTTCAAAAGTTAACTCGTATTTTTATTTCATGACCTACTAAGGTTTTCATGTCTCGGCCTAAGTAGTGTTCAGAAAGGTCGAAAAAATAGTAAAAATAAATGTCTGAGCGAAATTAAAGGATAATTTTATTATATATGTACAAAATTGCATGGGAAATATTTTCGTAGAATATTTTCACCCATTAGCTCCAGCCTAAAATGGTCATTTTGACCCTTACTTCAAGAAATCCCGCAAAAAACAAATTTGGAAGGCCGTTAGAGGATTGATATATTCTAGAAAATTATCCCCCGGAAAATTATACTAGGGGTCTTCTCAGGCAAAAGCTGCCAACGTAAAAGCCTCTTAAAATCTAAAATAAAAAATCAACAAAAAAACTAGTTTTTTACAACAAATTTTTTAAATTTGAATTTGGATAACAGTTCCTTCTTGGCACAGATTTTTTTTCTCGATGCATCGGGTCGAAAAATGGTTATTTTTTTACTTGCATCCCTAAGACAAATGGAGTGCTTCACACAGTGATGGCAAATTTGGCCGGAAAGAAGAAAGTTGAAGAGTTGATTTTTTAGAAATAAAGATGAAATTCGATTTTTTCTAGAAACATTCGATTTTGTCCGAATTTTAGCAACACAAAGTTCGATTCCAAAAATTCACCATTTTGGAGCTAAAATTCGAATATCGAAGCTTCGAATATCGAATTTACCTATCCCTAGTGCGAATATCTGCCCATTCCTCTAATGGGTTGCTTTTCAAAAAAGATGCTAAAGCATAATAAGTTTTGCGCTTCCGATACAAGTACTTTTTTTCGATACCTACTTGGATCGCAGTAAAAAGTATCGAGTTAAAAACTACTTGGTAAATTGAGAAAAGTATCGAGTATGTACTTGGATTTACTTGTGTCGATTTATCCCTAATTATATTTTAAGACGTCCACCAAAATATTTCGGAAGAATTTTAAGATTTAAGCAAGCTGGACCGATTGGAAAATACCTCCAAAAATGGATTTTTTTATGAATAAAAATAGTTTCTTAAAGATTTTTTTTTAATAAATCCACTCAAATGACAAAACGGTTTAAGCTTAAAAAATTTACATAAAAATATTTTAAAAAAATATATAAAAAATTTTGAACGGAATCGTAATAATGAGATTTTTTATGCTGTTTTTTAACTTTTTTCAAAGATTGGTATAAGAAAATCTTGAATAACTGAACCAAAACTCTTCCGATTTAGACTTGTGAGGTATCACTGGAAAGGTGCTAATAAGCTCATTCAAAGGATGAAAGAGAAAGAAAGGTAGGATGAACGAACATCATTCAAAGTTGAATTAAGATGTGTTGGTATTTGAAAAAAAAAATGGGACACGAATGACTTTTTTTGCACACAAATAAAAATAATGGGAAAATACCTTTCTACCGAGATCCCATAAGTCTAAATCGTTTTGGCCCCGTTATTTAAGGTTCTCGTAAATTAATCTTTGAAAAAAGTAAAAAACAGCATCAAAAATCTCATTTCGTTGAAAAGATTTTTAAATATTTTTATGCAGATTTTCTAAGCCTAATCCGTTTTGTCATCTGAGGGGACTTTTTTCAAAAAGTTCTTTACGAAACTATTTTTATTCATAAAAAACACCATTTTTATAGGTATTTTCAAATCGGTCCAGCTCGCTTAAAGCTTAATATTTTTCCGAAATATTTTAGTGTATTAAAATATAATAAACTTTGTAATCCCGGCGGAAAAACAGCAACTATTTTTGGTGATGCAGTCTAATGTACATTTATATACGTATACATACAAGTTATCTGCCTTGCAGGCAGTGTTGCCATCTTTTGATTTTCAAAAAGCACCAAAAACTTGGAAAAAAGCGTTTTGCCACACTAAAAGCACCAAATTTTTTTTAATCAAGGGATGCTTTTTTCATAACATAATACCGAAGTACTGCACATTAAAACGGGTATATCTCGAGAAAGAAAAATCGAATCGCAACAAACGAAAATGATGCCCTAATTAGAAATGAGCAAATAATTTGACGTTTTCATTATATAACCTCAAATATCGCTAAAAACCGTGTTTTTGGCACTTTGGGGTTAGGATATCTCAAAATTCTAGCGTTTGAGCAATTGTGAGGCGAGATTTGGATTCAGCACCAAGAAACGATGTGCTTTACTCAGGTGGCAAAAAAAAGACAAAATCTGTACAAATAATTAGAAAACAAAAAAGGGATACTTAACTTAGTTGCGTACTAGCATTTTAAACCCGAATAGAATTTAACAAGGTGGGGTTGCCAATTCAGCTTTTTATCAATCATGGTTGTATTTTATTAGTCGATTTAAATTTGTAGATTCTTATAAATTCAGTGCTGCCACAGCTTTGAATACTTCAAATTATTTCACGTTTTAATTATCTCGAAGTAATTTTACTTCAGAAAAAAGCACAAAAAAAGGCACTAGGCGCTAAATATTTTATTTTAGCGTTTTAATTTTCAAAAAGCACTAAATCTAGTGCTTAAAGCACCAAGTTGGCAACTATGCTTGCAGGGTTCGGAAATATTCATATATGAACGTTCGCGAACATACATTTATGATTTTATATGTGAAGGTGAACGTATCAAATATTCTGTCTTGATTCTCCTTCGCGAACGAGAAGTATAAAACCAGTCTAGATAGTTCGCGTTCGCGAATGTTAGGTAGGAAAAATGTCCGCTGTTATTCGTACGCGTATGTATTCGTGGACCAAACAGCGTGCGTTCATATATGTAGCTACATATAAGTGGCAGAGATGCCTTTGCGAAGGCTCACTGCTGACGTTCTTCTTCATAAGTGAATGTAAATGCTGCGGCAAATATTCGCGGAAAGTTGGTATGGCTAGAGATACTATTCTGTGCGAAAGCAATTTTGTTAATTGCATAAGATTTGCCCCGTTCATAGAGGCTTTGCAGAAAGGATATATTTATTTAATAGGGTTGCCACCTGTGTTTAAAAATATGATATTTACACCGTTCTCCCGATTTTCAAAAATGAGGTATCATATGAAAGTACCTGGCCTTTAGAAGTGCACCAAGGCTTTTATTTTTGAATAGGGTTGCCTTCTGTCGAAAAGTTATAATGATTACACCGTTTTCCCGGTTTTAAAAAACGTGGGGTCAAATGAATGCATATGTATGTATATTAGACTGCATCACCAAAAAAAGTTGCGGTTTTTCCGCCAGGATTACAAAATTTATTATATTTTAAGACGCTCACCAAAATATTTGGGAAAAATATTAAGATTTAAGTGAGCTGGACCGGTTTGAAAATACCTCCAAAAATGGAGTTTTTTACGAATAAAAATAGTTTCGTAAAGAACTTTTTGAAAGAGGTCCCCTCAGATGACAAAACAGATTAAACTTAAAAAATCTGCATACAAATATTTAAAAATCTTTTCAACGGAATCGTAAGAATGAGATTTTTGATGCTGTTTTTTTTACTTTTTTTGAGATTGGTTTACGAAAAACTTGAATAACTGGGCCAAAACTATTCTGATTTAGACTTATGGGATCTCAGTAGAAAGGTATTTTCACACTGTTTTTAGTCCTGTCAAAAAGAAAATCATTCGTGTCGCAATTTTTTTTTTAAATAACAACACATCTTAATTCAACTTTGAATGACGTTCGTTCATCCTACCTTTCTCTTTCATCCTATGAATGAGTTTATTAGCAAAGAAATAAAAAGGGTCAGAAAATACCTTTCCACCGACACCTCTTAAGTCTAAATCAGAAGAGTTTAGGCTCAGTTATGGTGCATTTACATGGTATGAATCTGTTCATAAGCCGTATGAATTTTCCTAAAAAAGAAGCACCAACTCTATGAAGAAATGAATGAAAGCGATATATATTTAACAATTTTGACTTGTATACTAGACCATATTTTTTTTTGTAAACAACAAATAAAAGCATTTTATTTTGTGCTAGCTTCGAAACTAGAAGCTTATTTTTTTGTTAAATGTGCTTTAAAAAGGACCTACTGCCAATAAAGCCTTGTGGATTGCTATTTTTCCAAATTTGTAATGCTTCCATTTAAACATCTTTGTGGAAAAACAGTTTTTTGTTCAGAATTGCTTGTTTACGAAACGTTTGGCATAAGTTGAAATCATTGGGATGCCGTTTTCTTCCGTTTCTCAGTGGATTTTATACTTGAATGGGCACCAAAATATGTATGCAATACTTCTACATATCTTCGTTTAAAGCACAAAACCGCGCATCAAGGAAATGCAAAACCTCGTATGGGAGGTTGCCTAAATTTTAAAAACGGTTCTCTCTTTTAAACTTAATAATCTTCTCTCCTTATGTCTAAGTCGATATTTTATTATATCGATATTTTATTATAAATGGCTAAGGGCTTGATGTCAGGAGCTTCCGATGACCAAATATCTGTTTTGGCACAAATTTCAGTTCCGAGGTTTTGCAGAACCACGATACGCGCTTTTGTACTTTAAACGACGAATATGTATATCGCTTGAACAATATGTTAGTGTTTGGCCTAGCTTCTCCTCCGATATGCGGCGTGCGTGATTTTGTCACACAAAGTAAAGGACAGTTTTACGCCGACTCCGAACGGCAATTGTATTTTAATGAGGAGTTGTTTCCATGACAGAATACACTCGGAGGTTTACTATTACCAACAGAGGGGCAACTACTATTAGAAAAACTGGGCTTGAACTCAGGCTCTGCGTAATGCTCTACAGCAGCCGACACTACTTTTACATATATTGCTGGTATATTCAAAATACTATCCCGAACTTCGGAGTGTATATATGTAATATAAAAAAGAATGAGAGGTACTATAAGAATATGTACCCAAAATTCTGAAGCAAATGAAAAAATGCTCATTGAAAATAGTTCACATGTATAAATTAAAAGATATAACTTAATAGGTTACAGCGCTAAACAAAAGGAAAAGTTAGAAAAATAACAATGCGGTTTGAAGGAAATATGAAGCCATAAAATGCTTGTTTGTTTCGTTAATACTCTGAACTTTGTAAGATATGGCACTGTATTATTTGCAGTAGTTTGCAAATATTCACTAATGGTTCTAAAATCGCAAACATTTTCGTGGGATGTTTTTGTTTGATTTCGAATTGAAAATACATTACGATCATATTGTACCGAAATAAGTGCGGTATCCCTGCATTTTTGTAAAAGCCAGAAAGAAGCATAAACTGTATGAAAAAATGAAAGGGAGAAGTATACATGCCTTCTATAATTTTGACTTATATGTATATTTGGCAAGTCTTTGTGTAAACAACAAAAAATACAAATTTTCATTTCTTTGCCAGCTTGGAAAATATAGGCTTCTTTTACTTAAACGTGATATAAAGCTCATTAAAATGTTCTGTAATGTCTTGTTGTAAGTTTGTTATCATAGTTCTTCGTATTTTTATTGTCCACTAAACGTGAGTGGCTTCAATTTAAAAAGTTCTAGTACGAAGAATTTCTTTGTTTTGAATTTGTTTATTTATTGTTTTTAATTTTTAAAATTCATACTTTTGACATGTATGTGAATGGCGGAGTTGCCGCTTTCCTCCTTTTCGGTGGGCTTTTATTTTAAAAAGGCATCAAAATGGGAAAAACCCCCTTGGTATCTCTGCATCTGTTAAACTTTTTATGGGAAGATGTATGAAAATTCAACTTGCTATAATTTCATATGCTTAACAGTATCACAACAGTATGTTTACAGTATCTCCCCATAACTTTTCATATGAAAAAATTTATTATATGCATCCCACTCCATATCATTGAATTCCTCATTAGAACATGTAGTCCCTCTATTTTAGCGTATCAACAGTTCATATGGCTTCATACCATGTAAATGCGCCATTATTCAAGTTTTTCTTATACCAATCTTTGAAAAAAGTTAAAAAACAGCATCAAAAATCTCATCATTACGATTCCGTTCAAATTTTTTTAAATATTTTTATGCAAATTTTTTAAGCTTTAACCGTTTTGTCATTTGAGGGGATTTTTCCAAAAAAAAAATTAAGAAACTATTTTTATTCATAAAAAACTCCTTTTTTGGTGGTATTTTGAAATTGGTCCAGCTCACTTAAATCTTAATATTTTTTCGAAATATTTTGGTGAATGTCTTAAAATATAATAGATTTTATAATTCCAATGGAGAAATAATACCGATTTTTTTTTGTATGGGGAGTGATGCAGTCTATTGTATATACTTTGGTGCGCTTATCCATCTCTAGCTACATACATATGTACAATATTTATACAAACATATGTACATTCTACAACTATGTATGCATGCGAAAAAAATTTTATCGATGGTGTTTTATTTTCTTCCATACATGTTAGGTAGACGGCAACGCGAAATTTGTCTACCCAACATATGCGAAAGCTGTTTGTTTAAAAATATTTGTACATACTTGCAATAATTGTGAGGGATAAGCTCATCTGCAGGTGGAACCGCAAATATTGCTGTTGAATGATGTTTTTCTATAAAGATTTCTGAGAAATACTAACGATACGCTTATGGGAAATAATGCATTAATTGCTGCGCTTTACATAGATCCGCGCTTTAATTTCGACAACACGCCTCTTCTAAGCTATGATCAAAAGCAAGCTGCTGTGTAATTATTAATATTTTGATTTTGATATTTTTTTTAATCTTGATTTGAATATTGCTTATTAATATTTTTGCTATTTTTTAAATACTTCTTCCTTTATTTGCAGTATCACTTAATTAGGACACGTGATATGATAAATAAAATTGGTAAGCCATCAGAAGACCAGATCTTCCAACCCAGTCGCTTTCACAAGATGAACTTTCCTCCTCATCGAAAGGCATATATGACATACTGACGCTTTACGTAAACGCAATGAGAAATACACAAGGTCCAACACCACAAAGAGGAGAAATGGCCTTTAAGTAAAGACTAGCTAAACGTTGCTATACGGAAATGGATCCATTTGACAGCAATATTTTGGACTCCTGTTGAAAATTATATCAGATCATTCCGACATGTTACAATTAATGGAAGTTGTACCAGCCATACCTGCAACACAAGTTTCTGTTGAAAGAGCGTGCAGTGCACTTTCAACAATATTAACTAAGCTTCGAACAAAACTTTCAAAGAAATCGCTGTCAAATTTATTAATTACAAAATTAAACATTGAGCTCCTAAATTTTTCAACACTAGATGTTTAAGATACCAACTAAGCAAAACTATTTGCTTTAATCAGCTTTTATTTACATACATATGTATATTCGTATACAAATTTAAGTGCAGAATTGAATAAATATACATACTCATGTACATAAAATATGAATTATCTTTATGAGTTTTAATTTAACTAATTTCATGTATATACATACATATTTACGAATACATAAATGTAAGTGCGGAAATAAATATTTCTTTAATAAGAAATTTCAACAAAAAAATAAAACCTTGTTTTACATATAGAGGCCGAACCTTTTCATTTGACACCTGATTTTTGAAAATCGGGAGAACGGTGTAAATATCATGTTTTTAAACGCGGATGGCAACCCTATTAAAAAAATTTATCATTACTGCACGCACAGAGGCCAAGCCCTTTCATTTGACACCTCATTTTTCAGAATCGGCAGAACGATGTAAATATCATATTTTTAAACGCAGGTGGCAACCCTATTAAAAAATATATCCTTTCTGCACATATAGAGGCCGAACCTTTTCATTTGACACCTCAGTTTTGAAACGCAGGTGGCAACCCTATTAAAAAAAAATATATCCTTACTGCACGTCCAGAGGCCAACCTCTTTCATTTGACACCTCATTTTTGAAAATCGGGAGAACGGTGTAAATATCATATTTTTAAACTCAGGTGGCAACCCTATTAAAAAAATATATCCGTAATGTACTGTACTGAAGTCATTTCAATTAACCTGCTGGTAGATGAGCTGTGCATGCTAGCCATGAACCAACGACTACAGATCACGTAATCCGCCATCGTTGTATTTGTAATCGATTTTCAGAAAAAAGTTTTCGTAGCGTTTTTGATGTTTTTTGGTTCTGTTTACATCGTCTTCTACCTCTTCGTAGTGATATTTTAGCGATTTTATGTGTTTTCTGCAGCGGTTTTAATTAGAAATTTTGATTTATTACAAATTTATGATATAATATGAAGTGCTTTGTGATTGGAACAAGTTTGTGCGTCCGTTTGATTTGCCAAGAGGCGTAAATTTGCGTGAAAAGTGGGTGCACATTTGTGGTCAGAACGTTGGCATTGAAAAATCGGCCGGTGCCGATAATATGCGATTGTAAAACACTCTCAATCATTAAAACCATATTTTATGAACTTTTTTTGCTAATTGTCATCAAGTTTCACTTTTTATATTTTATAATAAATACAAATCTAATCGCACTCAATAACCGCGCCTTTTTCGTTTTCTTTGTTTGTTTTAATTTTTAGGCAGATGTCAAAAACGCTCAGAAATTTACTTTTTTCATTCTTTTCCGATTGCGTGATCTTGTTAGTTGGTTCATGCATGCTAGCTTCAGCCTGGTGCATAGCTCGCCGGATGGGGTGCTTCTTGCTCACTACTTTATACAAGTCCATGACCATACAAAAGAATTTCATGCAGACAACAGCTAAACGATTAAGATAATGCCCTTAAAACCTCACCTTACGGAAACGGACAGACTTTATATGGAGTGAGAATCATTTTGATCAACCCCCGTGGAGTTGCCGCGCAACCGCCTCTCCGCTCTGCTATACCCAACGTATGAGAGATACATTTCTCTTGCATCGCCAAACCCAACCCATACCTACAGATCCAAGGCCCAATCATCCCACAGTAAAAGAAATTTAGCACCTCATTATTCCTAGTTAAATAGTACAATTCATTTATTAATTAAGTTGGTAAACATATATAAATACACTTGGGTTTTTTTATGCGGTACATGCATAAATCCGCATAATAAAGTTCTTTACGTTCATACAAAAACAGAGGATGCGTTCCAGCATTTTCAAAAACCGCATAAATTCAGATACTCCATGTAAAAAATTCTAAAAAACCGCATAAAAAATCCAGTGAGGCATTATTGAGCAAAAAAAAAACTATTTATTTCTTCACTACAACACTTATTATTCCATGTTAAACCGAACATTAATGAAATAAATAAAATTTTATCTGTATTTTAACCAAAAAAAAAAATACCACAATAAATACATGAATTATGTAAGAATACATAAAAAAAATTAAAAAAAAAGGTTTTTTCTTAACAGCGGTCGCCCCTCGGCAGGCAATGGCAAACCTCCGAGTGTATTTCCGCCATGAAAAACAGCTTCTCGTAAAAATACAATCGCCGTTCGGAGTCGGCGTAAAACTGTGGGTCCCTCCCCTTTGTGTGACAACATCAAGGCGAACACCACAAATTGGAGGAGAAGCTCGGCCAAACACTAACATACATATGTGTAAGCGCCAATCTATTATTATTATTATTATGTAAGAATACAATGACAAACTATTTATCAGAAGCATTGTCTTTTACACACTGAAAAAAGTAATAAAAACTCTCAAAAAAGCAAAATCGCTACTGCGAAATAATGGTTTGAAAACCCGCATAAATTCAAATCCGCATAAAAAGAGACTTAAGTGTATACAAAAAGAATACAATTTAGAAATTCTTCAAATTCCTTAAGCGTAAATGTAATTAAATTTCATTGATATGTATGTGGGATTGACAGACGAACAAAAGAAAAAGACATAACTTATAAACCGTAACGTAAATCATTCTCTGTAGATTTAACGAACTTTATTAGAAATGGGCATCACTGACTGAACGAAGAGGCCCTCGAAAACATACGATAGGCAGACGGACGATTATTCAGATTCGAAACACGGAACCGATCGGACGCGATTAACTTAGTTTTAATAAAATTATAATCTAAATATAAAAGGTTGACTTTCATTTTGCACGGCGGTAAATAAGATCCCAAAGATTGGGGGCTCGTCCGGGGAACGCTGTTAACTTGCAAAACAAAGTACATAAATTAAAGCAAAAACTCGGTTCGGTCGTAGCTACGTTGCAGCAGAAGGCGTTTGCATATTTTCTTTCGTGCGCTTTGCACCAGTAAGCAGCGGCACACCATTTTACTGTGCGCAGCAAACAAGCAACACGCAGCAGAGTTCCGTGTCTTCGTTATGTAAAAAGCGTCAACTTTTACATAAAATTGTCTGATTGAAAGGTGGTGCGTACGGAAATTGATCACGCGGAACCAGAGAAGAGTGAAGCCAGAAAATAACGGGCTGAGCAGACAGACCACATCAAATAACGGACGCTCAGTAGCAGATTTCAACGGCACAAAACTGTGCGCAGTAGCAAAGGGCAGAAAAGCAACGGCGAGCAGCGGCAGAGGTCGTATGTACATACGTGCGCAAAAGCAGTACAGCAGTACTAAATTCCCCAAGCAAGGTTCGACAGAGGTCGGGTCGAGAAGTTGTGTGGAAGTGTGTCCCACTTGAGGGTGAGATGAGCTGGAAGTTGTCCGGCCTTCGTAATAGCGAGATTTCGAGAATCGTTGTGTTGACGGGAATTGTGCCGATGAGAGTTCGACTGTGAGTTTCAGTGGGCAGCGGCAGAAATTGCATGTACGTGCGCAAAAAGGGCGAGCAAGTGCCAAAAGGTTGCTATCAATTCATCAAGCAAGGTTCGACGGGAGGTCGGATCGAGAATCGTTTTGTTGGTTTGAGTTCGGCAGCGAGTTGCGGTCGCAGTGAGAAGACTTGAGGGTGAGCTGAATTGGAAGCTGTTCGGTGCAGATAGCAGCGAAATTTCGAGGTGTGAAGTTGCAAAAATTTCGAGAATCGAAATTCGATAAGCGGCAGTCCGTCGCGGTTTGAAGCTGCGGATAAGGTTATGAACGGGAGCTACTATTATATCATTACAGATAAGTTGAATTTGATACTATGTATGTACACTGTTTGATATTTCTGGCAACGTTGCAGAGTTGTGATTGATTTCATACAGTAACAGTAAGTAATGAAAGTTGCTGCGCTTGCAATAAAGCCACTTTTAAATAAATTTACTACACTGATGATAATTACATGTTGTTCCTTAAGAAAGTTTTATGTCAGATTTGTAAATTTTGCAGCTGTTCAGAAAACTAGTTGAAAGTACTTAATCTTGAAAAAACCAAAAGAGATTTTCGGACATTTCGGCGAATGCTAAAATAATCGGAGCTGAGTTAATGCAACCAGGCCAGAGGTGTCAAGCAGTTCTAATTTAAGTGAAATATTTGATTAAGGCCATTGAGCCAGAGATTTGCAAAGTTCAACTGAAGTAGAAAATTTCGATTTAATGAATTAACGAAAGTAGGCCAGTAGGGTTGAAAGTGTGAAAATTGTCAAACGAATTAACCATTTGAATAGAATTTGGTGACTACATTGTTGAAATTGGAACTATTTTGAAGCGAATTAAAATACTGTGTAAACATTCAAAAAACCCATCATACTTTGGAATTAATTCTAAGAAGTTGATTTTGAATTTTATCTACATTTATCATATCGAATATTGTAAACGACATCGACATGGACATGGACGAAATTTTAGCGTTGAATTTGAACAGTCTTTCGGGTTACCAAATAGGGGACGGAAACGTGATTTACAGGACGCTCTTTTAGAACACTTCGGTCATTCCAGAGATGAAGGCGATGGCGTGAGTTTAGATTTGGATGAAGGTTCTGAAAATAGATCGGCTAATATACCAATACCAGCTCAGAGTTATTTTAGTCTTCGCGATATCGAAGATACGTTGTCATCATTCACGGGGTGCGGATCACCAGATGTTAACCAGTGGTTGCAAGAGTTTGAAGATAACGCAGCCGTTGTTAATTGGAACGAATTACAAAAGTTCATCTACGGAAAGCAATTACTTAGGGGTGCTGCGAAGATAATCGTAAGAAGTCAGAGGGCAGTGAAGGATTGGGACTCGCTAGAGTCCATCCTCAAGAAGGAATTCGGAGTTAAATTTAGCGCAAATGAAATTCATCGCAGGCTAAAGAATAGGCGTAAGCGAGTAAATGAAAGCTTCTTGGAGTATCTATACTCAAGAAGAAGAGAGGAGCGAAAACAAAAGAGTTAATGTGGTCACCGATGGTGAGGAAGAACCAAAAGCCAAATCAGTATCCAAGGACGCTTGTTTATTCCGCGATTTAGAGATAAACGGTTATAGGTTTTCAGCGTTGTTGGATACGGGCAGTGATATTTGCGTTGTCAGATATGACACCCTAGTTAACATTGGATACGTCGATTTACGAAATAAAACTAAAACGTTGTATGGCATCGGAAACAAAATGATCAAAACTCTTGGATGTTTCACTGCGCTTACGGATTTGGATGGGGTCGAGGCCAATATCGAGTTTCACGTTGCCAAAGAGCGCGATATTTTGTACGACGCGATTTTGGGCAAGGATATACTGCGACAGGTGGACGTCGTCATTGATGGAGAAGGTGTTAAGTTTCAGAAGAAAAGAATTGTAGATCAAAACCCGGAGCCTGAAGTAGTAAGCGATAAGATAGTGGCGAGTGAAGAGGCGAAACCTATTAGCGAGTTGGCGAAGGAGTTTGGACAAATATTACAATCTGTGTGTAGCGAGAGTGTGGAGTTGCAGGTTGAACTCGACAACTGCCAACTGCAACAAAAAAAAGTGTACTTAGCCTGATCACGAACTACAGAAGTGAGAAGAAGAAGCCATCGCCAATCGAAATGAAGATTATCTTGTCAGACGAGGTGCCAGTATACCAGAGACCGCGTCGAATGTCATATGCCGATCAATGTTTAGTCGAAAAGCAAGTGGATGAGTGGCTAGCTGACAATATTATTCAGGTTAGCACTTCCGAATATGCATCCCCGATAGTGTTAGTGGCAAAGAAAGATGGTACCAAACGGTTATGCTGCGACTACCGGAAGTTAGACGAAAAGATAATACGCGACAACTTCCCGATGCCGTTAATTGATAACATTCTGCAGAGACTTCAATCGGCGACTTTTTACTCTACATTGGACCTTCGTAATGGATTTTTCCACGTTCCGTTAGAGGCCTCATCGCGTAAATACACTGCTTTTGTAACGCATAATGGACAATTTGAATTTTTGTATGCTCCATTCGGTATTTGTAATTCTCCAGCGGTTTTTACGAGATATGTTAATGCCGTGTTGGGTGAACTTATCCGGAGTAATGCTATAATAGTCTACATCGATGATATAATTATACCTTCCAAGAGCGAAGAGGAGGGTTTAGCTACCCTGAAGAGAGTGTTAGAGACAGCAGAATTGTACGGGCTTCGGATAAAATGGGAAAAGTGCCAAATTTTGAAGAGGCGAGTTACGTTCTTGGGCTACGTTGTTGAGGCGTCAACCATAACACCGTCCCAGGAGAAAACTCAGGCCGTAAACGATTTTCCTGTTCCAACGGATAAGAAAATGTTGCAACGCTTTTTGGGGCTCACATCATATTTTAGACGTTTCATTCCAAGATATGCTTTAGTCGCTAAACCGTTGACTGATCTCATGGGGAAATGCGTAGACTTTCGAATAGAGGATGAGCAAATCGCCGCGTTTCAACAATTGAAGATTGCTCTAGCGAATCCACCGTTACTTAAACTTTTTTATCCAGCGCTCCAGACCGAAATACACACCGACGCGTCCATGTTCGGATATAGTGGGGTCCTCATGCAGAGAGATTCGGAAGATAGATGCTTACACCCCATCGAGTATATGAGTCGAAAAACTACGCCTGTGGAGCAAAAGTATCACTCATACGAATTAGAGGTTTTAGCTATTATATCAGCGCTAAAGAAATGGAGAGTTTATGTTATGGGTAGCAGATTTAAGATAATAACGGATTGCAACGCTTTTGCACTTACAATGAGAAAACAGGACGTGCCCTTAAGAGTATCGCGTTGGGCGATGTATCTCCAAGACTACCAATACGAGATTGAGAACCGTTCCGGAAGTCAGATGAGACACGTGGATGCGTTAAGTCGCATACATTGCTTGATAATAACAGACACCTTACGACATAGGATACAAGAAGAACAACGGAAAGACGAGAAGTTGGCAGCTATAATGAAGGTTTTAGAGTATGACCGTTATCAAGATTTCTATGTAAAACATGGAATTCTACATAAGGATCTCGCTAAAGAACTTATGGTGGTACCAACGGCGATGGAACGAAAGGTTATACAGATAGCTCACAGGCAAGGGCATTACGCTGCAAAAAAGACACAGGATTTGGTCGAGAGGGACTTCTTCATCTACGATTTAGCACCGAAGGTATTGCGCGTAGTCAAGGGTTGCGTAGAATGCTTGGTCGCAGAGGCTAAAGCTGGGAGGAAGGAAGGGATGCTTCACCCGATCGACAAGGAGGACAGACCTCTTGTGACGTACCATGTGGACTATATACTAGTAGTCGTCGATGCATTTTCCAAATTCGTTTGGCTGCATCCCACCAGAAGCACCGGAAGCGAGGAAGTTCTGGAGCGTTTGTAGAGGCAAGCAGCGACGTTTGGAAACCCGCGTAGGATCATAACGGATAGAGGGACAGGTTTCACTTCGAATGCGTTTGAGAATTATTGCAGAAAAGAAAACATCCAGCATCTAGTAATAACAACCGGGGTTCCACGCGGAAATGGACAGGTGGAGAGAGTCCATAAGATTGTCATGCCCATGTTAACAAAGCTATACATCGAAAATCCGAAGTTATGGTATAATCACGTAGATAGAGTGGAGCAAGTAATAAACTCTACTCCGACGCGAAGCACGAAGTACGCTCCGTTCAAACTTCTGACTGGTGTAGATATGCGCGTTAACACAAATTTTGACATTCGCGGGCTGTTGGAAGAATCAGCCATAGAGTAACTGGAGGAAGAGAGAAGTAAAATACGAGAAGAAGCGCGAGATAATATTAGCCGTATGCAAGATGAGAACATTAGAAATTTTAATAAAAACCGAAGAAGAGAAACCGAATACGAGGTTGGAAATTTAGTCGCCGTCAAGTGCACTCAGTATGGGACAGGACTTAAGCTTAAACCGAAATTTTTTGGGCCATATAAAATAAAAGGCAAAAGAGACAATGGTCGTTATACTGTGGAAAAGATTGGAGACACTCAAGGGCCAAGAATAACTCACACCGTGGCAGAGTACATGAAGCCGTGGAATCCTTCATCCGAGGCGAATGAAATATCAGGATGGCGAATGTGGGATTGACAGACGAACAAAAGAAAAAGACATAACTTATAAACCGTAACGTAAATGCATCTCTGTAGATTTAACGAACTTTATTAGAAATGGGCATCACTGACTGAACGAAGAGGCCCTCGAAAACATACGTTAGGCAGACGGACGATTATTCAGATTCGAAACACGGAACCGATCGGACGCGATTAACTTAGTTTTAATAAAATTATAATCTAAATATAAAAGGTTGACTTTCATTTTGCACGGCGGTAAATAAGATCCCACATGTATTTCAATTTTAGTTATATGTATTTAAATTTTATTTATCTTATTACATTAAACGAGCAATTCTTGTATATATATATGTATATCCATAGAGTTCTCGGAAACGGCTCTAACGATTTTGATGAATTTTTGTACACCGATAATGTTTTGGATTTTAAGGTTATCTGAATAGGCAATATCTCCGATAAGACTCGTATAAGGTTGCCACCTATTCGAAATTAGTTACAAATTAATTAAAACATCATAATATCGGTATCAAATGGAAGGTATTTTAAATATTCCTAATTCAAAAATATTTTTAATATGGTTGCCACCGATTTGGAATCGCATATTTATTTAATTTTTTGTTTAGAAAAAAAATGTAAAATATTACTATTCATGGGTACCAAGAGAAGGTTCTTAAACAATGCTTTCCCTATATACAAAATGTTATCTCTTAGGATAATAGTGTAAGGTTGCCACTTATTTTCGATTCTACACAATTTATCTAAAACATCGCAATATGGATATCCAATGAAAAGTATTGTTGAGAGCTTTGGTCAGAAAATATTTTTCATCAGGGTTGCCACGTTTCTATGTAATACAAATTTTTATTTTGTTAATTTCAATCAACATTTTTTTTTATATATACACAGGACGTATACGCTCAAGATATGTACCATTCATTCCAGCGTATTTCGGAATAGGGTTGCCACATAAATTTTAGAGTAAGGAATTTACTTAATAGATATCGAAATCCTATTTTTTATTGTTTATTTCCTAAATATTTTTTTAAAGCTATCCAAATCTTGAAAACTTTAAAAAGTATATGCACACCGGGCAAAGCTCGGTCAACCTGGTACTATGTATTTAGATTAGTGTCTAACTATTCATTCGATAATGCTTCGGACCTCCCTAATGCAACTTTCAATATTAACCTCTCTACAGATATATAAACGTCATTTGTCAACTAACATACGCAGATATGTAAATATGTACGTTTGCGCTTATTTATGTTTAGATAAATTAACATATGTATTTAGTGTAATTAGCATTAAGAGAAAACCACTGCAGGTGGAGTAGCATGACGGAATGTGGATCTTTCGAACACTCTTCTGCTACGCAATTAAATTTCAAAGTAATGGTCTAATTATGCATACTTCGCATAACTTCGCACAACTTCGCATAAACTTCAAACTGTAATTTCGTATGTACTTTGAATGTATTTTGTATGTATCCCTTACTCATAAATTAGCAGAACTTTTAAAAACTTATCAATCTGTTGAGTTTAGATATTGCTTCACATTTTCTTCAGTTACATTTCTATTGCACTGGTACAGACCTTAAATCAACTAATGGAAAAAAATAAGAGAAAAGACAAAAACACTTACATGTTCTCCGCGCGATGTCAGCAGGCGCCTGATGAACTGCGTCGGTGAGTTGGGATAATGTTCTCTTTAAAATTTTGTTTTATATATATATATATATAATTTTTTTTGTTATGTACAAATCCTACCTACATACATACATATTGTGGCGAATACTGCGGGAACACAAAGCGATCAACGAGAAATAACCACAATGTTCGAGGAATGACGTAGAATGTTCCACAAAGAGAAACGTTAAGTTGGATGAACACTACGAACAGCGAGAGAAAGAGAATGAGCGATGAACTTCAGAACATTCTAGTGTTGCCATGAGTGCGAGCGGAGGTATATAAGGGCGCCACCACACACCGGAGTTGGGGAGTTACAAGTCAGCAAGCTACAAGTAAAGTGAGTTGCGAATAAGCAAGCTATAAGTTTAATTGTGTTAACTAGTTTTGTAAAGCGTTGTAATTGCTTTAACGAGTATTGTAAAGTGTTTTTACGGTATTAGCAAGTATTGTAAATTGTTTGTTGTACAATAAGGTTAATCGTACTACAATTTGGTCATCGTGAGCATTTATTTAACAATCCAGCGATACGCGCCGGAGGATATTTGGGAAATCCCTCAAGGTTTCAAGGATAATCGTAACAATTGGTGTCAGAAGTGGGATTGTTAAATAAATCCCGAAGGATAAACTACTGAAAATGGCGAAAATTCAGGACTTAAAGATTGAGGAGCTAAAACAGGAGTTGGAAAAGCGTAATTTGGCCACCTCCGGAAGAAAAGTGGAATTATTATCCCGGTTGCGAGAAGCTATGGAAGCTGAAGGCATCGACGTGGACAAATACGACTTTCAGGGTAAACTCGACGATGCATCCGCAAAGGATGAACAGAAGGATGAGGCCGCTTGTTCGTCGCAGGATGTGCAGCAGACATCCGGGAAGGTTGAAGAACAGCAAAAGTCTCCAAGTTCATCAACAGCTATGGACATGAACACGTTATTGGCTGGCATGTCACAGATGTCATCACAGCTGTCGTCACAGATGCAAGCACAGGATACACGCATGTCACGGCGGCGCTCCTAAGTAGACCAGCCTACAAAGCACATCGCGTAGAAGTGGAAACTCTGGACGAGACAAATGAAATGCTGAAGAAGATTATCCAACTGCTGGGCGAGAAAAAGAATGGTTCTGGCAAATGTTTTGAATGTGGAAAGCCAGGCCACTTCGCCTGCGATTGCAGCGCAAGTTCCAGTGGGCTCAACAATTCAGCAGGACGCAAACGCAGGGCTGAAGGAGACGAAGCCAACTCCAATCAGTCGTTAAACTGAAACGAGCCAGCAGAAAGGGCCGCGTGCTGGCTCCAGAAGTTGAAGGGCCCATAATCTCCGTCTCACAAATTGGCCGGAAAGCATGCAATCTCACTGTTGGTGGATGTGTGAATGGGCAGGAGAGTGTACTGACAGTGGATACTGGAGCGACACATTCCATTATTCGACCGGATTTGACCACTTTTTATGTGAAGCCACTACCTGGAGCAAAGCTGCAGACTGCAACTGGTGAACGCACCCAAGTGTTACCATGCGAGGTAATAATCGACGGTGTGGCCTCGTACACTAAGTTTATAGTGGCAGACATTGTGGATGAAGTCATCATCGGCGTGGATTTCTTACTTGGCCAAGGCATGAAGATTGACCTCCAGAGAATGATCCTGACAGATCGTCACAGACGGTTAGTCTTAGAGGAAGTGTCGAAGATTCCACCAGAAACGGAAGCGGTTAGTTGGGCGGAGGTTGGCAGTGATGGAGACGGAGTGGTTTCGTCAGGAGAAGGAAGCGGTTCACCGATACAGGAAAAGCGTGACGGTTCCGCCACCTCAGTGAAGAAGAGGTCGCAACAAGGAAGTGGTCATGGCAAGCCAGGCAGTGTTTCCGGCAGGAGGAAAGCCGCTAAACCACGTTGAAATGGCAATACGCCGGTGGCCGGAAATGGAAGCGGCTGTGGGAGCAGTAGGCGCGCTTTGAAGTGTCCCGAAAAAGGTCGTCGGCAAAGGCGAACAATTAAGCCGGAAGCCAAGGACGGGGTTATACATGTCCGGTCAATGAGGTTGACGCCGGCAAAAGATCGAGATGCGGAAACACTGGGCAAGTTTCAGCGTGACGAACCGGATGTAGCAAGATGTGCCAAAGGCAGCGCAGCACGAAGGCAGGAGTCTGGGTGTCATGGACAGATGATGCGGCATAGATCTGGCGAAAAGGGTGCCCACAAGAAGAGACATGGTCTGGTCACCACCAGTGGCCGGCAGAAGCACGACTATGTGAGATGGTGCACTCCCGGAGATAAGCTGGAAGCAATATCCAGTAACGCATCGAGCCGAGAGGAGCTACAGGAAGGCGATTTGGTGTTGTTGCACATGCCGCAGCCGAAGAAAGGCTTCACCTCCGAACAACATCGTAACTGGAAAGGTCTGTATAGGATTGACAACCGGCTGAAGGCGGCAGTGCATCGAATCCAGACAGCTGGGAGACCGAGAACCAAGACGAAAGACTAGCAACGTCTGGAGCAGCAAATGTGTCTGATCGGGACGATCAGACTTAGGTGGAGGGCAGTGTGGCGAATACTGCGGCAACACAAAGCGAACAACGAGAAATAAGCAGAATGTTCGAGGAATGACGTAGAATGTTCCACAAAGAGAAACGTCAAGTTGGATGAACACTGCGAACAGCGAGAGAAAGATGAACTTCAGAACGTTCTAGAGTTGCCATGAGTGCGAGCGCAGGTATATAAGGGCGCCACCAGACACCGGAGTTGGGGAGTTACAAGTCAGCAAGCTACAAGTAAAGTGAGTTGCGAATAAGCAAGCTATAAGTTTAATTGTGTTAGCAAGTTTTGTAAAGCGTTGTAATTGCTCTAACGAGTATTGTAAAGTGTTTTAACGGTATTAGCAAGTATTGTAAATTGTTTGTTGTACAATAAAGTTAATTGTACTACAATTTCGTGAGCATTTATTTAACAATCCAGCGATACGAGCCGGAGGATATTTGGGAAATCCCTCAAGGTTTCAAGGATAATGGTCTATCAATATCTACATTTCAGCATGTACCAATTTCAAGTTTAAGGTCAAGCATGCATGAGATTGGACAAACTTTTCTACTCCAGTTACAGCTAGAATTTACGCACGCCAGTGAGGGCGTCAAAACTCAAAATATAGGGGGGGTTTGTTAAACTATAGAACGAATGGGCTTAGGAATATCTTATTGGTGATGCACTTGCCTGTTAAGAAAATAATTATGTACAATTAGCAAAATTAAGTAACGATATATACATAAGTGTGGCTATATATATAAAGTCTTCAATTAATTTTCTGTTAAACTAATGAGAGGAAATTTTAATGAAACATTGGTTTTAATTTTTTTTGTTTTGTTTTTTACAATTCAGAGACTCAGTGTTTTTTCCTTTAGCTAATAAAATAAGATTACTAGCTAGAATTTTTAAAATATGAAAATTTATGCAGTGCGATTCCTTTAAACTTTAAGCATTGAGACTAAAGTAGAATGTTGAAAATGAGGAAAAAAAGTTGTAAAAACCATATGCCACGTGCCAGCCGGACGGCAACTTCTACAAGTGTAGATCCCCACTCCGCAAATTCCACCTGCTGATGATTTCTTCGCCTTGCTCCGTTGATGGGTTTTATTTAGGTCCTATGGATACCCAACGTAGCCAATTGCAGCCTCCAGGTTACGTACGGATTCGTACAAAACGTGATAACTGCGACTACGATTAATCCACGAACTAGCCCGCATATACACGAAAAATCGGTCTCTATCGCGTAAGTCAATTATTTCACTTTATTTATTCGAAAAGTATTTAACATTTGTGAATTATTTTTAATGGAATTACATATATATATTTGACGATCGCGAATGCTGTTGACTATTAGTTTTTTGATTTTCCATCAACGCGACCGCTTGACAAGCGGTCTGTTTGATAGTGGCGCAAAGCGTTGACAAGCATTAGTGTGTTAGTTTGTTGTGATATGTAAAATGAGCAAGTTCGCGGAAGATAAAGATTTTACGTTGCGGTTTATTGAAACTTATGCGTCCTTACCCGCTTTGTGGAATACTAAGTATATAAACTTTTCATCCACAACTTTTTCTTTTTAGTCTTTCTTTTTTTTTTCTTTTTTTCTAATAAAACTACTGCAGTGGCAAGTAGCAAAAAATCGTCATCCGATGAAGACATGTTTACGT
>NW_023458563.1:34016621-34017777 GCF_013731165.1 Rhagoletis pomonella
CTTCAAGCACCCGACATTCAACCCGACACTCACACATGTACTCGTTGCTGGGGTAACCAACAACGGATGCTTGAAATCGCCGACGAGCTTTACATTCGCGAACGCGAACTATCTGGACTGGTTTTATGCTTCTCGTTCGCGAAGGAGAATCAAGAATGATAGAATACAAAAATTGCGCCGATAGGGGTGCAAAAAATTGTCGTTCTGCGCACCTACGTCCCAGTATCAAAGTTGTTGTTGGCGAGCTGTCAAAATGCATACAATTTCTACACAGAAATGTAAATATTGCACACAACTTAGCTAAATAACTATAATAAAACAATTTAAGTGCAATTTACTGAATCGAGGCGTAGGTACATATATTCTTAACTCATTTCGAAACAAAATTTTGAATATAATTTTATTGTAGGCAGTCAGTAGTCCAGTGAAATGGAGCTGGCAAAATTTTTGAAGCTGGGAGTAGCGATTTTATTGTGCGCATGATTTTCCGGTTTATGAAAATGTGTGAGTAAGACTCATTCATAAGCTGCGTTCTTAAAATAACAATGTATTTACAATTGCAGAGAGGGCAGAAATTAAATGTTGCTCCCTACCGTCACCATTGAAATTACTGAGGATGAAGATGCAGTGGAGGCCTCCACCTCAATGCTAACCGAGGATGTGTACTTTTTTCCTATTCTAAGGCGCCGTAGAAAATATCGCAATGAAAACGCCAAAAGAGCGCACGGCGTTGTTCGAGGAGATCGGCGTGTATGAATATTTAATGGGTACGGTTTAGATATTTGTACAACGATTTTGGGTTGCTTTGCTCAAACGCGTGACTTGAATATAAAACTTTCACATACACTTGTAGACAAGTCTACGCTTTATTTATCTGTGTGCTAACTTATTTATAATTTCGGTTTTAAATATGGTATTTTATGCTGAGCTGTCATGGTATTTTTTGCTGAGTTGATTCCACAATCAACTCAGTATAAGAGAGTAGAGTGACGTCATCACCCAAACAGCTGATTGTCAATATCACAAAGCAAAAGTAACCTCAGTATATCCAGTAAAAAACCTGTGGTGAAGTCCTTTATGGGGATAAAGTTTCCAGAGGTGAAATTTTTGGTACCACATAATTTCTTACACGCAGGGTTGCTTTTCAGCACTAATG
>NW_023458563.1:34017787-34029236 GCF_013731165.1 Rhagoletis pomonella
ATAATGTATGTACTCTGATTAATAATATTAAAAGTGTATTAGAACCACCGTTTAATGTTATATTTGATACAAATTAATTTTGCTACTACCCTGGTCCTTGTTGTTTCTGTATTGCATCGTGGTGAATTCACATTTCTCAGAAATTTTATAACGAAACAAAATGCAAGGAGTATTTTATTTGTGATTTCTATTGTTTAATGTAAATTTTATGTCTTTTTAGGATACAAACGTGGAATTGTTAAGCACAACCATCAACGTGTCCCAAACTCTGACAACTTTGTGATCGAACGCAAATTGCGCAAAGCGCACGATATTCAGTGCGTAGATTATTTGGCGCACGAAATATTCACTGTTGGATCCCACTTCAAGAAAGCCTCTAACTTACTGTGGCAACTACGTTGAGGTTGGTGATTTCGGTAACCGTGAAGATAATATCAGCACACTGCTGCGCAAGATGGTTTAAAGCAGACATGGGCACTTTTTTGCCCGCGCAGTAGCGAAAGTGCGAGCGCGGGCTGGAGAAAGGGAAAAACAGTTTACGGGAGGAAGGGTATGAAAAGTTGCGAAAAAATTATTTATATCCCACCAACATCATGTTCATCGCAGTACGGCTGCGGTAATACTGACTTTGTGTACCAAACAAAGAGCATACATTTTCCTCATATACACAATAAGACATCGTTCGGACTTTAAAGAAATTTGCTGGTGTACAAAGTGGAGTATTTTTATTTCAAAAATATATAATAATAAAAATAAAAACAATTTTGTTTTTTTTGTAACTTTCTGAAGGTTTAACCCGCAAATGTGCCAAATGGAATGCAGCTTATATTCACAATTCCTTGAATAATGTCGAAATTCCATTGCCGTTTGTAAAGGCCATTTCAAAAGGCTCCATTCCACAAATTTAATTTGTTTTGGGTTTTCAGCTCATTAACGATGCACCCAGGATTGCATTTACCGTCTACGAAAATATTTCATAAAGCGTTCCAAAATTAGCTTCGAGCAACTAAAAGTTGGTTAAGCTTAAGTGAAATAGCTTTTTATTAAATATTTATTCGTGGTATTTATTAAAAAAAGAAATCAGGTCAATATACTTCATACATTATTGAAATGAAGTAAATAAAAATCTAAGAATATATTTCTTTAATATTTTGTCATCGAGCCGTTATTAAATAAAGACATAACTGCGTCGGGCGTTGGTCCTGACGTATATAGAATTAACGCATTAGAGAGAGATAATTATACAAGCTGAACGTGTTAATTTAGGTATACTTACATATGTATGTATTTACCTGTTACTCGCCTGGCATATACTTCAACTGCGAGAATAATGACAATTATAATTTATTTAGATGCATATTTTAGGTAAATGTTATATCGTCGCCTGGATAAAAGATCGTTGCATGTTAATTTCGGCAGGTTTGGGGAAATCACGATTGAAGTTTGGAATGCAATTTCTCAGAAATACGACTACAGATTTTCTCCAAAGTGTCGGAGAATGCTATTTACTAGTTCACGGAATTCTTAATTTATCTTAATTTTTGATTTAGTGTCAACGATTTATGAGTTAAATAAAATTTTGTCGTATACGCCATTTGTCAAAAATGTTACAGTCAGTTTTAAAATGTGATAACATTTTTTATAAATTAACGACACTTTTCACTAATCAGCCTAATCGTGAGTTTCGCCCAAACAAAATTTCGCCGGAAATGTTTTCACCCACCCGTAGTGAATACACGGAAACGAAAAGTGAAAAGGTTCAAGAAAATGAAACTCATGATAAGGCTGAATATGACTGAAACTAAAGCAGATAGTCAAAAACAGATGACGCTATTTGAAAGATCTTGACCAGTTTAGTACGACAGCATTACTAACGTAATTTGTACCAAATGATTTTAGTCAATTACTCGGAAACTAAAGAAGATATCCAAAAAACTGTTAACAAAAAAGCGAAATATCAGATTTTAAAATATATAACTGCATCTTTAACTAAAAACTCTCAAAATGACGCTTGCGGAAATTTTCCATCCAAGCGACGATATTTGAATGTTACTGGCACAATTTCGAGCCTGTATGTAAATTTTCGGGAAAAAGTTATATTCATATGCTGAAAAGATATTTTCGCAGACTCACAGTTTATTTAAAGTATATCATCAACCCTTTTTCCAATTCTATGTGAATAAATCGCTCCCATAATTTAATTTGTGCATTCAATATATTTCACAATTAACTTAAATACTAAATTACAAATATTTGTACAACGACCTCGACGCAGTAAAATAAAAAAAGTTGGTATGTTTAGTAAAATAAATATTCGTAATACATTTATATTTCAGTTAAACCTGAGATGTTCAATCGCACTGCAATATTTTTCTATCCATTTTTCCAGTGCTAAAATAATTTTCACCGCATAAAATTGCTGCACAACACCCTTATTGCCGAAAAAGCGTTGCTTGCAACACTAGTCCTTTATGGGGACCAAATTTGGTGGAAAAAAATAGCTAAGTTTGTTTACTGGATATACTCATGAACCAAAAAGACAAGATCACGCGGGCAGGAGACTAGCCCGTTAGAGTCGCATTTAGGAAAAAAGTTGAACGATTTTGACATTAGCCGTTTGTTTACATTTCTTCGTTGTTTACAATTTGGTGGTGGCTTTTTACTGCAATTTTCTTCATTTTCGCTTGTGACAACGTGTGTACACATAAGATAAAGAATAATTTAACACAACGGCATGATTTATAGAAGAATTTGCATAATAAAAATTATTTTTCATGCGTTCAACAATTTCGCGGTTTTCTCCGTTCTCTTCGTTGTTTACTTCTTACAACAAAGATGGCGTCGAGATTTCGGCAGCTAGAAAATAACTTTTTTCGTTCTTTCCTTCCCGCGTGATCTTGTGTCTTTCGATCATGGGATATACTGAGAAAGTAACGGACTTGCGCAAAGCGCAATCTCTTTATTCTATCATTCTTGAAGGAGAATCAATGCAGAATATTTGATACGTTCACCTTCGCGTTCGCGTACGAAGGTGAGTGAATATTTCCGAACCCTGCTGCATTGGTTGAAATCTCTAAACGCCGCTATTTATGTCGTCGGTGATATATGCAACCCACGATACGCCGGCGCTCTTGTTTCCCTCTCTGTTTTTTTTTTACGCCGTACGCCGACGTTTTTCATTCCTTTCTTGTTCTTCTTTTGTTAAAATATAATAGCTGTGTTTTCTTGGGCAATGACCAATCCTCGTCGCCAATGTAACAGCTCCCAATCTCAATGAAACACAATCTAATAATTCGTATGGTTGCCTTTATTTATGCGTAACTATCGCACACTTCAGATGTGAGTAACAATACAAGAAATCCCTCTTTATGGCAGTATGTAGTATATAAGCAAGGATTATATATAAGAGGTTGAGCAATGCGCAGGTCCGTTATTCTTTTCTCGCAAAATCGGGCGACAACAACTGCGAAAACAACAAGCAGCGTAAAAAAACATAAAATTGAAGTAAAGTGAAGCGATTTCAAACCAATTGTAATCGATAGCTTATTCAAAAATACATTTACAGTTAGTTTTAACCAAATTTTTACTCATGCCTTTATGTCGAAAAAGCCACAAAACCGGATTTTTCACTTTGGAAAATTTTTTCGAAAGATTCATGTTTAGACAACAAGTAGTTCTAAAGTTATAACAATATTATGGTGACACAAACGAGCGGGCGCTCGCCTCTAGATGACAAATATTTTTACTGGGCACTTGAACAAGTAATTTTGGAAGTAATATTAAGTGAAATGTTGAAATGCATGAATTGATCAGTGTTATATAACTTATTAATAAACTTAATATACATACTTACATACATAGTAAATACCCTGCAGCGGGTTCGGAGACAATTGTCGCTTTTGTACTAGTTACATTATTAGTTCCAATAGCATATTATGCTCCAGGTAGTAATAAATCGAACTATTGGTTACGTATTGCACTTTCTAAAGGTTATTGGCCGTTTTAATATAATAGTGCTCCCTTTTACATAAAGGAATTTGTTATTTATCATTTATATACAATTAATAAATTTTGAATACTTATCCATGTTCTGTTTCCCTCGCAAATATCGGACTGAAAAGTATCATAATAAAGCAATACATAACATAATTTACATAACTACAATTTCTTAAATTATTTTGGGGGCAATTCACGTCAAATGTCCCAGCCAGGGTTGTTGCGAATATTCGCATTCGCATTCGCAACCGCGGAGCTTCCGGATTAATTTTAACATTCGCATTCGCAAAAATCAATGCGGATCTTTTGCGAATGCGAATATTGAAGGGACCGAAAATTACAGTTATTTTTTTACGAGTATAACTTGGCCAAATATTTTTTATTCCGAAATAAAAGTACTTTCCGGATAATAAACAAACCGCTTATCCAAATTAAACAAGTTTGGTATCCAATGAAAGAGGACTTAAATAGCTTTAAATCTGAAATGTCTAAAAGAGGAAAGCCACGAATTAAAAAATATTTCAATAAAAAATGTTCATTAATTACCGTAGAACAAACATTGGGTCAGGTATGTATGTATTTACATGAATTTCTTTAGTATTAAGTTATAAAAAATATAAATAGAGGTGGTAACCTTCATTCGTTATTTCTGTTTAAATTCTATTTCAGTCCTCTTTCATATGATTCCAAATTTGTTTAATTTGGATAAGCGGTTTCTTTATTATCCGGATAGGACGTTTATTTCGGAATATAAAATATTAGGCCAAATTTAACTCGGAAAAAATAACTGTTCGGTTCCTGGAATATTGTGCAGGTGCACAGACGTATATCTAACCAGTCACAGAAGAAAGCATTAAAAATGCTTATAAAAATTAAAATTGAAAAACGAAATTGATTACGTGACAAATTCCGAAACAACCAAAAGAATTTGAATGAAAAATTCTTTCAAAAAAAACGGTGTTTAAACAACGATTGTGCCATGATGCTAGATTGTGAATATGAAAATCAGGACCGCACCGCAACTATATAAATAAATAAATATAACTGAAAGTCCTCTCAACTGGTGCAGTGTCAATCGAAAAGAATTTACAATTTTGCCAAGTTTCAAGTTTGTCGCCTCGAGCGAGTACATAGTTAAGTATATATATAGTGGCGCAGGTTTGATTTACGACCCTTAAAGAAGTTTTTATTAAGTACAATGTTCCAATTTTTAAGTTCAAGTACTAAAAAAACATTCAGTCTTATCATGAGTTTAATTTTCCCCGAACCGGTTCACTTTTCACTTTTGGTTTTCATGTACATATTTACTATGGGCAGAATACAAATTTTCGGGCGAATTTCTTTTCGGGCAAAACTCAAAAAAGGCAGATTATTAAAAATTATTAGCCTTTCCATTTTTTATTTACCTAAATCACCTAATTTACCCACCTAAATTATTTCTTAAAAATAAATGACATCCGCATTAGCTTTTAAACATCCGCATTCGCATCCGCGGATGTCTAAAATTCCACATTCGCAACATCCCTAGTCCCAGCGCCATGAGCGGTGCAAAACAAGCTGCTTTTCGACTAGCTGCGAAGCAGACAGAAAATAGGAAAAATAATTCGAAAACTATGATTTCTATAGATTTTTGTACGGGCTATGCGATGGCACTATGCGTTTTCCAAAATTTTCCCATTTTCATGGTGAAAATTCTGAACGAAAATTTATTTGTAATTTTTCTGAATTATGGTCATTTTTAATAGTGTTTTTTAGTTATCTCAATCGAAAGATCAAGTCTTTTTACATATAAATCACTAATAAAAAGGACGTTTTTCACTTTTCCGAGTTATAAAGCCTTTTAGAGCGCAGCGCGCTAATCTGATAACCGTGTGAGTCATAATAATATTGTTATAACTTTGCAACTACTTGATGTTTAATTCTGAAACTTTCGCAAAAACTTTCCTACATAGACATTTACAACACTGTTTTAAAACAAAAAATTTATTTCAAACTTTATAACACAACTTTTGCATTTGAAAACAAACACCCTCTTAATTGTCATAAAAAAGTTATACACCTGTAGTTTTATTTGTAGTGAGTATTAAGAAGTGGTATTAAACTTAAATTCTTTGGAATAGTTTGTAGTTTATTGTGTGAAAATTTCAAATCGATCGATACACAAACGACTGAGATATAGCGCGTTTAAAACTATGTTCACATATCAATATTATCCCAATCAAAGCTCGTTTTTTAATCACCCCGTTTACACAGGCAAATCTCAGATTATCAGCCGTCAAATTTGTTGTGCTTGTTATTCTCACATCTCACATCAAAAGTTATGTTTCTTCTCTGTGCCACCGTGATCATGTTTTTATGCTATAATAAGCAATATAAATATATTTTAACTTAATATTTTATTAAAAATACCTTTACAAACCTAATTTCCTTGCTAGCGTACATTTTTGTTTACTTTTACATTTGGCATTTCTCCTCTTTTTTGCAAAAACAATCGATAAAACTAGGATGGACACCGAAAAGTTATCGGTTTAATCTGAGATTATTTTATAATTACAGATTAACAAGGGACGAATTTTATATGGCTAATCTCTTGTTATAATTACAGATTAGCGTGTTAAGCTCGAAAATGAGGACAATCTATTTATATGTGAACCTAGTATAAATGACAATTTTATTAAAATTATCATCAAGAATCAGTTCAGCCCAATAATAAAATTTCAAACAACGTCACGCTGCAGCTTTTGTACGTTCGATCACAGGAAAAGAAATAGCAAAGACAATAGCAAAGACAAATTTAAATATAAACATATCGTCGCCTGGCTTGATTCAAAGTGAACATTTGAAAGCACACTTACATGTTGTGCCTGTTGCCATATAATTTAAAATCTTTGTTTTCGTAATTTTTTTTTTATTATTAAAAAGTAGCTGTGAAGTGCACAACGAAAAAAAAGTGGTTCGGTTACAGGTTACATATTACTACTACAAGTACTAGTGAAAAGTTACGCAGCGGGAGTCATTTGTCACCTCCCAGGACAACTCAATGTTAAATGCGACAGTAGAAAGCATGGCTGGTAGATTTGCAAGGCACCGGTATTCGACTCCCGAAAACTGGTGAACTCACTAGTTCTGTACTAGTATTTCCGCTGCAGGGTATGCATGTAACTGCATACATAGTCAAAACAGTTATTCGTACAGTGATTGTTTCACAATATTCGCAATGTTTTTAATAATGATTATTCGGTAATTTGACACGAAAATATAGTTCATATTTTAACAAAAAGCATACGAATTACATTTTAAAACTTTTTGCAAAACTTAAAAAATTCTACAAATTGCCATCTATGTATATTTCAAAATTTTGACTCACAATTTTTATAGAAAAATTGCGTTGATTTTTGAGATTTTTTTTCTCAATGGTGTTGAACGCTTTCTTCCATGCAAAACTACATTTTGCTCATGGAAGAAAATATGTAACGCCCTTGAGAAAGAAATTCTAAAAAATCTAAGGTAATTTAAGCGACTTGAAGCTTGCGATTTATTAACTGAGATTGAATGAGCTACAACTCTGCATACTAAATTTTTTCTAAAAACTGTCATTCAAAATGTTGATGAAAATTTGTATAATATATATAGTATATAGTTTTGCAAAAAGTTTGAAAATTTCATTTATATGGTTTTTGGTAAAATATGAACAGTATTTTCGTCAAAAATTAACGAATATTGTAAAACAATCACTGTACGAATAACTATTTTGACTATGTGTGTAATTATATATATGCATACATATGTAGTTATGTAGAGCTTTAATAAGTTATATTACGCTGATAAATTCATGCATTTCAACATTTCACTTAATATTACTTACAAAATTACTTGTACAAGTGCTATGTAAAAATATTTGTCATCTAGAGGCGCCCGATTATTGTTATAACTTTAGAACTACTTGTTGTCTAAACTTGAAACTTTCCCAAAATTGTCCATATATATTTGTCTTTAATGCCGCATTAAAACAACGCAAAAATTTTAAACTTCATAACAACTTTTTCATTTGTAAAAACCACTTAAATTTTTATAAAAATCTTAAAATATCCGCCATTTCGTTTTAAATAAGTATTAAGAAGTGTAGTTAGACTCATCTTCTTCAGAATAGAATCTAGTTTATTGTGTACAAATTTCCAATCAATCGATACATAAACGTCTGAGATATAGCGAGTTTAAATGAACATTTCGCAAAAATTGGCCGCTGTGAAAAGTCAAGTTTTGTGGCTTTTTCGACATGAAGGCGTGAAAGCAATAAATCGTCCTGGGACGATGTGCGTAGAGAGAGGCAATTTTTATTTCGCGCATTGCGCGACCTTCTTTGTACAGATCTTGGTATATAAGTATGTATTCTCTCGTATTCTAGAGAGCCGGCGGTATTCACTGTGCTTCCCCGTGTTGCGGAGAGTTTGCGGTGTTCACTCCACCGCAGCCTCCCTCTGCAGATGGCATCGGTCTCCACAATATTCACATCGCAGTAATTTATTTACTTATATTTAAGCTAACTTTGTAACAAGGTGGCTACCCTTTGCAAAATTTTTTCAAACCACAACCCCTTTCGTTGGACGTCCATATCACGATATACATACATTTAAAATTTTCTGCCTTATTTAAATCGAGGTTGCTTTTTGAAACTGTTGCCAACCCTCCTACATATAATTAAGAAATAAAGCCTTCTCAAAACCATTTCGATCGATACTCATAGTGTAATAATTGATTTAACTTAAAAGTAATTTGAATTAAGTTTTTTCTCAGGTGGCAACTTCTTTTGAAAAAATATGAAGTTATTGCACATCCACAGGCCAAGCCCTTTAATTTGATACTTCATTTTGTAAAATCGAACGAACAGTACAGATCTGATATGACGAAAAATATAATTCATATGTACTATGTACGTATGTACTATGTACTATGTACGTATGTACTAAAAGAAAAACAGATCCACATTAACTGCAATCAACATACCCAATTTGCCAAACGACGTCGTTTCCGACTCGTTCTGGTGAACAATTTGTTCGCCGGCGACAGTCGCAAACGACTCACCGGCGAACTCGCCGTCGGATGAAAAGCACAGTTTGCCGGCAGGTCGCAAAAACGACTCCCCTGCAGCCCGCTAAAACGGTATACCAGCGAACTGCAAAACGATGCTCAAAATTGCTAGAAAATTAAAAACCATTTTTTTAGTTTAAAATAGTTTAATTTAATTCAGTTGATTTTTTTTTCAAAGTTTTTTAAATATACATAAATACTTAAACATAAATTAAAAAGAAAAATATGGAAAACATTCAGTCATACAATACAAACGAAAATTTTAATATATTACTACACCCTGGGTCAAAAATATTGGCAAGTTTCAAAAATATATTTTTTTGTTACTTCATTTTAGTTATCTTTAAAATTAATTGAAATTGGGTTTATTTTTTAACAAGGACCATGTAGTTCAAAATTAAAGCAATGTGCAGTACACATACATACATATTGTATATATAAAAAAATTTCAAGCCATTAGAAAAGAGCAAGGTAAATATTTCGTTTATGGTTTCAAACTTTGTACAGAAAAATTTTCCCCATATGAAATACCATCAGCTACTATTTACTACTCAAATTCCGCAATGCCTGAAGGAGCTCTTTGTAGACACGACGTAGTAGATATATGTAAGATTTTTAAAATTAAGGTGGCCAATAAATTGCATTTTATCACATTAATTTCCCAAACATTGTAAAGGCACTTTTTTTTTTAATTAAGACAACTACATATGTATTTCAATTATTATAAATTTTTTTTTTCATACATTTTTTATACCAAATTTAAAGTAAAAGTACAGTTTTCTACCAAATTTAAAAAAACTTCATAACCACAAATTTTATTTTTTATTAATAAGGCCAATAGAGTGAACTATACCTTTATGAAAAAAAATGTATATGAAAAATATTATGATAACTGAAAAAAAAGATGTAGGTGGCTTAATTTTCTGAGCACAAGTGTACATTGTGGATTCCATATTCTGTCATGATAAAAAATTTTCATAATAAAAACGGTTTACTATCCAAATGAATGACTTTTAGTTGTGCTTAGATATATAAAAATTTTGGCGTGGAACTTGTCCAATCAGAACGTAGGTTCCTCAAAAAACTTTTAGGTTCGAAGAAACGGATTCGTTTCGAGTTCACCCAAACGAGCGACGTCGTAACGACGTCGTTTAGAGTTCACCCAAACAACTTCACCAGAGTGACGTAGCAACGACGTCGTTTCGAGTTCACCAAAACGACTTCAAGCATTTAGGTAATAAAAAAAATTTTGCGAATTTTTTTCAACTAAGTGGCATAGTTGGTGTCCAAAATGCAACCTTGCCAATCCCTTCATATACCTTTTACTTTCATATAATTTGGAAAGCAGTCCTGTTAGAGTACTCCAAGTCATTGCTTTACTTGTAAAATCATAAGACATTTCATGTTACATACGATATGAGTACCACAAATTATTACAATAAAGAATTTGAACTTTAAATAACGAATTTGAAACATTGGCATCCCTTGCGGGGAATCTACGGTCTCTGGTGTAGAGCATAAAGTGAAAAGACAGTTCGCTTTAGAAGCGGCGAATTTACATCGATCAAAGTACGGAACAAAGTCTACATTGCCGGAAAAATGTAACATCTGTGCCTTACCAAACTCGGTTGAATTCTCCACAAAAGTTGTTTGCTCGCAAGCATTAAAGCCCACGTGTAATATCAGTACCTAACTTAACTTCGCGCACATAGATACATGCATAGATTACATCTCATAGGATTGCTGCTTTCAAAACTGCCCTGAGAACTTCCAACTTAACAGTCTCCATAATTTGCATTCAGCGGCTTTAAAATTTGTATCTGCCATCTCACTGCTGGTTGATTTTTATAATCGTTCATAAGTTGGACCCTATCACTAGAAAGGCATGGGAAATTTCCCTAAAATCCAACGAAAGCATTCCTATCTTTAAGGAACTGGAAGAGTTTCTTGCAAGCCGAACGCAGTCTCTGGAGATAGTCCAGAGTTTCACTGAAGATAAACACCAAGCAAAGGAAACTTCGACGAGGAAATCTAACGCCACACACGGACTATCGGGTTACCATACTACATCTGGGCGTTGCTCTAGCTGCTCCGGCAAGCACTTTATTATGTTTTGTGACGGCTGGCGAAAACAATTGCCTCACGAGCGATATCACCATATACTGAAGCAAAAGTTATGCATAAACTGCCTACGAGGTGACCATCAGCAACCTCATTGTCCCTCTGAGAGGCGTTGTTACACCTGTATCGCCAAGCATCACACCATGTTGCATGATTACTTTAGTTTAAACCCGGCTACCGGAAACACATGGCCTGTCTCAGCACACCATGTAACTCAGACACAACATAAATGCTCTCTTCCACA
>NW_023458563.1:34029336-34030417 GCF_013731165.1 Rhagoletis pomonella
GAACCCCGGTTGTTATTACTAGATGCTGGATGTTTTCTTTTCTGCAAACGCATTCGAAGTAAAACCTGTCCCTCTATCCGTTATGCTCCTACGCGGGCTTCCAAACGTCGCTGCTTGCCTCTCCAAACGCTCCAGAACTTCCTCGCTTCCGGTGCTTCTGGTGGGATGCAGCCAAACGAATTTGGAAAATGCATCGACGACTACTAGTTATATCGCTTTTTTGTTTCTTCCATCGGGCCCACATGATCCACATGGTACGTCACAAGAGGTCTGTCCTCCTTGTCGATCGGGTGAAGCATCCCTTCCTTCCTCCCAGCTTTAGTCTCTGCGACCAAGCATTCTACGCAACTCTTGACTACGCGCAATACCTTCGGTGCTAAATCGTAGCTGAAGCAGTCCCTCTCGACCAAATCCTGTGTCTTTTTTGCAGCGTAATGCCCTTGCCTGTGAGCTATCTGTATAACCTCTCGTTCCATCGCCGTTGGTACCACCATAAGTTCTTTAGCGAGATCCTTATGAAGAATTCCATGTTTTACATAGAAATCTTGATAACGCTCGTACTCTAAAACCTTCATTATAGCTGCCAACTTCTCGTCTTTCCGTTGTTCTTCTTGTATCCTATGTCGTAAGGTGTCTGTCATCATCAAGCAATGTATGCGACTTAACGCATCCACGTGTCTCATCTGACTTCCGGAACGGTGCTCAATCTCGTATTGGTAGTCTTGGAGATGCATCGCCCAACGCGATACTCTTAAGGGCACGTCCTGTTTTCTCATTGTAAGTGCAAAAGCGTTGCAATCCGTTATTATCTTAAATCTGCTACCCATAACATAAACTCTCCATTTCTTTAGCGCTGATATAATCGCTAAAACCTCTAATTCGTATGAGTGATACTTTTGCTCCACAGGCGTAGTTTTTCTACTCATATACTCGATGGGGTGTAAGCATCTATCTTCCGAATCTCTCTGCATGAGGACCCCACCATATCCGAACATGGACGCGTCGGTGTGTATTTCGGTCTGGAGCGCTGGATCAAAAAGTTTAAGTAACGGTGGATTCGCTAGAGCAATCTTCAATTGTT
>NW_023458563.1:34030517-34031404 GCF_013731165.1 Rhagoletis pomonella
AACAACGCCTCTCAGAGGGACAATGAGATTGCTGATGGTCACCTCGTAGGCAGTTTATGCATAACTTTTGCTTCAGTATATGGTGATATCGCTCGTGAGGCAATTGTTTTCGCCATAAACATAATAAAGTGCTTGCCGGAGAAGCTAGAGCAACGCCCAGATGTAGTATGGTAACCCGATAGTCCGTGTGTGGCGTTAGATTTTCTCGTCGAAGTTTCCTTTGTTTGGTGTTTATCTTCAGTGAAACTCTGGACTATCTCCAGAGACTGCGTTCGGCTTGCAGAAACTCTTCCAGTTCCTTAAAGATAGGAATGCTGTCGTTGGATTTTAGGGAAAGCTCCCATGCCTTTATAGTGATAGGGTCCAGCTTATGAACGATTATAAAAATCAACCAGTCGTCCCCTAGCTCGACGGGACGGTCAAGATGTTTTAGTGCACGTATTGACGACATTGCACCATCAAGAAGGCTCCTCAGCGCGGAGGCAGACTCCTTCTGAGCCGAAGGCAGCTTTGTTAAAGCTGCTAAATGTGCATTGATGATAACACGTTTATTTTCATATTTAGATTGCAATAGATCTCAAGCGATCTTAAAGTTAGCATCAGTTGTTGTTATGTTAGCTAGTACGTTATTAACCTCTCCAATGAGGCTATCTTTCAAGTACTGTAAGCGCTGCGTATTTGTAAGCGCCGTATTGCTTATGACAATAGAGCTAAAGAAATCTTTATATGGAATCCACTGGAGAAAGTTGCCATCAAAAGTAGGCACTTTAATGCGAGGTAGAGCTTGGGCGACGTGCTGAATAGGTGGCGATGTTGAAGTTGACACTTGTTGGGGTGCAGCTGACGTCTCTAATATATCATTCAGGTCACCCATCGTCTCAGCGTAC
>NW_023458563.1:34031414-34033331 GCF_013731165.1 Rhagoletis pomonella
CACCGATCCTTTCGCCACGACCTTTAAGTACACTACCGCCGCATAGGCATGTGTGGATGCGTGAAATTCGTACGAATCCACTTCGTTTGTTATGTGGATCCAACGAGGAACTTGTATCTCAGGCACCAATTTAAGCTCGCTTCGAAACGCTAACCACGTCGCTTTTAGGTCGTCTGATAGAATCTCGTTCCGCTGTAGTCCGGTGAGCCAGAATTTTTGAATGAAGATTTTGCCTCGGATGATGATGGGGGCTAAAAATCCAAGTGGATCAAATAGCCTAGCAACATCAGACAACAATTGGCGCTTAGTGAAAATAGTAATTGTATAATCAATCTTTATCGAATAAGTCAGACAATCGGATTTAGTGGCCCATACTAATGTGTTGGCATGGTCATCAACTTGAAATTCATGTGATGCTTTTAATTCAAGATAAGTTGGCTCGATCGTTTGGATAGTTTCAGTCGAATTAGAATTCCACTTACGTAAAGTGAATCCTCCTGCTTGCAGTAACGTTTGGTGTTCATCCCGGCGTTTGCAGGCATCGGCAACGCTGTCGGCTACTGTCAATACGTCATCAACGTAAAATTCATGAATTAGTATCTTACCGGCGTCCGGAAAATTGTCTTGCTCATATGCCGCTAACGTGTGCAATACCTTGATCGCCAGATAAGGTGTGCAGTTAGTGCCATACGTAACTGTGTTTAAGCGATAATGTGACAGGTTCTCCTGACCAGCTGGACTCCACACAATACGTTGCAGATCTGCGTCTCGTTCATCTACCAAGATTTGGCGGTACATCTTGGTGATGTCTCCTGTTAATGCGACCCGATATCGCCGCCAGTTCAGCACAACCGCGGTTAGGTCATTTTGTAATTTGGGACCAGGATATAAACGATCATTTAACGATTTACCTGCGCTGCATCTTTTTGGCGCGTTGAACACGACGCGCAATTTCGTTGTTGAGCTGGAAGCCTTCCAAACTCCATGATCCGGAAGATAATATACCGGTGATGTGCAACTGGTGTCATTATTGATGAGTTGCATATGTTGTTGCGATAGATAATCATGTAGAAAATCTGTATACATGGTTTGCAGTGTTGCATTTCGAGATAGCCTCCTTTGCAAGTGTTCGTGCAAAACTACCGCGTCACGTTGTGTAGGGATGAGTTGCTTCAAGTCTTCGTCACGTTTAACAGGCAGGCGAACAATGTAACGCCCGTCTTTCCTTCGGCGTGTGGTGTTTTGAAAATACTCTTCGACGTAGCGTTCGTCTTCAGTGTAACAAGCCACTGTGTTCAGCTCTTCTATCTCCCAGAATCGGCGGAGAGTCCGATGAATATCAATTTGAGCATTGTGACACTCAACCGTATGCTTAGTGCATGACTAGTGCATGTTCGTGGTAACCTCCAAACACAACCCAACCCAACTGCGTATTTTGAGCAATAAGGTTATTTGTGCGGCTACGACGTATTCCACTTAACAATACTTCGGCGTAAATTTCAGCATTAAGAATCATGTCGATGGATTGAGGAATGGTGAGCTTTGGATCCGCTAAATCCAGGTCGCTAAAATGTTGCAGCCCACTGGCTCCGATTCTCAACGTAGGAGTTATGTTGCCTACCCAAGGTAGTACGAGTGCTGTGCATGGCTTGTTGACGTTATTTTTGAGAGAATGTAAGGTGAAACTGACCAGACCTTTTACAGTGGCGACTCCGCTGCCGCTAGCTCCATTTATAGATACCTTAATATTCGATATCGGCAAATTTAGTAAATTGACTGAATACTCACTTACAAATGCTGCCTCTGCTCCACTGTCGAGTAATGCCCGAAGTACCGTTGTATGTCCACGTTCGAACCGCACTTCAACCAATGCGGTACCTAGTACTACTTGTGGAAGAGAGCATTTATGTTGTGTCT
>NW_023458563.1:34033431-34035551 GCF_013731165.1 Rhagoletis pomonella
AATTTAACTCCGAATTCCTTCTTGAGGATGGACTTTAGCGAGTTCCAATCCTTCACTGCCCTCTGACTTCTTACGAATATCTTCGCCGCACCCCTAAGTAATTGCTTTCCGTAGATGAACTTTTGTAATTCGTTCCAATTAACAACGGCTGCGTTATCTTCAAACTCTTGCAACCAATGGTTAACGTCTGGTGACCCGCACCCCGAGAATGATGACAACGTATCTTCGATATCGCGAAGACTAAAATAACTCTGAGCTGGTATTGGTATATTAGCCGATCTATTTTCAGAATCTTCACCCGAATCTAAACTCACACCATCGCCTTCATCTCTGGAATGACCGAAGTGTTCTAAAAGAGCGTCCCGTAAATCACGTTTCCGTCCCCTATTTGGTAACCCCAAAGCTGTTAGTTTTTCCCTAAGACTGTTCAAATTCAACGCTAAAATTTCTTCCATGTCCATGTCGATGTCGTTTACAATATTCGATATGATAAATATAGATAAAATTCAAAATCAACTTCTTAGAACTAATTCCAAAGTATGATGGGTTTTTTGAATGTTTACACAGTATTTTAATTCGCTTCAAAATAGTTCCAATTTCAACAATGTAGTCACCAAATTCTATTCAAATGGTTAATTCGTTTGACAATTTTCACACTTTCAACCCTACTGGCCTACTTTCGTTAATTTATTAAATCGAAATTTTCTACTTCAGTTGAACTTTGCAAATCTCTGGCTCAATGGCCTTAATCAAATATTTCACTTAAATTAGAACTGCTTGACACCTCTGGCCTGGTTGCATTAACTCAGCTCCGATTATTTTAGCATTCGCCAAAATGTCCGAAAATCTCTTTTGCTTTTTTCAAGATTAAGTACTTTCAAATAGTTTTCTGAACAGCTGCAAAATTTACAAATCTGACATAAAACTTTCTTAAGGAACAACATGTAATTATCATCAGTGTAGTAAATTTATTTAAAAGTGGCTTTATTGCAAGCGCAGCAACTTTCATTACTTTTAGCCATAAACGTCTCCCCTCTGTCGGGCATACAACTTACTATGCAAACCTTTCCTATCAAACTTCGCTCAAACTTGTATGAAATCAATCACAACTCTGCAACGTTGCCAGAAATGTCAAACAGTGTACATACATAGTATCAAATTCAACTTATCTGTAATGATATAATAGTAGCTCCCGTTCATCACCTTATCCGCAGCTTCAAACCGCAACTCTACCGAACTCAAACCAACAAAACGATTCTCGATCCGACCTTCCGTCGAACCTTGCTTGATGAATTGATAGCAACCTTTTGGCACTTGCTCGCCCTTTTTGCGCACGTACATGCAATTTCTGCCGGTGCCCACTGAAACTCACAGTCGAACTCTCATCGGCACAATTCCCGTCAACACAACGATTCTCGAAATCTCGCTATTAGGAAGGCCGGACAACTTCCAACTCAACTCACCCTCAAGTGGGACGCACTTCCACACAACTTCTCGATCCGACCTCTGTCGAACCTTGCTTGGGGAATTTAGTACTGCTGTACTGCTTTTGCGCACGTATGTACATACGACCTCTGCCGCAGCTCGCCGTTGCTTTTCTGCCCTTTGCTACTGCGCCCAGTTTTGTGCCGTTGAAATCTGCTACTGAGCGTCCGTTATTTGATGTGGTCTGTCTGCTCAGCCCGTTATTTTCTGGCTTCACTCTTCTCTGGTTCCGCGTGATCAATTTCCGCACGCACTACCTTTTAATCAGACAATTTTATGTAAAAGTTGACGCTTTTTACATAACGAAGACACGGAACTCTGCTGCTTGTTGCTTGTTTGCTGCGCACAGTAAAATGGTGTGCCGCTGCTTACTGGTGCAAAGCGCACGAAAGAAAATATGCAAACGCCTTCTGCTGCAACGTAGCTACGACCGAACAGAGTTTTTGCTTTAATTTATGTACTTTGTTTTGCAAGTTAACAGGGTTTCCCGGACGAGCCCCCAATCTGTGGGATCTTATTTACCGCCGTGCAAAATGAAAGTCAACCTTTTATATTTAGATTATAAAATTATTAAAACTAAGTTAATCTCGTCCGATCGGTTCCGTGTTTCGAATCTGAATAATCGTCCGTCTGCC
>NW_023458563.1:34035651-34036884 GCF_013731165.1 Rhagoletis pomonella
AAGAGCGCGATATTTTGTACGACGCGATTTTGGGCAAGGATATACTGTGACAGGTGGACGTCGTCATTGATGGAGAAGGTGTTAAGTTTCCGAAGAAAAGAATTGTAGATCAAAACCCGGAGCCTGAAGTAGTAAGCGATAAAATAGTGGCGAGCGAAGAGGCGAAACCTATTAGTGAGTTGGCGAAGGAGATTGGACAAATATTACACTCTGTGTGTAGCGAGAGTGTGGAGTTGCAGGTTGAACTCGATCACCAACTGCAACAAAGAAAAGTGTACTTAGCCTGATCACGAACTACAGAAGTGAGAAGAAGAAGCCATCGCCAATCGAAATGAAGATTATCTTGTCAGACGAGGTGCCAGTATACCAGAGACCGCGTCGAATGTCATATGCCGATCAATGTTTAGACGAAAATCAAGTGGATGAGTGACTAGCTGACAATATTATTCAGGTTAGCACTTCCGAATATGCATCCCCGATAGTGTTAGTGGCAAAGAAAGATGGTACCAAACGGTTATGCTGCGACTACCGGAAGTTAAACGAAAAGATAAAACGCGACAACTTCCTGATGCCGTTAATTGATAACATTCTGCAGAGACTTCAATCGGCGACTTTTTACTCTACATTGGACCTTCGTAATGGATTTTTCCACGTTCCGTTAGAGGCCTCATCGCGTAAATACACTGCTTTTGTAACGCATAATGGACAATTTGAATTTTTGTATGCTCCATTCGGTATTTGTAATTCTCCAGCGGTTTTTACGAGATATGTTAATGCCGTGTTGGGTGAACTTATCCGGAGTAATGCTATAATAGTGTACATGGATGATATAATTATACCTTCTAAGAGCGAAGAGGAGGGTTTAGCTACCCTGAAGAGAGTGTTAGAGACAGCAGAATTGTACGGGCTTCGGATAAAATGGGAAAAGTGCCAAATTTTGAAGAGGCGAGTTACGTTCTTGGGCTACGTTGTTGAGGCGTCAACCATAACACCGTCCCAGGAGAAAACTCAGGCCGTAAACGATTTTCCTGTTCCAACGGATAAGAAAATGTTGCAACGCTTTTTGGGGCTCACATCATATTTTAGACGTTTCATTCCAAGATATGCTTTGGTAGCTAAACCGTTGACTGATCTCATGGGGAAATGCGTAGACTTTCGAATAGAGGATGAGCAAATCGCCGCGTTTCAACAATTGAAGATTGCTCTAGCGAATCCACCGTTACTTAAACTTTT
>NW_023458563.1:34036984-34049451 GCF_013731165.1 Rhagoletis pomonella
ATCTTTATGAAATTTTTTGTGTATATATGGTAGATATGAGAATCGGATGTAATGTATATTTCATACCGCTAGGTGCAGCGGGCGTGGCACCTCCCATACAAACCAAAGTTTTCATATTGCATATCTCTGGAAGTGTTCATGGTAGAGTACTCGAACATGGTATGGAGATATGTATATGAACACAGTCGCATACTCATGCAGAAAAATTGTGTTTACTAAAAAGGGGCGTGGCACCTCCCATACAACTGATTTTTTTTTTTTTTTTTTTTTGATACATAGTTGTGAGTGAGTGAAGTCGTGTCTATACTAGTGCTCCGGTGTAAAGTGGAAAAAAGCTTGCAAAGTGACAATAAATAAAACCAAAAAGCACATAGCTGTATTACTAAGCGAGTGTGCGACGCTTTCAAGTAATAGCTTTGCTTGTACCTGAGCTACTGAAGGTGAAATCGCGAAAAATCGCCGCTTCAACTTGCGATAAGACTGCACTAAGGTAGAAGTACCAAAAAGGCGCGAAAAAAAAATATTATTGTGTTTTGTTTTTGTTTGGAGAGAACCATATCGGCATCATTTGCAGCGTTGCCATTTTAGCCGTTTTCCGGCTAGATTTAGCTGGTTTTGATAGCAACTAGCCGGAGAAAATTCGATCTAGCCGGCAGCCGATTTGTTAGCCGGTTTGTAAAAAAAAGTTAGCCGTTTTTAGCCGATTTTACTATTTGCCTAATTTTCAGGTACAAAAAGTAAACAAGTTGTTCGAAAGCAATAATGCAGACCCAATGAAGATTTTTAATGAATGTTTTACTTTCGCATCTATGCTCCCTAGTGGTTATTAGCGCGGACACATTTGATCCTATATGCTCCCCGTTGGAACCATACCTTGCTCCATTTCCTCAGTTTTATCCAAGGAATGAAACCGAAACCCAAACCGAAACCGTAACCGTTTAAAACCGTTTCGTTTTTCAAAACCGAAACCGAAACCGTAACCGTTATCTTGACCTGAAAAGGAACGATACCGAAACCATTTCAATCACAGGTTTCAATCGGTTTCCAGAAATTTACAAAAATAATAAATAAAAATTTCTTTGAAATAAATGATTTATTTAACCAAAATCAGCAACATTTCGCTAAAATTCTTGTTAAGTAGTAAATAAGTATGGCAAGGTAACTTTTCGCAAAAATCTGCTGATGACTTTGTTGTTGTGAATCGATAATCGATTAATTATATTTAAGTAGTTTCTTTCCCGTACGCAATGCGAGATCCCGCGTGTGCCCAAAATAGCCCAGAAATCATGGCTGTACTCAACGAAATGGTTAATAGAGAGCGAAAATTCGAGCGTATTCGATCGTAAGTGTATTCTTCTTCCTGCCCGAAATAGCCCGAAATTCTCTGCGAGTAAAAATGGATAAAGTGTCAAAGTGCATATCAGCTGTATTGTGTTTACATGTTGCCTGCATTTACTTGGTGCTTTTAAGGAAAAGTGAATGGCCTGTTGATGTATTTTCAATCTATGTACTTAAAATCAAATTTGTGAAACCAAAATTCAATTTCCAAGTGTTTGCATTTAATCCCATGTTCTGACCGACAACCAAAACATTTTTCCTTCATTTTCTTTTCATTTACAACCTTTAACTTTCATTCTTATTTTGCTTTGGCCAGGCAATTAACAATAAATCCGAAATGGCGTATTAAAGATGATAAAATATGACTTCCACTTCGATAAATAATCGAAAAAAAAAGTTTCAGCAACGAAAACATGTTTCCGATGTCAGAACATGGTATAAGTGACAAAAACAAGAACAACGTGAATCAGCTGTTTCTCGACTTGTGGGCACGAAATGTGGGTTTTTGCGTTTCCGTACTTCTGAACTTTGTTCCATTTTTGAAAGAAAATGTTTCTCTTATTCTCTAATTACCAAATCCGGTCCGGATTGTTAGGGAAAGAACCTAGTGTTGATATTATCAGTGAACTGTAATTTTCGATTTTCTTTCCTCAACGTTTAAGACAAAACCGAAATAAATTTTGAAGAACGAAACCAAAACCGAAACCGAAACACTTGGCAAAACCGAAACCCAAACCGGAACGTTATTTTGAATCGGTTTCATTCCTTGGTTTTATCACAGTTTTGAAGAGTATTTAAAAACAAAAGTAAGCACAAACGCTTTTGACCACGAAGCCGAGAAAATAATTCGAGAAAATGGTCGCTATTTTATTATCACTTTAATAAAGGAATTACGCCAACGCCTTCCTACAAATATTGCCACACTAAAAAAAATTGACTTTTTTCGGTTGGAAATGCATTAAGAGTAATTAAACCAAAAGTATTTGTTCAACTACAGCAACAAAAACACAAATATAATGCCGACGAAATAACATCCATAGAGATGCAATGGCAACGGTTAACGTTACATACCTGGAGTAATTTAGACTCAACTGTAAAATTTTTGGCCGAAGTTTATCAATTTCGAAATGCCCTAGGAGAAAACCCTTTTGCTGACCTTTCCAACCTATTTTTTAGTTTTCTTGTTTTGCCTATAAGTAATGCAGAAGTAGAGCGAATATTTAGTTCAATGAATATAATAAAAACTAAGCAAAGAAATCCAATGTGCGTTAAAACGTTAAACGCTATTTTATATATAAGATACGGTTTAAAACGTGAAGAAAAATGCTGCCATAATTTTAATGTAGATGACGATCTCTTAAAATTAATGAATTCAGGTGATATATACAATAGTGATTCATTTGATGATGAGGAATATACACTCGATATAAATTAATGGTGTTAACTAGTATTTCGTTTCTTGCGATTTATTTAAATAAAGCATGTGAATTTTCACTAAAACATTTTAGCCGTTTTTTGCCAGAGTCTATGTGAAATTTCACTAAAACATTTTAGCCGTTTTTAGCCGCTTTTTTTTGCCAATCTAGCCGGTCGGCCCAAAAGTTCTGGCAACACTGATCATTTGCATTAACAAGGAGAGAGCTGAGAACAAATTCCCACGCAACGGTTTGACCTGTCAAGTCATAGTTAGCTTAGGGGGGAATATGCGAACACAACAAAATGGATAGCGAGAAATCTCTAAGTCAATCGGCAGACAGAGATGAAATTCCAAACTCTTTTGCGAAACGAGCGAGAATACCACGCTCTCCACCAAGAGAAGTACCTCTAACGCCCGATCAACCGGCAACTGGCTGGCAACAGCAAGGCCCAAAAACACCAAATAATTGTGTGCGAGAAATACAAGAGCGAACAGAACGCGAAAATGTGCAAGCCGTAGAGTGTGAATCCATGGGGAATCCGCTACACACGTTAGGAGAGAAAATAAGAGAGCTCATCGGTATGATAGAGTCCCAGAGAAATACTCGCATCAATGTGCAGATGAGAGACCTTGTGAGTGCGCTAGAGAAGTTGCACCAGAGAGCTCTCGCGGAGAGTAACGCAGCAAAGCCACCCGAACTTTGTGCAAGTAAGAGTACTCAAACCGGAGAAGAGAAGAGCAGAATGAACAAGAGAAGTCGTACCGTTGCCGAAAGAGAAGCAGGCGCAGCCCATTCGCCGAAGCAAACACGGAAACGTACGCGCTTAATATCACCGAGGAAACTCGATGCCAACAAAGTGAGCCAACAGCAAAGCAACGATGACCAATCAGGAGAGCGCGAATACGCAGAAACTGGAAAAGGTACAGATGCAGCAGGCGGTAGCCTTCCTACAGGCGGAAACTCCACCCAATCCCGCGAATGCTGGACAAAGGTTACAAAGCGCAAGCCAATAAAACCAGATGCTCTAGTTCTGAAAAAAATGGGCGACCTTTCTTACGCGGATATACTAAAGAAGATAAAGTCGCAGCCTGAATTAAAGGAGCTTAGTCAAAGTGTTAAAAACTTAAGAAAGACGTCGAATAACGAACTTTTTCTGGAGCTCAAAAAACAAGCAGATCCTGCTACTCAAAAACTTTAAACTGCGGTAGAAACAATACTGGGCGAAAAGGCTCAGGTTCGTTGCCTCACGCAAGAGACCCTCCTGGAGGTAAAAGACATTGATGAGGTTACATCGAGGGATGAAGTACTTGGGGCGATAAGAGTTACCCTTGAAGGCGAACCAATCGTGCCATCAGCGATTCGATCCATGCGCGCAGCCTATGGAGGAACTCAAACATGCACAGTCAGTCTGCCATTAACAATCGCGCAGAAGCTCTTGGACAAATCGAAAATTCGTATCGGGTGGGTTATATGCCGTATAAGAGAAAAGGTGATCCTCACTAGATGCTTCAAATGCCATGATTTTGGACACGTGGCACGTAACTGCCGAAGTGAACAGGACCGTTCTAGTCTCTGCTTCAGATGCGGCAAACCAGACCATAAGGCGAGCGCATGTTCGAACCCACCATCATGCGCACTGTGCCACAAAATGGGCGTAGCAAATGCCAGTCACGCGACTGGGAGCCGAATGTGTCCAGCATTTCAGCAGGTGAAATCATCGATGGAAAAAAGACAAACACTATTAAGGTGCTACAGCTCAACCTAAATCACTGCGAAGCGGCCCAAGACCTTCTTGGCCAGACGGTGTATGAGTTAGGCATAGGCGTAGCTATACTAAGCGAACAATACAAAAACAGGGATGAAGTTTCGTGGGTCAGTAATTCAACTGGAAAATGCGCTATTTGGAGTTGCGGAAATTCTCCGAAACAACTCGTAGCATCTTTGTCAACGGTCGGGTTCGTGTGCGCAAAAATAAACAACATGTACGTCTACAGTTGCTATATTCCACCCAGTACAGACTTGGCTAGCTTCGTTATAATCATTACCGAACTAGTTAACGACGCTAGACTAAGAAGCGCAGCATTCATCGCAGCAGACTTTAATGCGTGGGCAGTTTAATGGGGTTGTAAAAGAACAAACCCAAAAGGTAGAGAACTCCTCGATGCAACATCCTCACTCAACCTGGTGTTGCTCAATAATGGCAGCGAGAATACCTTTTTCAGAAACGGGACTGGTTCCATCATAGACCTCTTATTCATAAGCGGAGGTTTGAGCAGAGATGCTAAATGGCTAGTCAGCGACTGCTACACCCACAGCGATTACCGCGCAATCGTAATTAATATCGACAAAACAAGCACAAGCACGGCGTTCCCCAATAGAAACATAGGATGGAAGGCCAAAAACTTCGACGAAAAGCTTTTCGAAGTAGCTTTCAACGAGGCAGAAACATCACTATCAGTGGAACCGTCAGCGTCGGAGCTTATGAGGGCGATTACAACGGCATGCGATATCACTATGATGCGTCAAAGCCGCCGCAAAAGACACAACCCTATGTACTGGTGGAACGACCACATCGCGCTACTGCGATTGCAGTGCAACAGAGCTAGACGCATATGCCAGCGTTCGCGTTACGCAACAAATGCCCTACAGCTGAGACAGGCGTACAAGGATAGTAGAAAGCTCCTCAGGGATGCGATTCGGAACAGTAAGCGAAAAATGTTTAAAGAGCTATGTGTTGGAGTCAGTAGTAACCCGTGGAGATTTGATTATAAGCTAGTAATGAAAAAGTTAAAGAAAACTACGCAACCAACTTGCCCAATACTCATGGAGCAAATTGTGAAGGAACTCTTTCCTCAGCAGCCCAAATTCGTCAGGAACTTAGTAAGCGAGTCTGACACCAGCATCCCGGTTGTATCTATCGAAGAAGTGCTCAACGCAGAGAGCAAACTCATGGTTAATAAAGCGCCAGGACCAGACGGTGTCCCAAACAGCTGTCTGGTTGTAACCTTAGATGTCAAGAATGCATTCAATTCCGCGAGCTGGAAAGAAATACTAAACGCGCTTGACAGTCTAAATGTACCAAGGTACCTGCAAAAAATCATCCCCAGCTATCTGAGTGATAGAGTGTTGCGCTACCACAGCGACAGTGGTTTCGTGGAATATGAAGTAACGGCGGGCGTACCTCAGGGATCAGTGTTAGGCCCCATTTTGTGGAACATTATGTATGATGGTATCCTGCGACTTGCTGTTCCTAAAGGGGTCACATTCATAGGCTTCGCGCACGATGTGTGCATCGTCGTTACAGCTAAGACGCTGGACAAAATAGTAGCCATCGCAGAGAGAGTTATAAAAGTAGCTGAGGAGTGGTTAAGAGAAAAATCGCTAACATTGGCAGCCCACAAGACGGAAGCCGTTCTTATCAGTAGCCGAAAGAAGGTAGAAACAGTGAGAATCAGATTAGGAGACACCATTATAGAGTCCAAGCCGTATGTAAAATATCTCGGGGTCTTGATTGACCACCGCCTCTGTTTCAGGGACCACCTGGAATCAGCAAACAAGAAAGCAGCGATGGCAACAGCAGCCTTGTCCAGATTAATGGCGAACATAGGTGGGGCACGCCAGCAGGCTAGACAAGTCTTGGCAGGGGTTGTGAGGTCAATACTCCTTTACGGATCGACAGTCTGGCGTGACGCTTTCAAACGGGCATCCTACATACGAGGTATCAATGCTACATACCGCTTAAGTGCTCTTAGGGTATGTTCAGCTTATCGAACTGTCTCCGAGGATGCAGCACTCATTATCGCAGGATTATATTCGTGGCCCAGGAGATGTCCCAAATAAGAATCGCACGGCAGGATCAACCTCATATACCACGTACAACACTTAAAGCCACAGCGAAAGCACAAAGCGTGGAACAGTGGCAGACTTGTTGGGATGGCACAGCAAAGGGCAGGTGGACTTATCGCCTAATACCTAAAATTGAAACCTGGCTCAATAGGTAGATTACTACCTGACTCAAATCATAAGTGGACATGGCTGTTTTAAAGCATACTTACATCGCTTTAGACTTGCACCAAACCCTTACTGCGAGCAGTGCGGACCAGCAGTTATCGAAGACGCAGAGCAAGTATTTTTCAAATGCCCCGCTTCAGCTCCATAAGATCCGCACTTAAAAATAAGCTTGGTCTGTGCGTAACACCGACACAACCCGTAATGGCAGGTGGAGAGTTCATACGGAAAGCCCGTTTTCTTGAAAAGTTACGGCATATAGAGGGCAAACCTCTCAACTAACATCGAAGAGCCAGCATTAAACTGCTGCATCCGGACATTACTAGACTTAGAAACGAACTTCTTAGTGGTACAAGACAAAAAAGGTGGGTAGGTTAACACCAACCAGGACAAACAGTGGAATAACATGAACAGTAACAGGCGTAGAGCTTAGTGCTCAAACCGCCTCCTGACGAAATACTTAACGGTGGTACCAGGGGAATCGGTACATAGACGGTAGGAGGTTTAGTGGGTTAAAGTCTCACACTGACGGGGTTAGGCTTTCGATGCTTCCTCCTCTAAAAAAAAAAATAAAAAATAAAAAAATAAAAAAAATACTGCATATCTCTGGAAGTGTTCATGGTAGAGTACTCGAACATGGTATGGAGATATAGGAAAACAATCGCATACTCTTGGAGAAAAATTGTGGTTACTGGAAAAGTGGGCGTGGTACCTCCCATACAAAAAATTTTTCATACTGCATATCTCTGGAAGTGTTCATGGTAGAGTACTCGAACATGGTGGTTACTAAAAAGGGGCGTGGCGTGAAACATTCGGTTTGTATGATGTTTCATACCGCATATCTCTGGAAGTGTTCATTGTAGAGTACTGGAACTTCGTATGGAGATATATGAAATCAATCACATAGTCATGAAGAAAAATTGGGGCTATTAGGAAAAGATACGTGGCATCTAACATACAAACCGAGTTTTTCTTACTGCATATCTCGGAAAATGTTCATGGAAGAGGACTCAAACATGGTATGGAGATATAGGAAAACCATCGCATACTCATGGATAAAAATTGTGGTTATTAGAAAAGGGGCGTGGCACCCATGGGCGTCGCCAGGATGGAATTTAGGGGGGCCGACATATAAAAAAATCCCAAAATTTTCATCTTTACACATTCTTGTTTCTGGCATGCGGGGGACGATATGTACTTGCCAATTTGTTTTACAAAAATTATTTAAAAAGCAGACGTCTCGGTTGCTCAGCAAACCGGTTAATCGTTTCTGCAATTATTTCACATTGATTCTCTAAAACAAATTTTCGATGTATTCTTAAAATGCTTAAACCAAAAGGCAAATTTTATAGGATATTAATCTACCAATTCATTAAAACTAGAAGTAATGCGAAATACGGGTGAGTACTTAGCTCAAAATTTATTTAAAGAACTTCGTGAAAGGCAACAATTAATCTTGTATTGCTAGACACCTGATAACCCAGGATAATTTTTCCTACGCCCGAAATAGGTGCACGTACCAAGTTTCGTTAGGTAGGTTAGGTTATGTTAAACGGGCAGCTCTGAAAAAGAGTTCATTCGGAGGCCGCAGAGGCCCATTGTGATGCCCATGGGGGTTATCCCAAGCCTATCCCTACATGTCTTTGAACCATTTTGATTTTCTGGCGAATCCTAGCAGTCCTTCCAGAGGAGCTTTCCCCAAGATATCCAGATTCTCGAAGAAGTGGTCCCCAAGAAACTTGAGGCGTTTTCCTCGAAGTGCTGGACGGATTATAACTCCTCCTCATCCCTGCAGCTTCTGCAGAAATCATTATGCGGGGCTCCGAACCTGCCGGCCATGTGGCCAATGATCCAGTGTCCCGTTAGTATTCCTGTGAGAAGTTTCGTTAAGATATCTCCATTTTTACTCGAGTTATCGTGTGCACAGACGGACGGACGTACAAACAGTCACCGCTTAATCGATTTCTCTTTTCATTCTGATAATTTATGTATACATTTGTCTATATCTATCTCGATTCGTTTTGCCTGCTACAAACAACCGTTATGTGAATAAAGTTATAATACCCTTGTGCACAAGTGCGCTCGGGTATAGAAATACATATGTATATGTCACACACAAGAAGAAATATTAGCCCAGGGAATGGAGTGTGATGTGTGTTGGGTTTTCTGGCAATGATATCTAGTGTTGCCGCGGCGTTCAGAAGAAATGTATCACCAAAATTTACTGAAATGGATCAAAAGTATCATGAAAAAAAATTTTAAGTATTAAAGTATAAATCTCCAATAAAACTTCTAATTCTAAATTAAAATGGTAGTTTGAAATTTTAATTGTGATCGTTGACAGTTTTTATTAATATTTTTTGGTTCTTATATAAAATACTGAGTGAAAATAAAGCTTTTATACTCGGTAACAGTTGAATTCATTTGCATACTCAACTAAATCAAATTGGTGTTTAACACTGTAAATACATAAAAGTAATTTTCACAATACTTACTGGAATCCTCTAGATGAAATTCTTAAGGCAGTGTTACACGATTGGTACATTTGTACAGATTTGTCCATTTTGGCAGTTACAGAGTAGTGTTGTTTGTTAATTCTTTTATTGAGCCGAACACAAATTTCTAAAGAACACCATCTGTGACTGCCAAAATATACAAATCTGTACAAATGTACCAATCGTGTGACACTGTCTTTAGCCCAGCTTCAAAATCAAAAAGAAAAAGGAACGACAATATTAGCCTGTTCCCGCATTCCATGATTTTGTGAGAAATTGTTCGCAAAATATATGATAAATGTGTGAAAGGAAACGAATTCGAACTATTTCGGACCAAATCCTGGAGCACGGGAACAGGCTAGTTTTCTGTAGCTAACTGTGATGCCATATGCAGGTTAAAAGTGGTATGTTCAATGAAAGGAAACAAACTGAATGTGTGGTCACAAAATCATAAAAGTTTTAAGATGGGAAGAGTTACCCTCGACTTGTGAATTAAAAAGTATCACAATTTATACTAAGCTAAAAATAAAAGTATCTTTAAAAATTCGATGAAAAACATATCATTTTGATCAATTTGACTGATGATATTCCAAAGTTAAAAAAATAGCTAAACCCGAAAGAGTTAAAAGAAGATAAGGCACTGGAAATGCAACATAAAGCTTTGCCATTGCTTGAATTCCGGCAACAAGTACCAGATTTAAAATATCCGCTGTTGAAAACAGCTGCGTGCCGCATATTTTCAATTTTTGGTACAACGTATAACTGTGAGTCTTTGTACTCTAGAATGAAATTCGTAAAGTAACAAGTAAGAAAGTCTAAGTTCGGGCGGAGCCGAACATTAAATACCCGGCGCAAGTGTTAAATATATGTTTTTTCACCCTTCCGAAACCTTCCGCTAGATGGTAGGCCGAGGTGTATCAATTTTGAGTAAATTAGCGTCCTTCAATTTCGAAATATTGAAGTTTCAAGCATTTCTTAAATTTACCGTTATATGAGAATCGGCCGTTATTTTAGTCAGATTTCAATAACTTTCAACGTTTTGCTTACACGTGGCAAGTACAATAACCATACCGAGTTTGGTACAAATTGGTAGAACGGTTACCGATATACTTATATGTGATCATAAGTGGGCGGTGCCACGCCCATTTTCCAAAATTTTACCATAAACGTATTTCTTGGTAAAGAATTGTTGCAAGCATCAATTTTGAATAAATTAGCTTCAATATTTAATGATTTATCGAAGATTTTGTATTTCTCTAAATTACCGTCATATGGGATGTGGGCGTGGTTATTGTCCGATTTTAAAAAGTTCCGGCGGGTTTTTTATGCTGTACCAAGGCCAACAACTGTGCCAAGTTTGGAAGACATTGGTGCAGCGGTTACCAAGATATACACATGTAACCATAAGTGGGCGTGGCTACGCCCATTTTCCAAAAATTTATAATATTCTTATTTTTCGTCTAAAACTTATTATAAATATCAATTTTGAGTGAATAATCTCCAGTAGTTACTAAAATATCGCAGTTTTCGTATTTCTGAAAATTACCGTTATATGGGAAGTAGGCGTGGTTATTGAGCGATTTTAAAAATTTTCGCCCATTTGGTATGTTATGCAAAGGCCAACAACTGTGCGAAGTTTGGAAGAAATTGGTGCAGCGGTTACCAAGATATACACATGTAACCATAAGTGGGCGTGGCTACGCCCATTTTCCAAAAATTTATAATATTCTTATTTTTCGTCTAAAAATTATTGTAAATATCAATTTTGAGTGAATTATCTTCAGTAGTTACTAAAATATTGCAGTTTTCGTATTTCTGGAAATTACCGTTATATGGGAAGTGGGCGTGGTTAAAGTCCGATTTTAAGGGAAACCTACATACCAAATTTCGTTGAGATATCTCAATTTTTGCTCGAGTTATCGTGTACACGGACAGACGGACAGACGGACGGACAGACAGACATGGCTTAATCGATTTCTTTTTTCATCCTGATCATTTATGTATACATTTGTCTATATCTATCTCTATTCGTTTTGGCTATTACAAACAACCGTTATGTGAACAAAATTAATATACCCTTGTGCACAAGTGCGCTCGGGTATAAAAATACCGTTCACAATTAGTTGCTTTCACGTACCTGTTAATTATTGAAAGTAATAAAAATTATCAGCTTTTTGTGTTCGGGTACGCAAAAAACTTGCAAAGTAGGGAAATTGAGAGGGCAAAATGACATTTCATTTGAGGGAAATTTGCTAGTTTCTGCGGGAAAAACTTTTGCCAACAGCAATTTGCCTACAAAAAAAAACAGCTGATCAAAAACTGCTGGTTGGAATTTACGCAAATCCCTAAATTGAATTTAATGGTTTGGAAGTTAAAATAGTAAAATGCGACTAAGTAAGAAGTAAGTAATTATTCGTTTAGTCAGTGAACTGTGTCAGGATAAGACATCGAGATTTGTTTTCTTACGTTTTAAATTTTTTTTGAATGTAAACAATATTTCTATCAGCTGTTCGTCTAATTTGCAAGTGTCTGCAAATTTTCTGTTCGCGTACTATTTTAGATATTTTTCTCTTGTGAGAAAACAGATGACAGTTCGCCGGAATTTCGCTGTTAGACATTTTTTACTGGAGATTTTAAACGAACGTACCTATTGACTATCTAACATTTAACCGAATTGTTACGAACGGCCTTAATTGACCTAAAACCAGATTTTGAAAATCTCACCAAGGGGATCTTTTGAATTTTCTTTTATATCTCTCTTACGTACAATAGAATAATAATAAAATTAATGTTTTTCATTTCTAATATTAATTTTATTTAAAAATAAAATTTGTGTTTTTCTTGCTCTTTTTTTGTGGCTCTTGGTAGGATTTAGAACTTAGATGTGGCTCTTTTCGGCCTCGGACTTGCCCACCCCTGCTATATACATTTTCATACAAGGCAGGATTAAACAGTATTAAAAATATGCCAGATTCATAAAAAATTATCTTATAAAAATACACTATTTTCGTCAAAAAGTTTAATTAAGTTTTATTTCAAATATGTGTAACCCTGATATTTACCGTTTGACAATTTACCGTTTGTGCTTTTTTCTGCGTCTTTGAGTTTATTTAAATTATTAAAAATTTAAATGCGCTGTTTTTGATTGCAAAAATTACACTGAGAAAGGTAATTTAGGTTTACCGTATGTCTAAAGATGAATTGCCAT
>NW_023458563.1:34049551-34051091 GCF_013731165.1 Rhagoletis pomonella
GAGAAAGGTAATTTAGGTTTACCGTATGTCTAAAGATGAATTGCCATTTCGGTAGCGAAATTTTGGCAATGTTATGAACGCTTTTTATTTAAAAATACGCGAGTGCGGTCTGCTCACTTTCAAGAACAAAATCACCAGTAAATTTCAATTTGCATTCGATTTACATTTCATTTGTCACTATTGTACGAATATTATTATGTAAATCCAGTTTCACGTGAATTTATAACATTTTATGTTGTTATAATAGGCTTTGCCACGATTTTATATCAGAAATGCCCGTTTGATCAGTAGCGCGTTTCTGTAACTCGTCTCGATCAATGTTCTCGATTGAAATAGTCGATTTGATGTAATTTGACGTCATTCTCACTTGTTATGTTTCTATAAGAAAATGAGTCGAATTGGTCGACAACGCCAAGGCACATAAATACAGGTAGAAGCCAAAATGACGTTGCTCTCATGAGAACCAAACCTTTAAACTTCAACTTGATTTTATTTTATTTCCTATATTTCGTTACGCTTTGAATGTCATATCGTTGTTTTTTTTTTGAATGTTCGTTAATAACAAATTTTAATTTACATTTGAATTTTTGTAGTGTTGTGCGGTTTATACTTAGTGTATGTGTTAAAAATGCAACACCTGAAGCGTTGTTTTTTATGTGGTGTTAAATATAAGGCAGATACCACTAATTTTTTAACGTGCCTCAATGTCCTTCGCATAAGGATCGTTGCGAAAGCAGCTGTGGGCAGAGCTGCAGTGAAATGCCTTGCTGTGCGTTAAACATTTTAGAGAAGTAGATTCCACAAATACACCGGGAGGTACAGGAAAGGCACGTTTGAAGCCAAGTGCTGTTCCTATGACCCTTATGTCGAAAAGTCCCTCCAACAACACTGCAACTCATAAAACAAAAACAAAAAACAACATACACGTTTTATCAAATTTTAACTAAAGAAAATAAATAAATAAGAATAAACTTCAAATATACTTAAAAACGTCAACCAGTGAAATGCATTTTTTTATTTTTCCTTACACACGCTCATTTTTATTTTTACTCTCCCGAAAACTTTGACTTTTGTAGGTTTGACGTCAAATTGGCTTCTACCTGTTTTATTGTACCATGGACAACGCTGGATTTTCGACTGACGTGTTTCATTCCATTTCAGTAGGAATACTCGATTGAATGTGTTTCTGTAACCAAATGAAACGAAGTATTGTCGATTATTATTCTCACTTGCCTTTGAGCTGGTGACAACTGTATTTTGATGTGTGTATGTACATATTTCGTTTATTTGAGTTTAAAATGGAAGCCATTGGATCTAAAGCCAGCGTAAGTACTTATATATTTGTTAATATTTTGTATACTTATGAATATTTAAATAAATACACATGTATATTTGTTACAGAGGAATATGTCGGGCCGGGTTACCAAAGGTCAAAAAAATCGGTTGCTCCAGCTAATGCAACAGCATCGCTGCGTTGGTAAGGGCCAGTTTACGACACCAAACGCCAGAAAAGAGCATGCAGAAGTATGGGCTGCGGTTG
>NW_023458563.1:34051191-34052192 GCF_013731165.1 Rhagoletis pomonella
AGTGTAAGATAAATTTAGCGATGTGATGTTGACTCAGTTAGCTGGGTAAAGGGTGCTCCACATAACCTAACAAAGGAGATATTTACATTTAAGTTGTTGTAGTATTTTAGAAAAATCAGAAATATAAAAACAAGAGAACGAAAAACCAATAATCTAAGTATTGCTGCGAAAGAGAAAAGTTTGTTCGTCGGCTTTAACAATATTTGTCAGCGTTTGCATAGTTGGCACACGAACGGGTGTATCGCTAGGAGAGCGCTTTATAAAAATTTGCCCGCGCCTGGTAAAAGTTGATGATATTTTCTTATGTTTCTTCAGTCGCAGCGCAGTTTTCAGCAACGCATGACTTGCTTTAGTCAAGCATTCGTTGATATAAATTGGCATGTTGGAGTCAAATCCTGCATGTCTTAGGCATAATTTATCTTTGCTGCGATTATGAAGTGCAATCGAATTGAGAAACACTCCCTTTTCATGAGGAGAGGTAAACTTGACAATAATCAGAGCATCGGTCGTGGTGGTGTTAGTTTTCATCATTCGAAAAATACTCTTGACTGTTGGCACCGTACTATTGATTGAGATCCTCTCCACTTTGGGCTGGTATACCGTGTAGACATGCATCAGCGGCGACTTCAGCTCGGTCGTAGCGATCAAGCTGGGTTCGCAGTGAGCACACTTCAGCGCTAAGAGATTCACTTGCGCACACCTCCGCCTTAAGAGTATGAACGTCATTGCACAGCTTCGCTATTTCAGCACAGTCGCGGTCAGCTGCCACTGCTCTTTCTTCAAGAGATTTTACGCTTTGCTTTAAATTTTTAAGCTCAGCCGTAAGCTCCCCTATATGTAGTAGTATGCGCTCACCTGACTCCCTCGTTGATTCTTTCACTGCACTCACTATTCTCGCCTCCAATTGCGAAACCCACGCAGCATTAGGCGAGCTCTCACCTTTACTGAAATTGTGATGCGTTGTTGGACTAGCACCCAAGGTTGTGGCAGTGAGGCGATTT
>NW_023458563.1:34052292-34090338 GCF_013731165.1 Rhagoletis pomonella
GTCACTATAATCGAGAATTTTGTCGATTTCTTACAGAAACGCGCTACAGGATTCCTAAAATATGATATACGGCAACTATATTTTCTGCGTTTTGTGTACTCTCCTTCTTCGTAAAATATTTCAGCCAATCAGCACTCACTTCGCAACTACGTCATTGGAGGAAAACAAAATTTTTGACAGCACCATGTCGTAACCTTCTATTCTATGAACCTTGCTATAACAGTATGTTTGAGATGGAATGACATGGCATAGCAATGCATAAAATTTTTGAAAATGACATTTTAATAGATACGCTGGGAAGAAGTTAAGAAAATGTTGAAATTTATATTTTGTTACCTACTTCACCGATTTGAAATCTGAAAACTATACCTTTCATGAGCATGAAATGGTATTATAACTTTGGTCCGATATTTGTAAGTACCAGAATAAGAAGAGATAGACTCATGAAAATGTGTACTTATGTATGTGACCAGAACATCGAGCTGAGCCGACTTAGGCATATGGCAACCGAACTTCAGTTGGGTGGCCGCTGGCTGAAATGGTTTTACAGATGGCAACTGGAAGCTGACAACTGAATTGATATATCGGCAACTGCATTTTTGTGGTCGCTGCGGTAATAATCGAAGATTGTATACATTCATATAAGGCAAACTTCAAAATGTAGGGGGGGAGGGGGGCTCGAGCCCCTACATAGCGACTCCCATGGATGCACCTCCCATACAAACCGAATTTTTCATACAGCATATCTCTGGAAGTTTTCATGGTAGAGTACTCGAACATGGTATGGAGATATATGAATACAGTCGCATACTCATGGAGAAAAATTGTGGTTAATAAAAAGGAGCGTGGCACCTCCCATACAAATCGAACTTTTCATACTGCATATCTCTGGAAGTGTTCGTGGCAGAGTACTCTAACATAGTATGGAGATATATGAAAACAATCGCATACTCAAGGAGAAAAATTGCGGTTATTGGAAAAGAGGGCGGGCAGCTCCCATACACACCGAATTTTTCATACTGCATATCTATGGAAGTGTTCATCGTAGAGTACTGGAACATGGTATAGAGGTATGTATATGAAATCAATCACATGGTCATGAAGAAAAATTGGGGCTTTTGGAAAAAGGGACGTAGCACCTCCCCTACAAAGCGAATTTTTCATACTGTATACCTCTGGCAGTGTTCACGACAGAGTACTGGAATTTGGTGATTAGGGTGTCCCTATCCTAAAAAATTAACTCTATTTTTCTATTTTTAGTATTTTTGTATGAACAATCTAATATATAGAAATAACGTGCCACGGTGTTTGTGATGGAACTCCTCCGAAACGGCTTGGCCGATTTGTATGAAATTTGTTGTGTATATTTGGTAGGTATGAGAATAGGTTTTAAAGTATGCTTCATACCGCTAAGTGAAGGGGGGGTGGCACCTCCGATACCAACCGAATTTTTCACACTGCATATCTCTGGAAGTATTCATGGTAGAGTACTGGAACTTGGTATGTACAAGATATATAAAATCAATCACATAGTGATGAAGAAAAATTTAGGCTAGGGAAAAGGGGCGGTGGCACCTCCCATATAAACCGAATTTTTCACTCTCCATATCTTTGTTCATGATAGAGTACTGGAACTTGGTATGGAGATATATAAAATCAATCGCATAGTCATGTAGAAAAATTGGAGCTATTGGAGAAAGGGGCGTGGCACCTCTCATAAAAACCGAATTTTTCATACTGCATATCTCCGGAAGTGTTCATGGTAGAGTACTCAACATGGTATGGAGATATATGAAATCAATCCCATACTCTTAGAGAAAATTGGGGCTATTTCAAAGGGGGCGTGGCGCCTTTGAAACACTGAAACTATTACGTATCTTTGCATGCATATACACTTTTGCTGGGTTTTTTAAGACGGCAATGGAAATATGCCTTCTAACAACTACCAAACGGTATTATTAGAAGATAAATGCGTTTGACCAAAATATTTCTATACAAAAAAATAATTTTGGGCGGGACGAAGTTCGCCGAGTCTGCTAGTTTCAATATTATAATGTGCAGGTTTGAAAGTTCGGAAAAATTCCTTTGATTTCTGAGAATTTTTTTGTCGAGAGTGTTGCGTATTTTTTTCCATATAAAAATTGATTTTGTTCATGCTTTATACTATAAGGTACCTTTTAGTTACAAGGATCAATATTTATGGTGGCCTGATTCCAATGATCGCCAGAAATTGCGTAGGATATGTGGATGACACAGAAATCAAATTCGCCGAGAAACCTAGACAAGATATAAGAATATTTTTCGTGAAAACACATTAACAGCTTAAAAGTATAAGCCATATCCCTGCCAGCATTTAAAAGAGCGTTTGCTGGTCTATCTCAAAGAAATAACGTCTGAGGCACTTCTAAACATTAATTGAAAGATGACCATCTTTTCCAAAAAAAAAACACTACTATCGCGTAACTAACTTCTTATCGTGCATTAAGAAGACAATTTCTAGTTTGCCTAGATAACGGCGAAATAAACCTAAGAAAATTTGAAGCAAACAAAAAATGTACAAACAAAAAAGATTGGAGGACAAGATAAAGTATTCGTGACAAAAATTCGCAATTTTTTCCTTCATAAAATGTTTAAAATAATATATGCAATTTGCATTTTGCAAGAAGACACCCGCTTGCAGCCGCACCTACTGGTGAACAGACTCCGCAGACTTCAGTGAGCCCTTAAACCGAATAAGTCGGAGTGGCCCCACCGAAGCTCCCTCTCTTTCTGACGTGACCCAAACCTCCACTCGGATTGGTTACCGCATCTCGCACATTGGTTGCTCACGTTGCCCAGAGTGCGCGAACGAGGACGAAAGAGTCGGAATTGAGTATAGCCATGCAACTGTAACTGCATACCCAGCGCAAGGACTATATCCCATTGCACTCCAGGGATTTTTACTACATTTATAAAATACTCGTTGAATGAATTTGCGATTTCTTTAGGTTGTAAAAGTCTCGTTTTTGTATTTGATTTGACTGATTTCATTTGGTTTTCATGGTTTTTTTCCGTACACCAATTCCTTCAAAATAGACCATGTTTTACTGCTAGACTCAATATTTTCCTCAATTTGTTATTCATAGTAATGTTTTTTTAAATAATTTACCCTATTCCTTGCCTTGATTTTGTATTTTCTAAACTCCATTTCATAATTTTTATTATTTTTATATTTTATTTTCAATTTGTAGAATTTATTTCTTCTTTTTATAATCTCAAATAATTCATTATCCGTCCAAGGTTGATTTAACATTCCTTCATCTTCAAAGGAGCGGTAATCAAATATGTCAATTAAATTGCTCTTTTTATTAACAGAAAACTTCGTTTTCAGGTTAACTGCTAAGGAGACTAACCTATGATCTGATATTGGGTTATCTTCTAAAACAAAAATATAATAAAAGTTAATTTTGTCAGTTATGATATAATCGATTATGGAGGCAGTTTTATTCCCTTTTCTGGTGTACATTTTTTCATTTCAACTATTCAGACAGAAGAACCCAGCGCAATTGACTGTTATCAGATAATTAGTGTAATCATTATTAATATTCAGCAGGTTAATATTGAAGTCACCCTTAATAATTGAGCTTTTGTGCTTTAAAACTTCCCTTTCGAAGGCGTTTATGAAGGAACCAACGTTCGAAGAACGGTTTTTATAAACACAGCTTATACAAATACCGGTTTTTATCAATTTTACTGTTAAAAAAATACTTTTCAAATTCAATAGCAGATAGAAGTGTCGAGCTTATGCACTCACGCACAAATATTAAACATCCACCCGCCCTGTTTGATTCTCTAATAATACATATTTTCATTTTTACAGATCCATATTTCACTTAAAGCTATTACATGTATAAGTCTTTTACTTCTATTATTCCCTGCAACTAAATTAGTGAGATCACTCAACTTATTTCTTAAGCTTTGTATGTTAAGGTACAAAATATTGAGATGCTGTCCCTCCTTTTCAAGAAATAATTTATTGCATTTATACTCTACATTCGGTACTAACGATTCGCAGCCTTCTTCTATAATGTCTAGCATTTTCTATTGCATTTTTGCTAAATTATTTAAAATATTTATGTATTTAATGTAATAATTATTTAATTTTCTTAAGATCTTCTAATGTTTCAGTATGTATGGTGGTCGCGCGTTCATCTTTCCTGATTAAAACTTTGCCATCTTTTACCCAGACGAATTGGAAGTATTTGCATTTGGCTTCCTCTTTAGTTTTACTCAACAGGTCGCTCAGCTCTTTCTCCAATAGGTGATGAAAGTTGATATTTTTTGCTCTCATCTCTGTGTCGGAAAGAATTTTGCTCATATCTATTTGCTTCTTTGCTTTTCTAAATTACATAGCTTTTGTTTTAAAGTCTTCGTTACTCCGTTAGGCACCCCGATGAGACATATCATTAATTACAAGTCTGCTCCTGGATATAGACACTCCAAGCACCTAAAGACGCTGCTGAAGGATAACCTGGATCTACGCAATAAATATACTATTACAAATACAACGGAACTAATCGAGAAGATGAAATCGTTGAAGATCAACGAAAACACTAAATTCGTATCATTCGACATCAAGGACCTTTACCCATCGATACCAACCGTACAATAAATACTGATGGGAAAAATTAAAAGAGAAGCTGTGACGGAAATAATAAACGCGTTGAAGGTTACATTAAAACAAAACTACTTCCGGTTCAACAATAAGATATATAAACAGATTAACGGGTTAGGAATGGGCAATCCGACGTCAGCAATACTCATGGAAGTATTCATGCAAACACTGGAGGAGAAATACATGAAAAACCTATCGACCAACCTAGGAGTAAAATTCTACGCGAGATATGTCGATGATGTAATATGTCTAATGGAGGGAAACAAAGAGAAACAGATACTAGACTATCTCAACAAACAACACCAGAATATAAAATTCACCATGGAAACGGAAGAGGAAAGAAAGATTTACTATCTGGATTTAACAATTAAAATAAACGATACCACGAACAAGATAGAGTTCGAAATATACAGAAAACCAACAGCCACAGACGCAATTATACACAATAGCTCAAAACACCCACAGCAACACAAAAATGCAGCATTTAGAAAACTAATAACGAGGCTTGAAAGGACCCCTCTAACAGAAGAAGGCTACAAGAAGGAACTGGATACAATATATGCCATTGCGGAAAATAACGGATATAGGAGAGGCCTGGTGGAGAAGTTAAGAAAGGACACAAAATCGAAAAAGACTAGCAAAGAGGAAAACAATAAAAAAACTTGGGCAGTTTTAACTTACACAGGAAAGACATCTTACAAACTGGGCAAATTCTTTCATAAGTACGACATTCAGACATCATTTAAAACAAGGAACACAGTGGGAAATATATTAAAAGAGAAAATAAGCGAGGAAGACCCGCTAGATAAACAGGGTGTTTACAAGTTAACCTGCGAGTTACATAGGATAAACAGGGCGAAATATAAGAACAAGGTACCGAGAACACATAAGGGATTATAATAAGAAAAAACGAAAACCAGAGGCTGCAATAGAATCGAACTTCGCGAATCACATAATCAAAAATAAATGCACACCAATGAAGATTGGACAAACAACAGAACTTCTCCGTGTACAACATAAAGGACAAAGATTGAATATATTAGAAAATATGGAAATATATAAACAGAAGACCTTCAAAGGACAAATATTAAATGAGCAAATAAATACTGTATCGGACGTACTGTTTGAACCTCTAAAACTACTGTACAGGAACAAGAATGACAACAACACAATATTAAGGACAGATATGGAAGGGAATACACCAACTGCAAAAACAAAGAGGGTAAAAATCACGGACTTCTACCTGCCGTCAAAAACGAGCCAAAACAATTCATCTACCTATTGAGTACCGCAAGCACTGCAAAACTAAAAAGACGTACCTAACAAAAGAAAGAGGTAGTCAACAAGGAGTATAAATACGAGCAACCAACAAAAATTATGCAGAACGAAAAATGACACTGAAGATGGCAGAACGCCGAAACCGGTTTGTCTCCAAACCAAATTTGACAAGGGATGACGGAAATTCGTTCCATAATACATCATACACCCACCCTGTCGGAAACAACCACAACCAAAAAGGAAATCTTCGTTACTCATTTTCACAATGACTGGAAAAGTTTTATATCTCTTGTTTTCATTTTGGTAGACTTCAATTATATCCTTTCTTTCCACTATCGAATCTACCTGCTGTCCTAATTTTATTATTACATTTTTAAGTTCATTCTTTTCTATTTTCGGTAAGTTTGTTATTATTAAGTTGTTTTTGTTTTCTTTTTGTTTTAGCACTGTCACTTCGCGCTGGATTTTTGACACGTTTGATTCGATATTTGAATTTTGAGCTTCAAGCTCCGAAAGCTCCTTTTTTATTTTCTTGTTTTCCTCTGTCTGTCTCGTTATTTCGTTTCTCAGTTTCTCAAAGCTATCACTAATGTATTTTTGAGAGTCATGTATTTTGTTGATTGCTTTTTCTTGCGTTTTGAATTGCTTTTGCATTTTGTAAATATAGTTGTTAGATTTGAGCTTTCCGCTTCTTCATCACTGGTTTCACTTAACATTAGCTCTTTGTTATTTTGCTTTTTATGAATACGTGTTTTGGGTGCCATAATAATTTTGAGTCTCAGTTAATTTTTGTTTGTTATTTACTTACGATGATAATTCGATTTTTGGTCACTTTTCGAAAAGGCAAAATTTTAAGTATTTGATACCAACTTTTAATAGCAATATTAATCAGTTTTCACGAGCGAAGTTATTTTGCTTCCGCACAGTTCCCGAAGGACAATCGACAAAATTTTTGGAAGCATCATTATCAACCGCATGAAAGTTTTTTTAAAATGATAATCAAATAATACATCAAAATCAATTTGGCTTTATCGTGAATTCTAACACTCTGGCAGCGTGTCTGTCCTGTACTGAATTTCTCTATGAAAATTTAGATAAAAAGAAATATGTGGCGATAGATTTGTCAGAGGCATTCGATTCAGTGAACTTAGAAATAATGATTAGAAAACTGGCTGAACTAGGAATACGCGGTAATAATTTAAAACAATTTGAAAGCTTCTTATTAAATAGGGTGCAATATGTTCAATTAAATGGGATAAAAAGCTCTACGCAGAAATTTTAAGTAGGAGTCCCACAGGGCTCAAAGCTTGCAGCAACCTCTTTATTTAATTTACATAAATAATTTATTAAAACTAGACCTAAAAGGAACCCCACAATTCTGTGCCGATGATGGACTTATTATGTATGCAACTGATACAATAGAAGAGCTTACATCAAACATAAGGTCCGGCTTGTATAAAATCTACGACTGGCTTGGCAAGAATTGCTTAAAAATCAACCAGACTAAAACACATTTCCTGATATTTTATAACAAGCCAATACCAGACAAAGATGACCTCCCAGGGATTGTTCTCAATAATGTCTTAATAAAAAGAGTTGATACTTTATAAAATATCTAGGAGTTTGGATAGACCGCTCAGTTTTGCTATTCACAGAAATAAAAACAGTATTCCCAGAAATCAACTGTGGCTACTGTACGAAGCTTTGTTTATGTCGCAAATAAATTATGTAAACCCAATTTGGAATCGATGTTTCGCCCAATGAATAAACGAATTACATAGGCTTCAGTATAAAATGATTAAAAACATTCTACTTCTTCCCAAGCAGACCCCGTCCAGAAGCCTATATACTTGCAGACTGGATGTTAATCGTTTTTTGTATTTTGCAAACACTTATCACTGTTTATAAAATTAAAAATAACCTAATCGAACGCAATATTGATACTAATTACACAGAAATTCCCGTATATAATTTTCGGAACCAACGTGACATGAGGACCAAGTGTTTTAGAACCGAAAGAAGTACTAAATCAATTAGGAACTACGGCGTTAAAACTTTTAACAAGATGCCAGAACAAATACGAGGCGCTAGCAACTTACTACAATTTAAAAGCCTAATTAAAGAGTTCCTGCTACAAAACTCTGTTTTCGACTGGCAATAAAGTATAATTTTCGTAGAGTAGATTCTTTTAGTAGAATTTTCGTCAAATAGAATTATCTGCTATACTATTGTATGTAATCAGTTTTCGCATTTTATAAAGTATTTTTTTTTCTTGTCCCCACTGCTACGCGCACGTTAGCAGTAAGCAAAATTGGAAGTAAATTATGCTATTTTCTGGCACAAAATGTATTATTTTTTGGGAAATGGCTATATTGAAAGCATAAATAAAGGAAAAAAACGATGAGAAAGCGATAACTTCCGCGATGAAATTAAACTTATTGAAGTAACTTTTTCGCCACTTCCGTGATAATAAATCCTAGCAGGGATGCGACCATAAAAAAATTATCCCGCACCTTGTATTAGGATATCCAGGATGTGTACATGACAGACGCATTACCTCCAGTTGTAGTTTGTCAAAGGATCCATCAAAATTCTTTAGTGACTACGAATAACACCCTTCAGAACCAATTCGAGTAAGTTAAGTCTAATCGAACATTGCTTCGGCCTCCTAAGGAAGAGATTCAATAACTTGAAGGAATTGAAAATAAATACATATTAAAAATGATTCAGACATTCTGCATACCTGGGTTTATGTATGCGCAATTCTGCATAATATAATCATGAAACAAAATAACGACGATATTTTTAAAATGCAAGAGAGCTTCTGACACGATTACAATTTAATTAAAGTATGTATGTACTCCTGTACTTCGGAAGGCGAAAATAAACGTATAACATTCTCTGAGTTATTATTTTTCTCTACTTAGATAAACGCATTTTTGCCATTTTTAAATAAAATTTGAAATTGAATCGCATTTATTGAATTATAAGTTTTAGAAACGAATCTGATTCGTAGAATAGTTCTTCAGTGTTATATAGTAAACAAAAACTAAATTTTTAATTTAAGATATAATTATTTAATAATTTTAATGATTAATAATACATATGTTTACTTTCTATTCACCATTACTTTTCTGGTTTTTAATTCAAGCTCATAGATTTATAATTATTCTTCAAGTTGTTGTTGTAAAATCAATCTCTCTTTTTCAACTCTTAATTAGTTGATTAAAAATTTAATTAAAAACAGTATAAAAAAGCCTGGGTAACCGTATGTATATTCAAATATGAAGACAGTAGCGACAAAAACTTAATACAGAAGATAGATCAGTTTATATTAGGGAAAGTAAATCATATAAGATCAGTAACACTAAAATGGAAGTCCACAGAAGAATTTTTTAATTTCAACGCATGAAATTTACGTAAAATTTTTTACTTTCAACCCCCGAATTATTCAATTACTTCCTTTTCTGCAGGAGCGTCATTAGGTAAACTGCATTTCCAAAGATTTTTTCAAAATGTTATGTGGGTTATTTCACCCACCGGTGATAAAAAATCGCAATTACCACAACGCTCAACCCTAATATTACCATTAACAATCACGTTTACTTTCAAAATTACAATTCAAAATTTCGTTTCGTACCAAATATCAAATGTAGGTATGTCCATTTACTTAAACGCAAACGGATTAATAATACTGGTTTACAGCAAAAATGTTCTGTGGATCCCACTATCCAATTCCTATATGGAATTGCTCGGTGATTCCGAAAACGGATTTAATTTTTTTTCTATGGATACGTTTTCAAGATATTTTCAATTTACCGTTATTCTGCTTGAAACAAAAATTGGTTCCTTTTAGGGCCGGTTTTTCAATCGTCAGATAAAACCTCAGACAGCTATCTAATGAATAAAATTATTCGATTGTTTATTCTACTGAATAAAGTCTTGGAGTTTTTCAATCACCATTTATCTGGCAGATAGCTATTTCAGTGCATTTATAAAAAGATAGCAACATGATTAGTTGTCAAAAAATTAGAGTGAAAACAAGTTAGCGCAATACCTTGCGATAGAAAAGAACAACTAGTACGTTGCTCAAATTGATATTCATTGATTGTCATAAAGCATAATTTTATTATTTCCCAAAAGTTTAAATTTTTTGCAAGCGCAAAATGGAAATAGTAGAAAATGCTGCCTTAAAAAAGGCAAAGGTTTGCCAATTTCACACAAATTGAAGTGGAAATATTAATAGAGCTTGTTGGTAAATACAAACATATTTTGGAAAACAAGAAGACAGACGCTGTTAGCAACAAGGAGAAGGAGGCGTCTTGGGAGCAAGTATCAAATCTTTTTAATGCATCCTTCGGTACAACTTCACGAACAGCATCGACCTTAAAATTAAAATGCTAGGAAATGAAAAAGTCGCTGAAGAAGAAAGTAGCTATTAATCGACAGGAGCTTTATAAAACCGGCGGCGGGGCTCATTCTTAAATTCCATATTCGAGTGTGGAAAATCGCATTTTATCTATGTCTTCCAATATAGATGGTTTGGAAAATAGGCATGACTCCGATGGCATTGAAGGTAAGTAGTATTCATTTTGGGTACGGTTTAGTTATTTGTACAATGATTTGAGTTGTTGTGTCCAAACGCGTGACCCGAATCTTAAAACTTTAACATACACGTGTAGTCAAAGGATCAGTAGTTCATTAATAAACTCGGTTTGAAATATATCCTTTTTTGTAAATTTCGATGTGGGTTCTGCGCAAACATACTGTGGATGGCGTAGCCGGAGTTATATGCAGATCAAATGTTGTATTTTTTTGGCAATAGTAGAGGGGCTTCCGCCAAGGTGGAAGGTATTCTGCGCAAAAATACTTTGGATGGCATAACCCGAGTTTGCATTTTCTTTGTCGAAATGCTAATATTACCCCATTTTCAAATAGAGCCCGGGTGGAGGAGAGGGGTCAGAGAGGGGAAGGATGACTTTTCTTAAAGTTTTGACTGCGCTTTTTCTAATGGGTGGTATTTTAGGTGCCACACCCCCTGATCTCCGCTCCACACCACAAAATCATTGTACAAATAAATAAACATTTCCCTTAATTTTGATTAACACATTTTTACTAATTGTAGTATTTTCAGGTTCACAATCAGAGCATTTGATTACTTATGAGATTGATGACACATTAATGCCCGCCGGTATGAACATCATATGCGGTGGCGAAAATATAAATAGGGGAAAGACATTTTAGCAAGTTTTACCTGTTTTTTTTTTTGTTTAAAAAGTGTTTATTAGGTATATTTTTATGAAATAATAGCTCAGTATCCAACAAAAACGATGTAAGCCAAAATTTCAAACATCAAAATTCGACGAATTTGAACAAATGTTTATCAAAATTATTAGCTTTTTAATATTGTCGAATTTTCCTAACTTTTGTACAAAGTTTGGAATTCGGACTTACATGGTTTTTGTTAGATAAACACTTTTTGAACAAACAAAAGGGCTATAACCCAAGACTGCCAAAATGTCTCTTCCCTATTTATATTTTCGCCACTGTATGTACAAACATATATAGCACTTCTGGGTGACACATTATCAAGCATTTTACTTTCTTGTAGATGCTGCATTTTAATGCAAAGAAGTTGAGATAACTACGGCAACCAATAACGCAGCAACAGACCAAGGCGACGCCGAAGAAGGTACATTTATATCTACAAGAAGATTTTCTTTTGATTTTTAGTTATAGAAGTGCAGAAATGGGACAATTGGTCTCCTCAGTCTTTGAAGCAACCTATTACACCAGATTTGAAAAAAAAAACTAGCACAAAACGGAGATCAGAAAAATCTAAATTTACACGATGTGTCTATAAAGAACGGGACTGACGGTGTAAACATTTTCTTTTGATTTTTAGTTAGAGAAGTGCAGAAATGGGACAATTGGTCTCCGCAGTCTTTGAAGCAACCTATTACACCAGATTTGAAAAAAAACTAGCACAAAACGGAGATCAGAAAAGTCTAAATTTGAACAACTTACATATGCAAGATTGGAGCTAGTCAAAATACATAGAGAGATGGCTAACAAGGAGTTGAGGCAAAAGGAGAAGGAACACGAACTGAGGATAGCTTATCTTATGAACGAAGAACAGAGAAAAGTGGAATTGCACAATATTCAAACACAAAAGTCGCAATGCCTTCCGATTCTTTAACAATCATAACTTGGACTAATCTAATTAATTTAAATATTACTTTCTTTATTGCTTTCGAAATAATTTGATAATTTATAAATTTCTTTTTTCCCACATACACTCAAGGCCACAAGAATAGGTGTGCGATATTTCGACCAGTTTTGACTATTGTTTTATTTATTTAATGTTCATTAATTTTACTGTATATAACAAACACCATGTAAATCCAAATTTCCAATTGTGTAAAAAATTTGGAATAACTACATAAATTATCTTTAAAGTTTCAAACTTTTTATTCAGAATTTGTAGGAAAATTTTTTAGTCGGCTGTTTTATAGCTTATTTTAGTATATGTGGCAATTGGAAGAGGCTTAAAATTGGCGTTGATTTTGGATAATTTTCTTACTGACGGGGTTACGCATTCGCTTTCATATAAACTTTGTCAAAAATCAACTCCAATTTTAATCCCCTTCCAATTGGCACATCATTATACTAAAATAATCTCTTTGTTATTGATAAGGAGAAGACAATGAAAAGGCAAAATTTTTTGTAGAAACGAAAACGCCATAAGCTATAAAGCTGCTCACTAAAAAATTTTTCTACAAACTCTGATTAAAAAGTTTGAGACTTTGATGAGAATTTACTGAATTCTAAATTTTTAGCACAGTGGATTTGGATTTACATCGTTTTTGTTATATAACGAACAGACGTCAAAACTGGTCGAAATGTCGCTCACCTAATATTTTCACCATGACTTTACATACATGTGTAAACTATGTGTGCGCATTGGGCACATTTCTCAAATAAATAAAATAAAGTTATAATTTTTATACATGTGCATACATATGTAGTTAGATATGTACGTATATTAGGGTGGTCCAACCCTAATGTATATACTCGGGCAACGCCAATAAAATAAATCAATTTATTCGCTAAAATACTTTCTCACTGGTACCTTCTTTCTCCATTACTTGGGGCCTAAGCGATGTAATTGCTTTCGTTACTCTCGTTATAATTCGGCATACTATAGATTCATGAAAACTCGAAAAGTCCCCGATAGTTATATAAAAACTTCCAGTTGCATAGAAACGTAAGCATATTAGAAGCTGCTGCATGACCGGAATCGCTTTCTGGAAATGGTTATACATTTTACACGAAATCGAATAGTTTGGTTGGTTTGAGGGTGGTAAAAAAATGAATAAGTCGTGGCACCTACCACCTTTCCAACTTGAAAGGGTAAAGCCTAAAGAATTTATGGGCCTGCTTCTTATTGCCCTCCATCTATAGAGCTATAGAGAGGGATGTCTCTTGAAAATAAGGAAAAAATCGCTGATTCCGCTGATAAAAAGTCTCCGCCCCAAGGGTATATAACATTTCTTGTGGAAATGAATATTCCAAGGGGGCTGCGACCTCCGGTCAACGAACACACTCAGGATCATAACCCTCAATCAACAGAATTGTCCTTTCTCTTGCCGCAGTATTATTTATGAACAGATTTTTCCCCTCTTTTCATGAGATTTTCTTGAGGCTTTTAGGAGTCCAGAAAGAAAAGAAACCGGTCAATAAATTCTTTAGTCTTTGTCCTTCCAAGTTGGAAAGGTGGGAAGCGCCACGTCCCCTTATTTTACCAGCCTCAAGCTAATACCAACGACACTATTCGTAAATGAAAGGATCGCAAAAATAACTTACCTATCCGTGGCATATTTGAATTGATTTTCAATTAATGAAGACAATCCTGTCAGTACTAGTATTTCGTAAGCCTCAATCTTCGAAAGAACTCGTTGCATTCCCAATCTTCAAAATGATTTAGTCTTAGTTTCACTACTCCTTCTTTCCTCGCATTTTCATATACCTCTTGATCCTCTTCAAGAAGACAATCTTCAATTATATCATTTAACTGCATAATAAAGCTTAAAGAACAGGTTACTTCTACAAAAGAAAAGCGCAAATAAATTATTTTAATTACTTCCCAACTATAGAAACGTCAAATTTGTATACCTTTCATGAGCATGAAATGGTATTATAACTTTGGTCCGATGTTTGTAAGTACCTGAATATGAAGAGATAGATCCATTAAAATGTATACTTAAATGATCAGAACGTCGAGCTGAGTCGATTTAGCCATGTCCGTCTGTCTGTCTGTCTGTCCGTCTGTTTGTATGCAATCTAGTCTCTCAGTTTTCGAGATATCCGGATGAAATTTGGTATTTGGGTGTATTTTTATAATGTATTAATCATTTGTCGAAACCGGAAGAAACGGACATATAGCCCCCATACAACTGATTGTTCAGATATGAGATTTTTCGTTATAACTTCTCCATTTATGCAGCTAGGAACATGAAATTTTGCAATACTTCCACCCACTATCAACAGAAAACTTAGAGTGAAAATTACGAAGATCGGGTCCCTATAACCTATAGCTCTCATACAACTGATTGTTCAGATATAAGATTTTTCGTTATAACTCCTCCATTTAAGCAGCTAGGAACATGAAATTTGGCACTGTTGTCACTTATTATCAAGATAATACTTTCAGTGAAAATGGCGATGATTGGGTCGCCATAACCTATAGCCTCCATACAACTGATTGTTCAGATTCGAGATTCTTTGTTATAACTCCTCCATATATGCAGCTAGAAACATGGAATTTCGCAATATTTTCACTAATTACCAACAAAAAGTTTCAGTAAAATAAACAAAGAGCGGGTCACTGTAACCTATTTATATCCTCCATACAACTGATTGTTCAGATATGGAGTTTTATTGTAAAAGTCCTTTATTTGGACTGCTAAAACAGATAAATTTCGTAAGTTTTTCTATAAATAATAATACAAAGTCTACTGAGAGAATCGTCAAAATCTATGCTGTATAAGCTTTATCTCTTATACCTCTGATTGTTCAGATACCAGTTATTACGATATATCTCCTTTATGTAGGAGTCTAAACCCATTAAATTTTGTTACCGGTTTACATACCGATCACACGGCAGTGAAAATCACTTAGATTGGTGCTATATAAGGTATATCTTCTATACCTCTGATTGTTTAGATATGGTTTTTCATATATGTATCTCCTCTATCTATGTATTCTGTAAATATATAAATTTTTTTCAAATGCAGTAATCTGTTAAAGTTAAATTCAGATGTTCATGAAAGGTATGAAGCCTTCGGCATAGCCGAAGACATCGCTGCTCTTACTTGTTTTTATTAATTTGCTATCCCGCCTTTATCTGGCAAACGAATCGCCGGATAACTTTATTCCTCAGTTAGGCGAATTATTCTACGAATAACATTTAACTGACTATTGAACAACGCCATTTCGACTTATCTGCCGAGGTAGTATTTATTCATGGTTTATCTGACTATTGAAAAACCGGCCCCCTAAACCCCCCTATTCGAAAGGGGACAGCCCCCACCTTACGAAAAGTTGCCCCCCCCCCCCCCCCCGAGGCCTCCCACAGACCCCTAGGGAACCGTTAGAAAAAGGGGGAAAAAACGGAATTTTCTTAGGCAAACTGAGCAGTTTGAAGTGGAATATAACCCAACTAACAGAAACCGTGGGATTTTTAATAACAGAAATTATGCTAAATTAGATATCGGGCGATACCCCCCTAAACGAAAGAGGATTGACGCCGCTTTATCAAAAGTGGACGCAATACCTCGAAATAGACCGGCAACGTACTAAATAGTACCCGTCCAAATAAAGGACTTTTACAATAAAACTCCTTATCTGAACAATCAGTTGTATGGAGGATATAAATAGGTTACAGTGACCCGATCTTTCTGTTGGTAATTAGTGAAAATATTGCGAAATTCCATGTTTCTAGCTGCATATATGGAGAAGTTATAACAAAGAATCTCGAATCTGAACAATCAGTTGTATGGAGGCTATAGGTTATAGCGATCCAATCTTCGCCATTTTCACTGAAAGTATTATTTTGATAATAAGTGACAACAGTGCCAAATTTCATGTTCCTAGCTGCTTAAATGGAGGAGTTATAACGAAAAATCTTATATCTGAACAATCAGTTGTATGGCAGCTATAGGTTATAGTGACCCGATCTTTGTAAGTTTTCTGTTGATAATGGGTGGAAGTATTGCAAAATTTCATGTTCCTAGCTGCATAAATGGAGAAGTTATAACGAAAAATTGCATATCTGAACAATCAGTTGTATGGGAGCTATATGTTATAGTGGTCCGTTTCTTCCGGTTCCGACAAATGATTACATTATAAAAATACACCCAAATACCAAATTTCATCCGGATATCTCGAAAACTGAGAGTCTAGATTGCATACAAACAGACGGACAGACAGACAGACAGACGGACATGGCTAAATCGACTCAGCTCGACGATCTGATCATTTAAGTATACATTTTAATGGGTCTATCTCTTCTTATTCAGGTACTTACAAACATCGGACCAAAGCATTTCAGCATTTCATGCTCATGAAAGGTATAAAAAGTACAATTGTACGTAAAATATCAACACTGAGTGAACTCCGTCAGAGTAACAACAATTGCGGCGCATGACGGCTTCCGTCAGTTACCTAGCTGCGTCTTTGATTCCAATACCAACTATGTTGCGCTATTTGTTTCAATAATACGGTTTTCCAGGCAATTTTAGTTGAATAAAATTCCAATTTCATTGGAAGCGATTAGTTGAAAAACCGTTCACACCAGGCTATTGTTGCTTTCAACTAAAAGTTGACTGTAAAATCGCCTCATGCGAACACCGTATAAGCTTCGAGATGTGCTTGTAAGCCTCTGCAAATATTTTAAATTTAAATACAACCACAAAAATTTATTTATTGAAATTTTTCAGTAGAACATCCCAACCAATCTTTTGACAAAAAAATTTTCCCATTTTTGTTTTCACCAATAGCCCAATATAAAAATTTACAAATCTGTACAAATATACCAATCGAGTGACACTGCCTTAAAAATGTATGCAATTTAAAAAAAATAATCTACAAATTTTCGAGTTTTTTTAATTAAATTCTGAGTATGCAGTTTTGTAGCCCATTGAATTCTAGTAGAATAAAGTACAAGTTTCAAATGGCTAAAAATGTCGGTTGATTTTTTAGAATTTTAGATTTTTAGAAAGTTCAAAATTTGTACGAGTGTTTCTTGTCTTTTTTTTTAATATTGCACTTGCAAACAGCGCACAGTGGTTCGGAAATTTAGCTGGGCGAAACTATTTAAACAAATACTCGTTGATGGATCTTTACACCACTTCTTACCTAGGGGATTTTTGGGTCGCTGATTTCGAATCTGAAGTCACTTATCAAAAATTCAAAATGGCGGATCCAATATGGCGGACGAAAATTAAAAAAAATCGGTAGATTTCTATGTAACTGGGTATCTGGGGGTTTTCTGGGTTGCTGATTACGATTCTAAAGTCATTTACTTAATTTACTTTATTTATGTCGGAACGAGCATTTTCATCAGATATTTCTTTCAATTTACTAATCACATAATCACGGACACACCTTGTTGTCTTTTAGAAGTTTCAGCAACACTTCTCCAAATGTCAAACAACTCACATCTTAAGATTTTCTTTACCATGACTAAAATTTAAGATCACAGCAAGAATCACAAATAAATTTCAGAAAAAAATTTATTACAGCAGTTAAAGATTTGCATGCCTGTTGTATAATTTTTTAATTTCAGAAAGCAGAAAATTCGCGAGTTACCATTTTTTTTTAACTCTTACATAACCAAAGTTTTTATAACTCCAAGTATTTTTCTGTTTTAACACAATGAATTTTACAAGCTTTTATTTATTTTGCTCATGTCGCAGAACAACGAAAACGGCTATCATTTTATGTAGTTATAGAGATAATTAGATACCATCCGGAAAAAATTTCGCTTGCAGTAATTTCTACGTGGTAAGTGCTCCTCCATTAGTTGGTTTCATAGGGATTCGGATACCTTCCTCATTGAAGTAAGTAAAGAAAAGTAATAGTAAAGTAAAGTGATAGTAAAGAAAATTCGCTTATGTGCTTTTTTCGGTTAAGCGCCCAAGTTTTTCGTGCAAAGAAGGATGGGCAGCTAAGCAAAATATACTGTATCTAAGCCAATTGGTTAGACCTGGTTATCGAACTTACCCTCTGCATTTGCGAAGGTGTAAAGATTAATATGTTAGTGGTTTTATGACGGCCTTCGGCGGCCTTTACTTTTCCTACTCTTTAATTTATTTTTTTAATTAATCAAAACGACGATTTTTCAGAATAAATTTGCTTATACCAATGTGGACATAAATTGCGTTATGACCTCTGAATCTATAGCGGAATAAGTGTAATTTTTTGTTTATAAAGTCAATCTGCAATTATGCAAATATCTGTGAGTGCAATTAGCAATCTTTTAAGTTAAATTTCAGCTTTTAAAATAGAGTTCTCAAATAGGCGGCGTTGACTTACCTTTTTTTGTTTGTTTTCATATGTTAATGCTTTAATAAATGCAATTAATATTTCAATGTATTGTCAGGACTGTATTCCAAGTACCATTAAGTATTTTAAAAACAAAAAAATTTTGACTTTCGTCCAGCTAGATCTGCTATCCGAACCATTGTGCAGCGTTATGTGATTTTATAATAGTGAGCCATAAATAAGGGATCTGAACTGAAGGAGCTTATCCAGGGACATGGCATAGATTGACTCAGCAAGATGGGAAATGTGATCTCTTGCTTTTATTCCGAACGCATAACGAGTAATATCGTTAAACAGCACATTAAGCACGCATAATCACAATTAGCGAAAATTTCACAACTATACAATAAAGAGGGCATAAGATATGTCTTAACGATTAAAATACGAATTCGTTGAGGGATGAAGTGTTGCGTAGACCAGAGCGCTCGAAGCATTCCGTATAGTTTTCCTACGACTACATTTATATGACTATCCCAAGTTAATGTTTTGTTGAAGATAATTCCTAGATTTTTGGCCGTCTGTACATAATTTATACACATGCCATCAAGCATGATTTTTGGAAGGGTCGAAGTATCAAGGGGCTTTCTGGGGATGGCAAGCACTTCTGACTTCTTAGGGTTAAGAGTTAGTGCATTGTCGGATGCCCATTTGTTAATAGGGCATAAGTTATGGTTGATTTTAACAATACGGTCGTATATATCACTGAGCTTGCAAGAACAATAAACCTGAACATCATCAGCACACAGGTGAGAGCTCATATCGGTAACGATAGCCGGTAGATCATTAATATACAAAGAAAAAAGAAGGGGACCAAGAATGGATCCTTGCCGAACACCCCTGCTTAGTATTAATTGAGATGATGTCAATGGCCCACTACAGACCACTTGCGATCTATATCCTAAGTAAGAGGCAATTAACTTTAAAGAAGTAGGGGAAAGTCCAAAAAACTAGCGAGCTTTGCCAATAAAATACTGTGGTTAACGGAATCGAATGCCTTTGAGTGGTCAAGTAGGGTAAGGAATGTGACTTTTTCCTCGTCGATGGATTCGCGAATATCTTCAATAACGTCAGCCAGCGCAGTTATACAGTTATGTCCTTTTCGGAACCCGGATTGCCGTTTATGTAAAAAGGAGTTCTTAGAAAGAAACGCGTTTAACTGCTTATGCAAAACTAACTAAAATACCTTCGAAAGATAGGGTAAAATTGCGATTGGTCTGAGTTTACCGTCGGCTTTAGGAATCGGCAAGATTTTAACGGTTTTCCAACATTTTGGGAAAACGGATGTGGTTAGTATTGTGTTAAAACAGTGAGTAATATACGGAAGTAGAACGGGTAAAACAGCTTTTAGAACAACAGGGTTATACCATCTGTCCCAACAGCATTAGACTTATTTGAGAGAAAACATTCAAGGACGTCGGACTGATCTACACACGAAAAACTAAAACTTATATCATTTGGTAGAGAACAAGGTAGATTAATGTTAGTGTTTGTGACTCGGGGTGCCGAAATATTTACAAATTTTTTATTTAAAGAATCAAGATCTTCCGAAGCTTGAAAACTGTTCACTTTACTCTTAACAAGACCGACAGTTTAGATTTTTTGTCAGGTTTGTTTGCTACCGATTGCCTTTGCAAAATTATTTTCAAAATACTTGGCTTTGGCACTTCTACCCATTTTAACAACCGCCTTCTTTAAAACTGTAAACTGATTGTGAAAATCCATCGTTCTTTATCTTTTCCAACGATCATACATTTTATTCCGATTCTCGATAGCTTTTTTAGTTTCCGAAAAAAACCAAATGTTTTCATAGACTCGCCTAATCTTTGTCTTGATGGGAACATGCGTGTTAAATAGTTTTAATAAATTCTGCTGTAAATATTGCATTTGGTCATCAGTGTTGTTTTTCTTCAGTAGTAGTCACACACAGGTCGAACGTCAGGAAAATTAAGTCATGTCGGGAGAAGGAGGGCATGGATAATTGGTCATATAGCAAAATTCGTCTTAAGTTACTTGTGTAAAAGAGACCAATGAGAGACTCGTACCTATTTGTGAAATGAGTCGGAGTTATTATATTCACTGTAAAAAGACCAAAGGTGTTCATAACGTCAGTTACATAGTGTTCGACCAGCAAATTGCAGTTGAAGTCACCGGCAACAATAATATCTTCATAAGATAGTGATAATTTCTCAATGGCATTTGCCAGCGGGGTACAGTCAACATTTTTATTTGGACGATACACAGTACCAACAAGAACTTTATGATTATTACAGACAATTTCGACAAACAGATATTCAACACAAACATCCACACTAGATTTGGATTTCACAAAGCATTTCAATGACTCATTCACAAAGATCGCTACATGCCCCTGCCTATCGTGTCTGTAGAGTTTGTACCCTGACTGCGAAGAGTTCGTCGCACATATGTGAGGTGAACCATGTCTCTGATACGCACACGATATCAATGAGAGATTTCTCAAAGTAATACCTGAACTCATCGATTTTCCTGCTCAGGCTCTGTGAATTTATATGGTAGATTTTCAGTCCGTTCCTTCGTTTGCTCAGCACCCGTAACATTGCGCAGTGACTTGTACTCTGAATATTCCCTGTATTAGTGTACTTAGTCAAAGGTGTAATTTAAATAAAATTTAAAGTTAATAAGTAACATGAACATCTTTAGATAACCTAACAAAGGAGATATTTACATTTAAGTTGTTGTAGTATTTTAGAAAAATCAGAAATATAAAAACAAGAGAACGAAAAACCAATAATCTAAGTATTGCTGCGAAAGAGAAAAGTTTGTTCGTCGGCTCTAACTAAATTTCTCAGCGTTTGCATAGTTGGCACACGAACGGGTGTATCGCTAGGAGAGCGCTTTATAAAAATTTGCCCGCGCCAGGTAAAAGTTGATGATATTTTCTTATGTTTCTTCAGTCGCAGCGCAGTTTTCAGCAACGCATGACTTGCTTTAGTCAAGCATTCGTTGATATAAATTGGCATGTGGGAGTCAAACCCTGCATGCCTTAGGCATAATTTATCTTTGCTGCGATTATGAAGTGCAATCGACTTGAGAAACACTACCTTTTCATGAGGAGAGGTAAACTTGACAATAATCGGAGCATCGGTCGTGGTGGTGTTAGTTTTCCTCATTCGAAAAATACTCTTGACTGTTGGCACCGTACTATTGATTGAGGTGCAGATATTCTTCAGTAGGCCCGTTAGATCCTCTCCACTTTGCGCTGGTATACCATGTAGACATGCATTAGCGGCGACTTCAGCTCGTTCGTAGCGATCAAGCTGGGTTCGCAGTGAGCACACTTCAGCGCTAAGAGATTCACTTGCGCACACCTCCGCCTTAAGAGTATGAACGTCATTGCACCACTTCGCTATTTCAGCACAGTCGCGTTCAGCTGCCACTACTCTTTCTTCAAGAGATTTTACGCTTTGCTTTAAATTTGTAAGCTCAGCCGTCAGCTCCCCTATATGTAGTAGTATGCGCTCACCTGACTCCCTCGTTGATTCTTTCACTGCACTCACTATTCTCGCCTCCAATTGCGAAACCCACGCAGCATTAGGCGAGCTCTCACCTTTACTGAAATTGTGATGCGTTGTTGGACTAGCACCCAAGGTTGTGGCTGTGAGGCGATTTGTTCTGGCGCGAGTTGACATGATCTGCTCTTAGTACAAAGTTCAAACAATAGCGCGGGAGAAGCAATAAAACACAAATCGGTGTAGAGCGTAACTGCGATAGAACAGTAGAAGCGTCGAAGGCGGCAGTAGACGAAAATGTGGAAAAAACAAACAGCGTCAGCAAAACAAGATTTTTGTATAAAACAACACTTTTCTGGCACAAAACCGATCAAAGGGTCTTTGAAAAACTTGATATTGATATATTCAAAAATTTAAAGTTTATAGCCCGGAATTTATCCAAGCAGTTAAATTCCTTCAGATACTGGCGATATTTTTCATAAAAAACCTGGTTAATTACTTAGTTTAAACTTCTTATAATACTTGTTTCTAAGGTGTTTAACTTTTTTTAACCCTTTAGTATACTAGGGAAGTTTGTAGGGCTTAGTTTTAATAGTAGGAATATTGAATAAGCATGTATTATACACCACTGACCTGAAAGCATCATAGCACTCGGCGACATTAGTGCCTGAAAGCTGATGCTCCCAACTAAACTCGGCAAATAAACTGTTCAGGCTTGCATGTGTGTTGTTAAAGGGTGTTTTATAATAGGGGTCTTCCCTTAAACTCGTAAAAGCATCGTAAAGCTCGTAAATTTACGAGCCTCGTAAATGAACTGTCAAAATTTGTATGGAGCTCAATTTCATTTCATTTTCAAAATTACGAGGCAAATTTGATGCGCAAACGACCTCGTAAACTTCAGTGTTGACGAGGGGCCGAAATTTTTATATCAAAATGTTTTATAAAATAATGAAAAGAAATGACATAAATAATAAGCGAAAAAATAATTGATTTTCACTAACTATATTTGACTTAGGTTTTCTGATAATTTTCGGCATTTTTAACTGTATTTTAGCCAAGAGTGGTAGAGACAAGACGGCGGGATGTTATGCAAATACTAAACAAAACTTGCTTCACAAAATCCTGGTAGATCTCTCATACAGTCACTAGACGCACCTATTTACACCTTTTCACATAGGGGCGTTCCCATAAAAGCGTCGTAAACTAACGAGTTTTACACAGTTTAAGACATAACGATTTTAAGGTAGTCCCCTAATTGTGGTAGAATAGAGAAACTTGGTTGGAAGATATATATATGAATTCAATCAGCCGTATCATGAGTTTCATTTTCTCTGAACTGGTTCCCTTTTCACTTTTGGTTTCCATGTATCAGCGATGACAACTTGCCGGGAGTTCCCCGATTTGCTCCGCCCACAAGCATCAAACCCACTTTCAAATCATGGCGGCGTTGCACTTACGTTCCGCCTTTCACCACCACCGGTATAGATTTTGCTGGGCCTTTTGAAGTAAAAGCCTCCATGCTAAGGTCCTCCATTGTGAAAGGCTACGTGGCCGTATTTGTGTGTTTCACAGCAAAGGCGGTTCACCTTGAGTTTGCCCGTTTTGTTGGGCGTCGAGGTTATCCAGCAAGAATGATGAGCGGCAATGGTACTACTTTCATTAGAGCCAAAAGAGCAACAGAGAAGTAATTCTGTAGTTTCCTGCAAGAAGTCGCAAGACATCATCAAACAGTACTCTCCCCAAGGCATTGCTTGGAGATTTATCCCCCTGGCAGCCCCCACATGGGCGGATTATGGGAATCTGCCGTCAAAAGCTTCAAGCTACATCTCAAACGAACGGCCGGAGCACACAAATTCACATTTGAAGAATTCCCCACTCTTTTAGTTAGGATCGAAGCGGTATTAAATTCTCGTCCCATCTCCGGTCTCTCCCAAGAGCCAACCGAATTCACGGCCCTCACCCCTGGCCATTTCCTAAGGAGAAGTAGATCATAGCAATTTATCTCTCCTCCTCCTCAGCCGCCGTTGGAAGGAAGATTATCTCAAAGATCTTCAGCAACGATATAGATGAAAAGACACTAAAGATTCACCGAAATTTGGAGAATACGTCCTCATTATAGATGATACGTTGCCGCCCACTGAGTGGCGTCTTGGACGCATCGAAACGACCCATCCCGGTCCAGAGAGACATATTCGCGTAGTTGACGTATGCACCAAAACTGGCATACTCACTCGGTCGATTGTAAAGCTATGCCCTTTGCCATACGCAAATGTCCCTTTAACCCCCACAGCAGATAACTAAACATCTTTTCACCGACTGCACTATATCCGCACTGCTTACCTGCATTTGTTTATCACAGTTACTTGACAGGCAATACACTTATATTCTCATCCCTCTGTCTTATTTATAAGTGTCTAACACCCCACTATTAACCTGCTCGAAAACCCCTACTTGCAGATGGAGATTGATATCCCTCAGCCCTCACTACGCACATCATTGACGGCAAAGGCGTTCCCGTCCGTAAGTGAATCTGGGCGAAGGGCCACAGAGACCGTCTCGGAACAACTTCTTCCGGACGACACGCCCGTAACAAACTTCCAGCAGTGCCGTCTATTTACGTGCCATCACGCCCTTAGAGTGTGGAGCGTTTTCCGCGCCCTGCAGCCCCATCAGAGGTTTACCATCGCGGGAGCGCACAAATACTGTACGAACTGCCTCGCGGTCTCACACCGTACAGCGGACTATTCCTCCAATAGGAACTGTCGAACGTGTGAACAGTTCCACCATACGCTGCTGCACCGCAGCGAGGCCAACGCAGCTAGTCGCCGAGCTATGCAATCAGCACAACCACCAAAAGGAGCCCCTCGTACAAGGAACAGATGTACGAAATTCCAGCGTAATCAACGCGCTGCTACCAAGGGCTCTTGTTCTCGCCGCTCTGCACCGCAGAACACACCCTCCGTACAACGCGGGCAACACATCGTCCAACGCAATCATCGCAACGACTATCCAGGCAAAGCCACTAAGCTACTGGTGCACGAGGCGATGCGCACCCTCAAAGAGTTGAAGGATGTACTAGCCGCTTAGCGCGTCTAGGCGGGGCAGGATGGCTACGTGAGTCTAGCCCAGCGAGTCACATCAGTATTTGAATTACGTTTTCGAATTGTACCTATGAATTGCATTGAATTGAATTGTATTTTAATGAATTTCACCTTTTTTGAATTTAAGATGTTTAAACATCCTACATATATAAACATGTTATGCGTGAATACCACCACTTATGTTGTAAGGTGTTGGCAACGCGCTTGCGCGTATATCACAAAAAGCTGACAGGTGTGCAACCTTGTTGCTTTTAGCTTTGACAATCATTGCTATTATTTTCTCTCACGTCAAATTGTGCGGTTTCCTTTGCCTCGAAAATTGGAATTTTTATCTATATATCTATATCGCTATATATTGCGCGAACGTTTACAAGCATTTTTAAAATAGCACTTGGGCACCATTTTTGTAAATAAATGCTCGGTCCTGCGCGACGAAACATTCAGCAAAATCCCGTAATGTTTTCATTCGAAAATTTTGCGTTTTCCATAAGGGCCGCCTCGTGTATTCTGAGTACCCCCAGCAAACAGTCCAACAGATCCCGCAGCAACCGCCTTACCGCCAGCAAGTCAACCACATCTCCAGCAGCCACTTCATCGCCGCCAACTAGCACCCATCCGGCGCACCACCGCCGCCAACAGTTACACCGCCAGCAACTCCGCGTTCAACTATACTGTATATTGTCATCCAGCATCCCGCGATCCCCAAGGGCTCAATCAGTAGTAAACAACTAAAAAAGTAAAAATATGGGCGGGGTCCGCCTTTTACTCTTATTTAAACGGTATATATTTTTTGTGCAAACCTATATTACAGGTGCTATAGGGGGTCAAAGGTCAGATCGAAAAATTAAAAATTTTACATTTGAAAAAAATTTTGAACTGATTTTTAAGTGCTATAAGGGACCTGTAATATCTATAAGCTTGCACAAAAAAAGTTATATGCCATTTAAATAAGAGCAAAAGGCAGACCACGCCCATCTTTTATTCACTGAGAAATGACTTTTTTACTTATGACTCAAAATCTTGTAAAAAAAGTGGATTTTGCCGTAAAGCGTTGTTGAAACATTACAAGGCAAAATGAAATGTGCTGTGTCAAATTAAAAAAGCGAAAACAAAAGGAAGGCGTGTAAGCTTTTTTCTGTATATATCCACATATATATAACTTCATGCATTTTCCCCAACATCCGGCATGTGCTGAAACTCGTACTTACCTAAAGTGCTACATGCCCAAAATCATTGCTACATATTCCTATTTAATTAAACTTTGTATATTTCATCGACTCTCCCGAGGGACACTCCGGAGTGGACATCAGCTGTTTGAAGAACTTTATTATGAGCACCCAGCGCTTCTTGTAATTTTTACGCAGTTACCGTTCAAACGAATTTCTCCCTTATGTAATGTGGTATCACAATGGACAACCAAATGTTTAAATGAGTCCCATTTGCGGGTCTGCCACCGTAACCTAACCTAACCTTGTATATTTACGATTACCTGAAAAATTAGACTACGTGAGCAACCCATGTACGAGATGTGGTAACCAACCCGAGTGGGGCCTTGGGTCACGGCAGAAAGAGAGAGAGCTTCGGTGGGGCCACTCCGACTTATTCGGTTTAAGTCTGCAGCGTCTGTTAATCAGTAGGTGTGGCTGCAAGCGGGCGTCTGTCTTGCAGCAAGCAGTTCGATATACAAACGTATTTGCACGTAAATATGCCTACCAATGAAAGGAACAAAATGGCCTCGGATGACTGCCCTCCATACGTTGACGACCCTCGCTCACAAAATAAGGACTATGATTTACAGATATGCACTAGGAATGTCCGAACCCTTTATAGGGAAGATGACTCTATCCAACTGCTGGATGTCCTCGAAAAATATAAGGCTGACATCACTGCAAGCCAGGAAATGCTATGGGGACACGGCTACATGAAATATTCAACGTGTGACATCTGCTATGGCTGCCATGAGACGGCGCACAAATTTTACAGGTTTACTCCCATCAGTGAAAGAATCACGCACGTCCGACGGAGGAGAAGGACGATGAAACCAAAGAGCTGTTCCACGAGCGCTTAAGCGAAGCATATGAGCGCTGTCCCCGCCACGATGTTAAAATCATGCTGGGCGACTTTAACGCCAGGGTGGGCAAGGAAGGCATTTTTGGTCCAACAGTCGGAAAATTCAGTCTCCATGACAACACCTCCGACAACGGAGAAAGGCTGATCGACTTTGGCGCGGCACGGAACATGGCAGTTAGTAGTTACCAGACACCAGCATCGAAACATCCATAAAGCCACTTGGGTGTACCCTGATCAAAGAACGAAGAACCAAATAGAAAATGTTGTGATAGACGGAAGATACGCTTCGAGCGTTCTTGATGTGCATTCTATCCGAGGAGCCAACATCGACACGGATCACGACCTTGTTGCAGCCAAGGTCGGCATGCGCCTCTGCGCAATGAAGAACATCAATCAGCAACGCGGCGGAAGTTCGAATTACCTCTCCGCGCCGTTTGAGGCCAAACGAGGTTTTAGACAAGGCGAAAGCGTTATAAGAGCTGTCAATCTGAGCCGCAGCTTCACCATATACAGCAAAAGCACGATGCTGCTGGCGTATGCAGATGATATTGACATCGTTGGCCTGTAACTCAAGGATGTCAGCGCAGCATTTTGCAGCTTAGAAAAAGAAGCTAACGACGTTGGTCGGCCGGTGAACGAGGACAAGACAAGGGACCTCCTGGCAACACATAAACAGTCTTCGCGTATGGGGACACACGTCACTGTTGGCAGTCATAACTTTGAAGTAGTGAAGGACTTTTTTTACTTAGGATCCAGCATAAACACCAGCAATAATCTCCGTCTGGAGATAAAACGAAGAATAACTCTTCTCAACACGTGCTACTTTGGGTTCGGTAGGCAGCAGCAGAGCCCTCTCTCGGCGAACAAAAATCACGCTTTACAAATCTCATCATGCCCATCCTTTTATATGGCGCAGAAACATGAACGATGTCTAACAAATATGAGAAGACTTTGGGGCTTTCGAGAAAACTATTCTTCGCAAGATCTATGGCCCCGTTCGCGTGGGCGACGAGTACCGAAGAAGATGGTATAACGAACTGTACGAGCTTTTTAACGACATGGACATAGTTAAGCGCATACAAATACAACGATTGCGCTGGCTTGGACATGTTGTGCGCATGGATGACGACGATCCGGTTTAAAGATCCTTCGACTCCGCAACTATGGGTAGGCAACCATGGTAAGAATTACATTTGGATTTTAAATTAATCGCTCAAAAAAATCATATTTTTTGATCAAAAATAAAACTAATTTTTCAAGTGTTATTTTTTTGCTCTGAAGTGATTATTTTGTGAGTTGGTTTCTTTTTGATCAAAAATAATCATTATATTATGAGTTTTATATTTTTGATCAGAAATAATCATTATTTTTTTAGTTTTATTTTTTTTCATCAAATGATTATTCTTTGAGTTTTATTACTTTGATCGAAAATAAAACTCATTTCTTGAGCGTTAATTTTTCTCGGAAATAAAAAGTAACTTTTGAGTTTTATTTTGTGTAGGAGATCGAAAAACTCAAAACGCCTCACTCACTTGTATTATATGTATGTGTCATTCCGTGTAAGAAATCCAAAACGAATATACTAAAACATGTGCCGTTTATTTTAAAAATTTGGTTTGAATTCAAAAGTTACAGAGAGCGTTTTAATATCTGAAATAAAGTTAAGTTCTTAGTATAATTCTTCTATCTTTTTAGCGCTCCAATCACGCATTCTAAGCCCTGTTGTAGCATGCCAGGGAAAATTCCATCCGCTCCCGGTGACTTCAGTGGTTTTAAGGTATTCATAGCATATTTCCTTAGCCACTAACCAGTTTCCTCTGCTTATTTTACTGCACTGCTCAGTCCGATCTGTTTCGGAATAAGATGTAGATCCTGGGAAGTGAGTATCTATGAGAAGTTTGATGTTCTCCTCCTCGCTGCCAGTGAAACTCCCATCACTCTTCCGTAGACTTGCGGACGAAATACAGTTCATTTTTGCCATTACCTTATAGAGTCTTGTAGCCTCCGTAGTATCTTCTATGCTTTCACAGAAGTTCCTAAAGCTTAAACGCTTAGATTCCCTTATTTCCTTGTTGTACAGAGTTAAGGTGTTTCTGTATTCTGACCACTCCCCGGTTCGTTTTGCTCGATTGAACAGTTTCCGGACTTTGGTTCTGAGTTTACTTAAGTTGTTGTTCCACCAGGGTACATCCCTGGAGGAAAGTACCTTACTTATAGGACAACTGTCTTCATATGCGTCAATGAGTAATTCATTGAAGCGCTTTGTAGCGAATTCTAGTTCTTTTTCATTCCTGATCTTCTGACCCAGCCCAGGTTGTTAAAGACTCCCCAGTCAGGCTTATAGGGTGGGAGGAGGGAAGATGGGATGGGGAGGGATTAAGGACAAGGACGTCGGTGCGGTGATCTCGCATGGAAACCAGAGTGGCTAGTATCACACTTACCCAGCGGGCGAGGTTGATACAGCGGCAGCAGGTCACCATACTAGCTTCCCTCTTGGTTCGTGGTGATATGTCGGTTGCCGAAGCAGCCGCCATAGTAACACTTAAGCCCCATCCCCACGGCAAGGAGACCGACAATTATGGAGCAAACTTATCGATACGCTTCGTTAAAATTTAGGCATGGTTGCATTTACAGCTTCAAAGAGTGCTTACAAGTTTCTATCAATTTCGAAACAAATAATCTACTACGAAATTAACTTTTCAAAAATATTAATCTACAATATTCCGCCCCCTGTGACTCCAAGTGGAATCTACCGAGTCACCCACGTCTAGTACAGCCAACTTCGATGCAGGACGTCGAAGTAGTCCTTGAATGGTTTTCATCGTTGCAGGCCGCACCTGGCCATCTGGTGCCAAATGAATTTTAGTCACCCGTCCACGCTTCCATAGTCCTCTGCTCTCGTTATCGCCACACACTATTACAATATCTCCGATTTGTATAGGTCTTACACGCTGGTGCCATTTGGAGCGACGAGTCAACATTGGCAAATATTCAAGCACCCACCTTTTCCAAAATGTCTGTTTTAACTGCTGCAGGATATGCCACTGCTTCCTCAAGCACACCTTTTCCGGTACGGTCGTAGTCTGAACATAATTCGGACAACCTAATAAAAAATTATTAGGCGTAATCGGTTCTGCTCCTCAGAATCCACCGCCAAATGCATAAGCGGTCTGATTTAACCAAATTCTCTGCCTATATTAACAAGCTTTGAAGAGTCTCACACAGCGGCGCTTGCTCCTTCAGGGTGAATGATAAAACGCGTTTTACTGATTTTACAGATACCACCTGCAGATTGGTTTGCCGGCGTGTTGCGTGTTAAAAATCTACTCTATATTACGCCGAGTACACTCCTCTGTCATTTCACGTTGAATCTGCAATCATTCTTCCTTACTGGCGCCAATAAAATTTGTACCTTGTTCGCTTCTTATACGCACAGGAACACCCCTGCTATTGGCAAAATTCCTTAGGCACAGCACAGCCGCATCTGAAGACAAATCTCGAGCCAGTTCTATATGTATCGCTCTTACAGTTAAACAGGTGAATATTGCCACCCACGGCTTCTCTCTTCGACGTCCAATGGATACTTGAATCGGCCCGAAATAATCTATGCCAGTATATGAAAAGGTACGTACATATGGGGTTAGTATATCCTTTGGTAACTGACCCATTAATGGCGCTTCAGGGGCGGCTGACAAGTTTTTACTCATTTGGCACCTTTTCTTAGTTGGTCTTAGTTGTAGTAATTGAAAACTCTTTCAAATAATGGGGTGTTAACATCGGGCTGCACCGCATACAAACATCTTGCTGGGTTATCCGCACCTGACACCCACCTCCATTGCTCCATGTCCAGTGACACAAACTGTTTATATCTCGCGCATTAGATTTAATCCATTGAATTACTGTTTTCGAATCTGACCAAAATACAATCCTGCTGGGCTTGACGTCATGATTGCAGATTATCAACTCTTTCAAGCGTACACCGAACACAGCAGCCTGTAGTTCTAGCCTTGGAATCGAAACCACTGTTATGGGACTACAGCGTGATTTTCCTGCAATGAACACAACATGTACCTGATCCTTCAAACGCACATGCCAATACGCGACTGCAGCAAACGCAGGCTCACTTGCATCTGCGAATATGTGCAACTGTACCTCTGTCTGAGGATTGGCAATCTCTGGATGGTAACATCCAGGAATCCGGAATTCTTTTATCTTCTCCAGACTTCCGAACCACTTATACCATTTGCAATACACTTCATCAGGGACAGAATCATTCCAATCGATATTTAATTGCCATAACTAATTGCATCAGTATTTTTGAAAGAACCAAGATATTCGATAAAAACCCGTACGGATCGAAAACCGACATCATCACGCTCAACATTTCCCTTTTGGTAGGCCGTTGACTCCCGTTTAATATAGCTTTCGGTACTCTGGAGAAAAGAAAGTTGAAAACCAATACATCCTCCCTAGGATTCCATTGGATGCCAAGAATTTTTTCGGCTTCAGATTCTCCCCGACACATATTCTGAGTCCCTGATTCTACTAAATCTACAGATAGTTCACAAATTGACCGGAACAATTGCCTCGAATTCGAAACAAAACCACGCAACTCAAATCCAGCAGCTTCATGTATATCGACTACCTTTCTCGTTATTCGGACGCCCCCTTCTACAGTGTCAAAACTGTCAACATAATCATCCACATAATGTCGATTGATGATGGCTTCAACAGCTCTTGGATTCTCCTTGCGATAACTCTCAGCGTTAATATTTTGTATATACTGGGCTGAGCATGGTGAACATATAGACCCAAATATCATCACATTCATGACATACGTGTCAGGAGACTTCGCCTTATCTCCCCCACGCCACAAGAAACGCTGGGCATTCTGGTCTTCCTTCCTAATGTTAACCCTGTGAAACATCTCCCTAATATCTGCGCACACCGCTACTTTACCCTGCCGAAATTTATATAAAATTGATAGCAGCGGCTTTGGCTGAAACTCCTCGGGACCCTTCATAAGAACATCATTCAGCGACATGCCGTTTTCCTTTGCAGGAGGGCTTGTTGCCTTTGTTTATATTATAAACAACAAAGTGGGGCAAGTACCACGTGCGCTCATCAACACGAGCAGCTTCCTCTGGCGACAACATTCGTGCGTAGCCTTTGCCTGCGTACTCGTAAATTTTTTTGTTGTACCACACTCCGAAATCTCGGCTTTTTGAACAATGCTGTATATTATGTCCTGCTTGTAGGCAGCAAAAACATAACTTGTTCGCCTTAACAAACTCCTATCGATGGGTATGTTCAGTGCTCTTGAACTTTTGGCATTGGTACAAAAAATGTTCGTCTTTGCAGAAAATACATACCTGCTTATTTGCAGTCACGGTCAACACTGACTTCGAATTCTTATTGGATTTGTGACATGATTGATCGGTAGTTTCGACCATGACAAAAATATAGTAAGGTAGAACCGCTGAGAGTCACTTTTAAAATTCTTGACGTTTCCAAACAATTTAATTTTTAAATTTACTCACAAACTCGCACACACATTTTCATTTTCAATCTCAAGCAACAACAATTTCGAACAATTTCAAATTTTTTATTTTCACTTGTATATGATTTTAAAATGTTGGAAAACTTCAAAAAAAATCATGGCCGATAAAATGAGAGAGCGGTTCTACCTTGCTATGTTTTTATCATGGTTCCGACTATTTCTGTTGCCATAGAAATAAACATGGCAGCTTCTTGCAACCAGCTACTGAATTTTTTTATGGGGATATAGCTGACTTGTCGAAAATTTGTGGCGAATCCAATCTTCTTTTTTCTTCAGTGGAAGTTTGTTTACGAGCTCATCCAATAACGAGAGGTCACTAAGATAGGGCTTTGCACCTGCGCTTTCCAGAAAAGCGACTAAATTCGACACAACGCTGCTAAAGTTGACAATCTCAAATATCTTTGATTCAGTTACCACGGTTGCCAGTTGGCTTCGAATCAGAAGTTCTGGCCGACCGTAATGTAACTCCAAAGTTGACATTACTGTAGACACGTTGGACGGGTGGATTAGTAGCGATCCTTTAAATTCTGGCAAATCGATGAGCTTACGAAGGGCTGTTTGGTTACATGCATAACTCGGTGTTGGCATGCTTCTGATAGAATACGGGTTGTAATCGCTGTTAACATTGTGTATATTGAGTGGCGACGAGTCTTCTTGAGACTGTCTGTTGACGTTACTGAAAGTAGTCGGATAGTTGACATGTTCCAACGCGCTATAACTATAACCTATAGAAGGAGTTGTGAATTGCTTAGTACCAGATGTGACATAGACAGGGTGTACGCCGACAAAGCTAGCGTTAGTTCTGCATACTCTGGGGGCTGTATTATCTGTGTTGGGCACGTCAGCAGTGTAACGTAACCCGAGAGACTTAATTTGTGCGTCGACGCCTGTGGCGCTGGAAGAAGTGATGGCATAGGGATAAATGCCAAGAATGATAGAATACAAGATTGCGCCGATCAGAGAGGATTTTTGAGAATAACTTTTGTGTGACGTCACACTGGTGCAATTGCGAGAGAGAAATGCCAAAACGTGAGCAAGAATGGAAGAAGAAGAAAAAATGTTGCAAGGAAAACGTAAACAAGTTGCACAAGTGTGACGTCATGCAAACCACGATTCTGTCAAATTCGTTAAGAGAGGAATAGCGGTCCGAGATCGGCGCAACCTTTGTATTCTCTCAATCGTGGATAAATGCTATCCACAGAGCTACATGTGTCAGCACAAGTGATACTAGTAGCGAGTTCGTCGGCAGGAGTGACGAGTAATCTCTGCTATTTCAAACTTAACTCTACACTTTGTACAGATACTTGCAAACTTTTCACCATCTCACGGAGCTCATTTATTTCTCCACCGGGTGCAACTATGGTGACATCGGCTTCATCATCGTTGGATGAATTCATCTCCGCTTTGTTCTCAGAGGATTTTGACGATTGCATGACGGTTTTTTGACTTCTTAAGTTATATTTTTTCATAGGAAATAAACGGTGGTAGGCGGTTTTTCCATGGAATAAATATTAAAAAATATCACTCCGGGTAAGAAATCCAAAATCCAATATACTAAAGCATGTGCCGTTTATTTTAAAAATTTGGTTTGGATTCAGAAGTTACAGAGAGCGTTTTAATATCTGAAATAAAGTTAAGTTCTTAGTATAATTCTTCTATCTTTTATACAGTAAATATCTGCTCTTAGCTTACTTATTCGTCTTCTTACAACGGCTTTTAGAACGACTATGAATTCGTTCTCAAACTTATCGATACGCTTCGTTAAAATTTAGGCAGGGTTGCATTTACAGCTTCAAAGAGTGCTTACAAGTTTCTTTCAATTTCGAAACAAATAATCTACTGCGAAATTAACTTTTCAAAAATATTACTACAATAGTATGCAAAACAGGTGCTTGAAGAAAATGTGTTTGAAAGGTTTTTATTCCCTCCTGTAAAATTTAAATAACTAGACTTAATAACTTTTCATTCTAAGTTAGCGATATGTTCAAAGGCTTGTGCAATTATTTGTATGAAATTAGCCAAAATAAACTGGTTTTGTAAGTGTCCACAGAGCACGTACGGTATCGTATTGTTATTATCACTACTGATGAAAATTCATACCGTTACTATTTCGTTGACATGCATACGAGTGACGTGCCAAATATTCACCCTGGGGAGCGTGTTGAAAATAACATCAAATAACCAGATAGTGTTCTAACTTAACTTGCGAACGCTTAGACGGAATTCACGCTTAGTTTTTTCGGTAAAAATTTTTTCTAATAAAAAAAAGTTTATCACAATAAAAAACTGTTAAAGATGTAGGTGGTATTTTTTCACCAGTCAATCTACATACTTACATACATAAGTATGTGTTTCAACAAACAATAAAGCAACGAACTACGTTTTTAAAACGTTTTACTCTGATTGAAACATGTTTTTGATCTCCCTTGATAATCCCCTCACATGCACGGCACTGAAAGCACAAAATTGTTAACGAATAATAAGTAGTAAAATATTATCAGTATAGTAAAATGGGTCGAAAGCGTGAAAGTGTGTTTCGTTAATGTTTTTCATTTGACTCTGCGAAAAATGAGTCAACTTGCCTTATTTGCAAAAACATATTGAAAGGCAATTATATTTGCAATTTAAAAAGGCAGTTGAGGGAAAAACATCCACAACAATATAAAAGTGCCATTGAAGATACTCCTTCTGATGACACGGAGGCTGGTTTTAAAAAAAAATTTTTATTTAATGTGGAAATGAACATTAATGAAGTGTAAAATGCATGTGTTGATATGATAACAAGCGAAAAGTTACCTTTTCAATTTTTGGATTCGCAAACATTTAAAATCTTGACAGAGCAGATATTCTCTGGTCTAGGGATACCTGCAGTGTCTTCCAAAAACATTCATGATTTGGTCTGCTCAAAATACGAGTCAACTTTTCACAAGTCAAAGCCCTTGTGAAAAATAAAATGTCACTAAAACTAGACACTACCACATGTTGTGATCTAGGCATTTTAGGAGTTAATCTTCAGTTCTGCGTTGACTTGGAGCTGCGAATATATATTATAGGAATGGTAGAACTGACTAAGAGGCACACTGCTGAAAATGTTACAACTGAAGTGGAGAATAGTCTGAAGAAATTTGATATCGGAAAGTCCCAAATTTATTCGGTTACAACCGATAATGGTAAGAATATGGTGAAAACAGTAGAGCTTCTTAATTTGCTTGATGATGAAAGTGACGGTACCGATGATATGAACGAGGAAGAATTGACAAACAACATCAATATTCTGTCAATTACTTCTATTAAGTGCGCAGCTCATACCCTTCAACTAGCTGTGAAAGATTTTTTGGCGGACGTTCCTTGTGGCGGAGTAATTGAACGATCAAGGAAAATAATAAAACTTTTAAGAACTTCTTCATACAAGTAAGAAATCGCAAACTAAATACATATCGCTCATTTACGTCAATTGTGTCATAACTCAAAAAAGAAATCGAGACACACGGCTAAAAGTTTTGAATTTATATACATATCGTCACCTGAAACGTAACAAACATCGTCGTTGAAATGCAAAAAGTCAGTGCCATTGTGGAAGAATACAAGTGAGATATCTTAGGGTTGACAAATAGTTGACAGGGTATTCAATATGGCGATGACAGTGTGAACAATATGGCATACAACACCGAATGGCCAGAAGTTGCAAAACTACGACCCGAATGAAACGCTTCGTGAAAATCCAAGGTTGCCAAGTGGTATTTTGATGGAAAGTATAAAAGCCAGGATTTTGTGCAGCGCCGAATTTTAACAAAAGAGGATTTTGTGTGCTCAAGATGAACAGAAAAGGGTTGCTGTGCTGTTTCGTTTTAAGCTTATTTTAAACTTAACGTGTCTAATTAAATATTAAATGGAGACAAAAATTAAAGCAAAAATTTTAAAATATATGTACATATCTGAAAATTTTAAATAAAACATATATTTTCACGAAAGACAAAGTGTGAGTAAATAAAATGGGTTAACTTTAGGGGAAATATACTTATCAGATTGGGTCAGATAGCGGTTTTACGTTATAAATAAAAATAATTCCTACTTAAATTTTATATAATTTTGGTGACGTATATCTAAGCTGACCCTGAGATCTGTGAAATAATACATATGTATGTGCATATATTGTGTTGATTATGCTCCAAATCGCTAAATAATCCTTGCAGCAATCAGCACCATTGGAAATTTTCGGCAAGTAGAAATAAACTAAATTAAATTTATTAATAAAAGAAATTGGAGACAAACGTACAATTCGGACGATGTTTTCCGCATCCGCAAGCGAATGTTTGTTTGATGATTTAGGTTATTGGCCTGGCGTCTAGTGAAGCATTATCGTCATGATTAATGTTCAATCTCCATTTTTATTAACTAAATCGGTTTTTTAAACAAATTTCTATTCAAATATTTTTCTTTTTCGTTTTTCAATTTACTCCACCGCATGGCCGAGAAGCCATTTTGAGACAGAAAATAAGTATATAAAATAATTCAAAAATAAGCGATTGCTTTTTCTTAAAATTTCAAACCGTTTTTTTAAATTTGATTGAACAAATCGAATAAAAGGTCTGAAACAAGGCGAATTAATATAAGGTGATAGCAGGAGTACAAAAACAAAAATGTACATGTATTTTGTTTTTGCTTTGGCGGCATAAACTGTCAAAATCTGTAAGAGTGTGTGTAGAAATTCAAACAAAATTTTCCAATTTGATATCAGAAGCCGTGCGGCGAAACACATACACAAAATCAGCTGAGCTAGTAACACCACCTTATATAAATTCGCCTTGGTCTAAACCTTTAATAAAAAGCAATTGCTTCTTTATTATCGATTAAAGGGTCTGAAATTTTAAGAAAAGGCAATTGCTTATTTATTATTCCTAAGGATCATTGTTGTGTTTTGCAGTATTTTTTGAAAGCGTTGAAAATCTTCAAAAATATGTGATACATTTTTAAAAAGAAAATATTTCCACTGTCTAAATTAAAGTGAAATTAAAAAAATGTATTTTTATAAAACAAAAATTTAATGTATAGTAACTTTTTGCGTATATGTAATTGTTACCATTTCAACAGTTAAATAAAATGTCTAATGTATGTAATGATAAGAATCAAAAGGCTCTATTACCTTGTTTATACCGACACATAAAGCGCCTTGACCCAGTTCGCTGTTACTACGTTTATACGCATGCATAAGTCGCTTTAATTCATTTCGCCGCGATTCAAAACATATGTATGTGGGATTGACAGACGAACAAAGGACTACCAGAAAAA